>NC_065539.1:52058500-52370250 GCF_932294415.1 Quercus robur
TTGTGTTTTAAGGGGTCTAAAAACATGCAACTACGTTTCGTTATGATTAGAAAACTTTGGACTGTCCAAGAGTTGTTGGACTTACCAAATCTCAAGGCCAATGGTTCATTGCAATTGCAAGTCCTCTTTGGACTATCCTTGAGTTGGACTTGGTCCAAGAAATTCAATTAGTTGTAGGAAATCCAAGGCCAATATTTTCCGATGGGTAATTGCATTGGCAAGTGTTCTTGTTGGTGAGCTCGATTATCATCAGAAATAAGATACCAAAATGTTGTGCAGAATAGATGGAACTTCATTATGATTAGAAAGATAGTCATTTACTATCTCGTTGAATTGTTCACCTTTGAACTTTCGACGATTTGTTTGTCCTGGGAATTCAATTAGTAGTAGGAAATTCAAGGTCAATTTGCATTTGCAAATGTTCTTGGTGGTGATTGGTGAGCACTCCACTATCATCGGGGATAAGATGCCAAAAGAGGCATACAGAATAAACAACAGAAAGATAGTCATTTACTGTCTCGTTGAATTGTTCAACATTGAACTTTCATGATTTATTGCTCTATGGAATCGATTATGGAAATATTGCACCTACTGAAAACTTGTTAAGGAATCAATTATGGAAATATCTTTGAAAGATTAGGTCCCATTATAATTTTAAAACTTTATATAAAATATACATTTTTTAGATGTGGCCCTCTAATTATTTAAATCCTATATTTTTAAATTAGATTGTAATTATTTGATTATTATATTGTCTGAATTGAAATTGATTATAATAACTATTAAATCATTAATTTGTTTTGAATAATTAATGTTGGTGATCACAATTCAGCTCCCTATAACAAAACTAAAAACAAGACTGCGGGTGGGCAAAATGTTGAATGTCATAAAACACTTGATTTATGGTTTGACAAGCGGCACAACTCACTGTCCAACAAGTAGTATTAGAGCCAAGGTCAAGAGTTTAAGTCGTAGGAGCGTCGCCGTAAAGAGGGAATTGTTGGGCACAATTTAGTTGCCTATGACAGCTCTTAAAACAAACATATAGTATGTGATGTTGAATACCATAAATACCTTTAGTGTGTCTTCCTCATCACCAATTAGTTTTAAGGTAGAGTGATATAGCATACGGTCCAAAAAATAAATAAATCATCTGTTACAATGGGAAGGAGGAAAGTAGGACACCTTTCCAACCAAACTTGTTGGAATCGCGTGAAAATTGGTGACCAAGTGGCAATCATCGCAATGATCAAAACATGTCGCCTTTTTGGCCACAACCAACACTCCATTTCGGGCAAATTCCTTTGTTTAGATCCTCTATTAATTGTTTTTGTTATTTATAGTAATTTATATTCTCATTATAACTTTTACTTTAAAAGTTAGAATAATGTCCCATCTGGGACATCTCCTAGAGATCTTATTCTTAGGATATGATTTTATGATCTTCTCAATTATGCATTTTTATTTTTATTTTTTGGTAATTTTTCCTATTTTCTAGCTTAATTTCATGCCTAAAGCAAATTAAGCTTTTAGGTGTTTTCTAGCCGCCTTAATTAGGAATGCGTTTTGTAGACCCGGGGTTTCAACTTTCAAGTTAATAAAATTTTTCAGAGACTTTACTCCTTTATTTTTTTGGTGGATTCAAGGAGATCTCCTTTATTATCTTGAGACAAAGGTGTTTGGTTTCTTGTCGCTTTTCAACTAGCGGCAACAATAAAAGTTTCCTTTGTTTTCTCTGAGATTATAATGCATCCGACGCTTACTAAATCTCTAGACATAGATCGATGCAGTGCAACATTCAACTTGAGAAAAGATGGCTTATACTCTCATCTGCGAGTGTAGATTCATGACAATTCACAATGACGGACAGAATTATCATTTTGAAAATGGAATAAACTGTGTCTACCAAATTGAAAAATATCAAATTTAATTAAATCAAATAAAAATAACCTAAAGATCAAAAGTGTAATTTTATCGCCTTTTCTTTTCCTTCTAGTCAGAGTTCGCACCACTGGAGAAAAATCATGACTCCACCACTTCTTGCATTTAATATAATTGCCAGCAAATGTCGTTCTAGTCAAAGTTCTGTTTTTTTTGGATGAAAGCATGGCTTTGTACTCACAATATTAGATAATAAAGACATGGTGCTCTCAAAACAATCAGAGCTTCTTTAAGCAAAAGAGAATTTAGAAGTTTTATTAATCATGCTGAAAAATGAAGTAGTTCACAATCCAGCAAATCAAAACTAGAAACATAAACAGAAGACAATAAAAAATTAAAACATTTGCGCATCAATCAGAGGTGGAACATCAACTTCAACAGTTCCTTCTAACATCTGAACAACCTTCTTCATAGATGGACGTAGAGTTGGATTAGAACATGTGCACCATACTCCTACCAAAGCCATCCTCTCAAACCTCTTGTAATCACTCAAAAGTTCAGAATCATGAATCAAAGTGGCTTCTAAGTTCGCAGCTCTGACACAGCTCAAAACCCAATCTGTTAGAATTGTGTACTCCACATCCTTTGATTCATCAGCTGGATGCAATTCCATGTGCTTTCTACAATAGATAATCTCAAGCAACATGACCCCAAAGCTGTAAACATCCACCTTGGTAGTTACAGGTGCATTCTTGAGCCATTCCGGTGCGATATATCCCATTGTTCCTCTTACATTGGTGTTTGTTCGAGTTTGATCCTTCATCAGTAGCTTTGCTAGGCCAAAATCTGCTATCTTTGCAGTGAAATTGTTGTCAAGAAGAACATTCTGTGGCTTTATGTCACAATGGATGATCAGGGTATCACACTCTTCATGCAAATATAACAAACCTCTTGCAATCCCAAGAGCAATTTCAGCTCTACTTTCCCAGCTGGGTCTTTTCCCTTCCCCAAACAAGAAGTTAGATAAAGTCCCATTCTTCATTAGCTCATAAACCAAAAGCCGGTGACTTTGCTCGTTACAATAACCCAACAACCGCACAAGATTCCTGTGATGTGTCAAACCAATTACTTGTACTTCTGTCAAGAATTCCTTTTCACCTCTTTCAATCACTTTGTCCAACTTTTTAACAGCAACCTCAACCGCTTCATCTTCTAAGGTTAAAACCCCACTGTAGACAGTACCAAATGCTCCTTGGCCTAGCATATTCTTGAATCCATTTGTTGCTTCTCGTAAATCTTGGAATGAATATGCCTTCAAGTTTAGCTCCACTGGCTTTCTTTTTGGAGGGGGCTGAAGTTGAACACGCATATAACGCTGAGCCAAAGGGTGATGATAAATAGCGATGGCTACAAATAGCACTGCAAATATTGAACATGACAGAAAGCTTGCTAGCAGAACAGCACTGGATGGGGACTCCTTTTTATCTTTGGGGTCCAAATCGTGATTCTCCACTGGAACTTTTATAAACACCACCATATTATTAGTGGTAGGGTTGCTTCTGCTATTCACCAAAGGCATTCTTTTCTTATAACAAACATTATTACCGCTGTTAAAAACAGCAGCCACACAAAAACAATCATCCATCACTTCCTTCTTGCAGTTATCCGCATCTGTTTGTTGAATTCTAGCTAAATCTGCAAATTCATGATTTGGGTTATCAGCATTATTGAGTGTTTGAATAGTGAAATTCAAAGCCGAAGAATTTGGTGCACAAAAATCCATCACTACATTTGGATAACACCCTTTGGAAGGAGTGTTTGGATCCAAAGGTGAATAACCAGGCAAGCATGTGCAATTGGCTATTTTATCATCTGGTGTAGTGCAAAAGCCAAATACCCCACAAATATTATCCACAGTGCAAGGCTTAGTAATAGCCTCCCACACAACATCCCATTTGCTAGCTCCATTTCTTTTAAAAAAGGCTAACTGTTGGAAATTTCCTTTGTCATTGATAGTTGCTTTGTGGTAGTAATCTTCAATAGGAGTGGGCACTTTGCTTGTCATTTTGTATGCCATTGAATTTTTTTCTACATAAATAGCATACATGAAAGCTGTGGCCTTGCTGAAAACTAGGCTCACATTGCCATTGTTAACAGTAGCACTGTACCAGTAAGCCGGACCACTAAAACGAAACGCAGATAACAGAATATTCCCATCAAGTTGCTGAATCTCCAACTGATATTGACCAGTGGAGTAGTCAACTGTGCCATTGGCATTGGAGTGCAGCTTCTGGCCCATCACCAAAGTTTGGCCTAATAAAATGGTGTCTGTTGGGAAATCAAAACTCTGCCAAATGATTCCAGAGGAAGAGTTTCGCAATACAAAATTTCCATCATCTTTCATTGAAGCTGATTTTGTAGACGTGTGATTGCATATGAAAAGTTGAGTCCCATTTGTGTGTGTGAGTACAAGTTGACCATTGAGTAATAACTTGATGGTTGATCCTTTAACAGCTGGATCGTCACGATTTGCTGACCAAACCAGAGTTTTCTCTGAGATTTTATCAAACCAAATACCAACAAGGTACTGGTTGGTGACAAGAGGGTAGAACCCAAAAGCAAAATCACCATAGGGTGATTTCCATGAAGAATCGGATCCCGCAGTGATGCTAGAACCCAGGTTTGTTGTACTGTTCTGTATCTGAGCGCTTGAGCAAAGTAAGGCGAGAATGAATGAAAATGACCAAAGCAGAATTCTAGTAACAGCCATTGGTACTAAACAAGAGAGATCATGAGAAAGGATGTGAAAAGTTGGAAACTAGTGAAAATGCAAAAATTATGTGCATCCATTCTATATATGTTTACAAGGACAAAGTATTTTGGGGCATGATTAAAAAACAGAAAAGAATAGTATAAGATTAAAGGCTATTATAGTAGTATGCATTACACTCAAATTGCTATATTTAAGCAACGTCAAAGACTGTTATCTTGCTTTATTTAGATTGCAGAATTGACCTGAGCAGCCACTGAGTTGGATTGGCATAAAGAATTAAAGATAGTTCTATTTGACAGTTACAAGCAGATAAAAATATGGTGCAAAGTCAGATTTTTAATGCGCACTTATGACTTATTTTACTGAAAAAGACAACTCAACATTGACGGGTGAAGTGTATTGACCGCACCATAAGAGTCATGAATCATCAATGGCACTGTGAATAGTGGGCTTGATGATTCAAAAAGATTAATGCTTCTAGGAAATGCGGGACTAGTGCTGTGGCACTGTGAATAGTGGGCTTGATGATTCAAAAAGATTAATGCTTCTAGGAAATGCGGGACTAGTGCTGTGTGTTGAATACTATATCGAAGACCTGGTAAACGGTTGTATAATGTGGGTGACGACAGGTAATGGATTGAGAATTTGATAGTTACAATGGTGGAATGAGGAATTTGAACATTCAACGTCTCATTGGAAACATAAGAAGACGCCTACTTGACGTCTCCATTGGATTAGTTTAGTTATATATTCTCTTACCTTTCCCCAATTTTTAAAAGGATGAACTGCATGGTAACAAATGAAATTATGAATGAAGAACAAGTGACATGTAAACACAAAATGTAACCTATTCAAGACGCATGAACGTTATTGAGAAGCTTGAAAATGCGTGAACATGTAAGAGAGTGCCAATTCACAATCTAGATGTGATTTCTACATGATGCATGAGATCATTTCACAAATAGTCCTAAAAAATCACATTCTCGCATGTTACATTTAAGGAAAATACATGAATCTAATTTTTATGACACAAGGTTGTCGTCAAAATATTGTGAAATTTTATGTGCTCATAAACTTTCAAGCATTTTGGTCCACTTCGATTTAATTCCATCCATGTCAGTCCATTTTGTCATTTTCATGGATTGGTACTTTTTCAAAAACTATATGTAAAGGAAGGGTGTAAATATTTTCTGCTTTGATTTTTTTTATTAAGATATTGAATTAATACGCAATTTTCCAATGTTGAATTTTAGATTTATGGAAAATAAAATTTGATTTTTTTTAGGTTATGTTATGCTAATTGATGGAGGGCTTAGGATGGCTTTGACCTCACAATATTGCTATAAATTTTCAAGTTAAATTTTATGTCCGAAATTGCTACATATTAATGAATTAAAAAAAAATACTCATGTGATTTTATATTAAACAACCATTGGTTTCTATATTTTCCATCATTAGAAATCATTCTGATTCTTTTTACTATTTATTTTCACGTTTCGTATGTAATTATAAATTGTTAAAATTGCAAATTAAATAATCCATCATTTGTTTGAATACACCATATATTTCTGTAAATATTGGTGTACTTGCTTATTTTAGCAACAAATATTGAAAATGGTGCTAAGCAATGTAATATAATGTTTTTTTTTTCCCCAACAGATACAAACGAATAACAATTGCTTTTAATGTATAACATAGAATTGTTTAAAAAATTATGAAAATATATAATTTGTTTAGATTGTGATGAATATCACCCAAAATCTCCTACGATACTTCTTTTCAATTTACTGGTGAATATTTACAATAAAATTTACTAAATTTTTTTATTGGTTGATGCAATTACTAATTGGACAAAGTTTAGTTACATAACTGGTTGTAGCGTAGCCTTACTCAATAAAATAAATATTACTACATATTTTGAAAATCTAATTGTTGAATTACATGTTTTTTACGCTCTTAATATATATTCCAAATTTTGTATTGATCGGATATTATTTACTATATGATCTATAAGTTTATATTTTATGCATAATTTTAAACTACAAAAAATTGCAATTTAAACAATTTATTGATGACATATCTATTGATCTTTAATTTTCTAGAAATTTTGCAAACATAGAGGATATAAAAAGAAGATATAATCCAATAGTAGATTTGTCAAAATTCACTTCCAATAAAAATATATTCAGTAAAGTTGTAGCTTAAAATTACAACCAATTTTGTAGCTAAATTTTGTTCATACTAATTATTGCTAGCTCTCTTTTTTCCTCTCTAACTTTTAATTGCACCTTTTGCAGATTCAAGCCTTTTGGAAGTGTTAGCGAAATATTTTGTCATCTGAAAGTCGTGAAATTCGCAAAATTATGTTGATAGAAATGTTATTATTTAAAAAAATTGTTATAGTACTAAAATTTAATACAGAAGACTATGGATAAAGTTAAGTGGTTCTTTTTTAACCAATTTGGTTTCAAAATATTGAATAAGTAGACTATAGATTAACTTTTTACATTTTATGATATGGTCTAATTTACTTATTAATAAAAATTCCGCATATTGCATTAGAGTCATGTATATAACATATATGTAAAAAAAGAAAAGGAGCACCATAGGTAAAAACAATTTATAATAAAATTCAAATCCTTTGGTAATACTTTTTATATTTATAATGAATTACGCATAAAAAAATATTTTATGTGTCCAAAGACTAATATTTATAATTTTTAAAATAAAAAATTTCTGGTCCTATTCAGTCCACTTTAGTCTTATTCGATTCACCTTGGTCCATTCAGTCCACTTTGGTCATATTTAGTCCATTCTATCCACCTTGGTCCTATTCAGTCCATTTTGGTCCACTTCATTCCTATTTGGCTCACATTGATCCTATTTGGTCCTACTCAGTCCACATTTGACAACTTTGGTCCATTCCAATCCTATTTGGCCCACATTGATCCTATTTGGTCCACTTGGACTTCTTCGGTCCACTTCATTCTATTCAGTCCTATTTAGTCTACTTCAGTCCTATTTGGTCCATTTTTCTACTATAGTTTTATTCATTCCTATTCAATCAACTTCTATCCTTTTCGGTCCACTTTGGTCCTATTTAGTTCATTCGGTCTTATACGGTCCACTTTGGTCTTATTCGGTTCTATTCAATCCACTTCGGTCCTATTCAGTCCATTCTGTCCTATAAGGTCCACTTTGGTCTAATTTGGTCCTATTTGATCCTATTTGGTCCACTCTGGTTCTATTTGGTCCATTTGATCCACTTCAGTCTTATTCGGTCCATTCTGTCCACTTTGACCTTATTCGGTCCTATTCAATCCACTTCATCCTATTCCGTCCAATTTGGTTCTACTCGGTCCTCTTCGGTCCACTTTAGTCCATTCTATCTACTTGGTCTTATTTGGTCCACTTTGTCCTATATGGTCTATTTTGGTCCTATTCAGTCAACTTGAGTCATTCGGTCTACTTTGGCCTATTTGGTCCATTAAATGCATTCAGTCCATTTTTGTGACCTTACGTAATAGGAAAAGATAGTTTTTTGTGTGTTGGGAGCACCTATTCTAAATCCAAATTTATTTATAAATATATATATATATATATATATCTCAAACTTATAATGCCAAAAATCTTAAGCATAGTATTTATTATTGCTATGCTCCTATTAACCCACATTAACGTAGTATTTTGGTTTGGCTAAATTTAAGTGAAAATCTTTCTAAACATGAAGGCGATGAATATACAAATGCAATCTTTAGGGTGGTTACTCATTTGTTTTAACATCATTATTTTTAAATGAATTGCATGAGATTAATTATACATTCAAGCAATATTAATATATATATTGTAGGGTCACATTTGGGGCCTAAGCCCAAAATGTATGGAGTCTTGGTCCAATGAGCCCGATACAATGATTTTGTAGAGAATGGGTTGAAGAACTAGGTCCTAGTGAATTGGACAACGGCTAGTATTGGACTAAATGACAGTCAAGCAAAAATAAGAGATGTTGATATCAATGGACTTTCAGTCCAAGGAGGCCACAATTATCGTATATTGATCACAGTTGGATACTAAGACCGTTTAGATTGTTACAGTGTTCTCTCTTTCTATTTTCTAATCCCCTTTCCATGAAGAGTCTTCTACCTTATATATCTTCTTTGGTGTCATCTTTACCCTCCACTTGTTGATTATCTGAACCCCCACTTGAGTACTTGTCCCATTAGCCACCTTCCCTACCGCTCTGTGAGTTGCGATAGCCAAGGTAGCACTATTCAGAGGTCTTCTCCACATAAATGCGGCCAGTAAAGTAGCTGTTGTGCATTTAATGCGGTGGTGACAGCGTTCTCTTAGATATTTTTAGGTTCTCTTCCTTCTCTCATGCCCATGAAGCACGTTTCTATCATTGAACCTTCTCGGCAGGCCACTTTAATTGTTAATTGTTGGGTTATACATTTTGAACCATATTCACTAAGTCCGAGGAGTATGTACTCCTCGGACAGCCACTCATTTGCTCTCCACTTATAGGTCTTGGTCTGAGAAGGTCTCATCATTAATAGTTTCTCTTCGAACCTGTTTATCCCCTCGGATAAAGCCCAATGCCCAATATGCGATCCTAGGCCCTTACCCCTACAATAGCCCCTCAAAACCTCGGGTTTCTTTTATCCGAGAAGAAGAGCGAGGCTTTGATTTTTTAAGAACTAGTACCATTTGATTTTGTTGCCCCCACGAAGCATCATTAATTGCTCCAGGCGGCGTGTTGTCCCCCAGATCCAATGGCGAAGCTCAGATCCAACAGCTGGGACTCTTCCTGGAAATTTGAGCGGGATAACTCCCTCTTATTTCCATCTCCTATATAAAGCCTTAAGGGTATGCATTCTCTTTTTACTTTACCAATCTTCAAGCTTCCTAGTGATCTCCTCTAACCCACAGAACTCTCTAAACTACAAAGCTTTTGAAACCTTTTCTTCAAGATTTGTCCGTAAGTCTTTTAAAAACAATAGAGATAAACACACTTATTCCCGTAAGTTCTTGTTCTTTTATATTCTCCCTTTTAATCTCGGCCATCCTCCTCAGCCTTTTTTTCTTTCATTTTAGAAACTTCTTTCTAAGGTATTTCCGTTCATTCAAATGGGTAGATTCAAGTATTTGGTAGATTCTTCGGCTAGCATGGAGAGCTTTAGGGCTAGGCACCACATCCCCCCATAGGTCTACAGTACTGTCCCCCAGAAGGTGTACTTTTGGATAAAAACGAGGGTGAAGTTGTTATTCCGATGATTGCCTTTATAGAGGGAGAAATGACACTTCCTATGGGTAGAATAACTAGGGACTATCTACTTAATCATAAATTATGTCCACATCAATGTGCTCCCAATATATTTAGGGTCTTAGGTTGTGTGGATGTACTAAACGACCAAATGAACCTCAATCTCACATGGCACGATGTTGCCCATCTCTATGAGTGTCTTGCCCTTTCAGGAGGATATTACCTCAAATCTCGGTCCGATGAGGTGAGACTGATATCCTGCCTCCCAAAGTCCAACAAAGGCATGAAGGACAATTACCTAGTTGTCTCCGGGGGATGGCACAATGGTCTTCATTGCCCAGTTAAGGCAGGAACACCAGGTGGGGTACCCTATGACCAGGTCTCTCGGCCGAGACCTTAGTTTTCTGAGCTCTCTCTGCTTAATTTTTGATAGTCTGCCTCCTCGGATAATGTTCATTATTGGTTTAACAATGTTTACCTCCTCAGATGTTTTGCAGATAAAAGGCACGTCTCTCCAAAGCTCAGCTTAGTCAACGTCCCCAGGCTCAACTTTCTATTGAGATCGGAGATATTCGTGAGTGAGGACAATCAGCTGCAGGTCACTCACCTTATCTTAGGTTACGAGCCTTTGTCACGCATCTACCTAGACGCAGGCCAAACGCTGAGAGCAGGTAACCCCCGTCTTGCTCGGATAGACGTTTCCAAGCCAAGGTTCCTCGCAAGGCGGGATCTACCTCCCGTGGTATTGCCTGCCCAACTGAACCCTCCGCCATTTGCAATACCACTGTAACAAGTTCCACCTACAGCCGTACAAGTAGCGGAAGGGATAGCCTCCTCCTCACACTTGTCACTTGAGGAGGAGATAGACCAATTTTAATTTGCTCAGAAGGAGAGAACTCCCGAGAAGCCTGTGGAGATTTTGGACTCCAAGACAGAATCCAACAAGCTTTGTACAGCTCATCAGCCAGGGCAGGCTGCTACTTTCTCTAAAACAAGCTTCGAGGAAGCAGAGGTTATGGACCTTAAAAAGAGGCCAAGCTTAAAGGGTCTGATGGCTAATAGGGGTAAGGGAGCAACTCCTCCTGAAGCTTCTAAGACCCAAGCTTCTGCCAACCTTCCTCCTCCTTCTCCTCTTCCTCCTGCTGACCAAGGTCTGCACGTCAATCCAGGCCCGAAGAAGAAAAAACCTCTTCAGGAGTTGGAAGAGGGGGAAATGCCTCCACAGAAGGGCGCGAAACAAAAAAAACAAAAAAAAAACAAAAAAAAAAACAAAAAACAAAAAAACAAAAAAAACAAAAGACCCTCGAGACAAGAGGTCGAAGTCTGTGGAGAGAAGAAACGATGATAAGACACGTCGTCAGCAGCGCACATGGGCTCCAGTGATAGAGATGGACGGGGCCCCTATCCCCTATGAGTCCACGATAAGGGAGTCTAGCAAGGGGCACTCCATGTACCTGGCCCAAGCCTTAGAGCAGCCCCTCCTCCTCCCAAAGGATATGGATGCCCATTGGCGGATGAGGCAGCCCGACCTGTTTATGTCTCTAAAAAGAGACCTCACGATGGTGAGTGCAATTTCATCTGCGTCTCAACTCATTTCCCTTTTTTCATTCACATATACTCTTTAGGTGTAATCCTCTTGTTGTTTTGTGCAGGTCACTCAACAAGTCTTCGTGGCCGAAGAATGCGTCAGGAGCGCCACAATAAATTCGAGGCCGAGTCGAACTTCCGGTGCGAGGTGGAGAGGGCGCTTGGGTCTATCAAGGAGGAGAAGACTCAGTTGGCCAAGAAGCTCAAAACATCTAAGCATGAATGTCAAAGCGCCTTGGCAGGGCTTAAGAACGCCGAGGACCAGCGCCAGCTTCTCTTCACCACGGAGCTGAACCTAGCCATGGAGAAGGCTACAGTTCTAAGCCTGAAGGACGAGCTGGAAAAGGCTAAAGCAGAGGCCCAGGTGGTTAAGGACGTTGCTCAGGCCGCGGAGACAGCAGCCTATGAGCGGGGGATGCTCAAGACAGAGCAGAGGTTGGCTGAAGAGGTAGCTGAAGTATGCAGGGACTACTGCACCGTGACCTGGAATGAAGCTCTTAACAATGCAGAGGTTTCAGCAAACTTTGAGCTGAGGAGGGTGGAAAGGGTGTATTTTCCAAAGCCCATCAGAGAGATCCCAACCGATCCTTCCTCAGCTGCTTTGCCTTTACCTCCTCCTGAGAAGGTTCCCAGCGCTCAAGATCTTACCGTTGACGTCGGGACCTCTATTGGAGTGGGTATAGGTAAAGAGGCCTTCCTTCAACTAGTGACACTCCATCCAAGGATACCCTTAGCATTAGGGACATGATCTCTCAGGCTAAGGAAGCAGAGAAAACTAAAAGTGGGGATGCCCGGTCCAAGACTGCAACTACCAAGGAGGATCCCCATCCAAAGAAAAAGTAGTTGTAGGGTTTTACTTTTCCTATTTTTTCTTCCCATGATTTTGTAGCGTGTAATATAATTTTGAAGTTAATGAATGAACCTTTCCTTTTATTCTCCGAATCTTTATTTTTCATTATTACCCTTTTTTTTCTTTTTCTTTTTTTTGCGCTCTTAGAATTTGTCATTATTGTCGTAGACGAGCTTACTAATGTATTTAGCAATAAAGAGTTGCTATCCACTTATACCAAGGACTAACCCACATACAATGAGTACTTCATTTATGTGAGATAAGTAATATACCTCATATTTTGAGTTCTGTTTAACACTTATAAGAGTGCTCTTGTGTGTCAAAAGTAGTTAATTTCCCCTAAGCCCGTGGTCCGAGGGGCCATCCGGGACTTAGGTTATGTTTAAATATTTGAAAGGATGTCCAAAGTAGTTAATTTCCCCTAAGCCTGTGGTCCGAAGGGCCATCCATGACTAAGGTTCTGTTTAAATACTTGAGAAGACGTCAAAAGTAGTTAATTTCCCCTAAGCCTGTGGTCCGAAGAGCCATCCAGGACTTAGGTTCTATTTAAATACATGAAAGGATGTCCGAAGTAGTTAATTTCCCCTAAGTCTGTGGTCTGAGGAGCCATCCAAGACTTAGGTTCTGTTTAAATACATGAAAGGATGTTCGAAGTAGTTAATTTCCCCTAAGTCTATGGTCCAAGGGGCCATCCATGACTTAGGTTCTGTTTAAACACTTGAGAAGTCGTCAAAAGTAGTTAATTTCCCCTAAGCCTATGGTCCAAGGAGCCATCCAGGACTTAGGTTCTATTTAAATACATGAAAGGATGTCCGAAGCAGTTAATTTACCCTAAGCCTGTGGTCCGAAGGGCCATCCATGACTTAGGTTCTGTTTAAACACTTGAGAAGTAGTTAATTTCCCCTAAACTTATGGTCCGAGGGGCCATCCATGACTTAGGTTCTGTTTAAACACTTGAGAAGTAGTTAATTTCCTTTAAGCCTGTGGTCTGAGGGGCCATCCATGACTTAGGTTCTATTTAAGTACTTGAGAAGTAGTTAATTTCCCTTAAGCCTGTGGTTCGAAGGGCCATCCATGACTTAGGTTCTGTTTAAATACTTGTAAGGATGACAGAGTAGTTAATTTCCCTTAAACCTGTTGTTCGAGAAGCCATCTAGGACTTAGGTTCTGTTTAAATACTTGAGAAGTAGTTAATTTCCTCTAAGCCTGTGGTCCGAGGGGCCATCCAGGACTTAGGTTCTGTCTAAATACTTGGCTAGATTGAGGGACAAGGAGCACGAGGCCTTCATACAACAGAAGAACTTATTAAGAAAGGAAATTTTCATTAATAATAGTACCTTTTTAGGTTGTTTACATTCCAAGGGCGTGGTATAACATGCTCATCTAAATCTTCCAAAAAATATGCCCCAATACCAGCCACTGAGGTGATGCGATATTGCCTTTCCCAATTTGGTCCCAACTTCCCCCATACTGGGTTTTTAGCATTGCCCAGAACTTTCCTCAATCCTAAGTCCCCAGGCATTAATGGCCTCAGCTTTACTTTGGCATCATAACCTTGCTTGAGTTTGTGCTGGTAGTACGCCAGTTGGACCATTGCTTTTTCCCTTCTTTCTTCAATAAGGTCTAAGAGTTTTTCTAGCAACCCATCATTGCTGCTCAGACAGAATGAGCTGGTTTTTAGTGTTGGAAAACTCGTTTCAAGAGGAATAACGGCCTCGGCTCCGTAAGTCATCGAGAAGGGGGTTTCTCCAGTTGACTTACGGGGCATGGTCCGATACGTCCACAAGACATGTGGCAGCTCTTCCACCCACCTTCCCATCGCGTCATCCAACCTCTTCTTTAGTCCATTCACTATGACCTTGTTAACAGCCTCGGCTTGCCCATTCCCCTGGGGGTAGGCTAGGGTAGAATATCTATTCGTAATCCACAATTTGAAACAGTACTCCTGAAGGCCTTACTATCAAACTGAAGACTATTGTCCGAGATAAGGGAGTGAGGGACCCTGAACCGGGTGACAATGTTTTTCTAGACAAACTTTTTGACGTCCACATCTCTGATATTTGCTAGAGGTTCAGCTTCGACCCATTTGGTAAAGTAGTCAGTGCCAACGAGTAGATATCTTTTGTTCCTTGTTGCCTTGGGAAATGGCCTAACAATATCCAAGCCCCACTGAACGAACGGCCAAGGGTTGGACAGTGGATTGAGGATCCCTCCTGGTTGATGTATGTTTGGTGCAAACCTCTGACACTGGTCGCACTTCTTCACGTATTCGTGCGCTTCTTTCTGCATGTTTGGCCACCAGTAGCCTTGGGTGATGGCCCTATGGGATAAGGACCTGCCTTCTATATGGCTTCCACAAATTCCTTCGTACAATTCCTTCGTACAATTCCTCTAGGATAAGTTTTGATGCCTCAGGGTGTACACAGAGCAAGTATGGTCCAGAAAAGGAGCGCTTATACAGCTTCTGGTCCTCGGATAGCCAGAACCAAGAAGCTTTTCTTCGTATCTTGTCAGCTTCGCTCTTCTCTTCGAGTAAGATGTCCTCTTTCAGAAACAATACCAAGGGGTCCATCCAGCTAGGTCCCACTCTGACGTTGTGGACATGGTTCATTTCTCTTTTCATCACCGAGGGTTTGTATAAATCTTCCACAAGGATGACCCGAGGTAAACATTGAGCCAAGGAGGTGGCCAGTGTGGCCAAAGAGTCGGCATGTGTGTTTCCACTTCTAGGGATGTGCAGTAAGCTAAAAGAATCGAAATGTGATCGTAGGACTTTAGCTTGGTCTAAGTACTCTTGCATTCTTTCATCGCTTGCTTCTAACTCCCCATTCACTTGGCCTACAAGTCTTAAGTCTGAGAACATGTTTACAACTTTTCCACCCAATTTCTGGACCATGGACATTCCTTCCAGCAGGGCTTCATATTTAGCCTTATTATTCGTGGCCGAGAAGCCCAGTCTTAGCGATTTTTCGATGGTAATCCTTTCAGAGGAAACCAAGACTAGCCTTACACCAGAGCCCCTTTGGTTTGCCGCGCTATCAACATATACCTTCTAGCAAAAGGGTCCTTGTAAAGAGATTGCGCCAACTGATTTTTCATCCATACCTTACACCCATACTTCTTCTTTTAGAGAGGGTTCAGGAAATTCAGCCACCAAATCCGCAAGGACTTGGCCCTTCACGGAGGTGCGAGGCATGTACTTAATGCCAAAGGCCCCTAGAATCGTGCCCCACTTAGCAATTCTCCCTGTATAATCAGCACTCCGGAGTATGGACCTGAGCGGGAGTTGGGTTAGAACAATAACTATATGTGCCTGGAAGTAATGGGGAAGCTTTCATGTAGCTTGAACCACCGCCAGGATTACCTTTTCTAGTGGAAGGTAGCGAGTCTCAACTTCATGCAATGATTTGCTCACGTAATAGACTGGGCGTTGTACACTGTTGTCCGTCTGTATCAACACTAGGCTTACTGTGTGATGGGCCACAGCAATGTAGGCGAACAAGACTTCATCGACCTCGGGACTAGACATGATTGGTGGCCAAGACAGATACTCTTTAAGTTGTTGGAAGGCCAAAGCACATTCTTCGGTCCATTCAAATCCCTTTCATTTATTCAACAAGAGAAAGAAAGGTCTACACCTATCCGCCGACCGAGAAATAAAATGGTTTAAGGTAGCAATCATGTCGGTAAGCTTTTGGACCTCTTTGGGGTTCCGAAGGCGATACATGCTATGGATAGCCCTGATTTGATCGAGACTGACCTCGATGCCCCTGTGAGTCACCATATAGCCTAAGAATTTTCCTGATCCTACCCCAAATGAACATTTGGACGCGTTGAGACACAACTTGTGCCTCCTCAGAATTTCAAAGATGTCACCGAGGTCTCTCACGTGTTCGGACACCACTTTACTCTTTATCACCATGTCATCAATATAGACCTCAATGTTCTTACCCAGCTGTGGCTTAAACATTCTGGTCATCATTCTCTAGTAGGTGGACCCTGCGTTCTTCAAACCAAAAGGCATAACCTAGTAATGGTAGTTTCCAACTGGGGTGACAAAAGCTGCCTTTCTTGGTCGTCTATGGCCAGGGGTATCTGATGGTATCCTTGAAAGGCATCTAAGAAGCTCATTCGATGGTGCCCAGCGATCGCGTCTACCAACTGATCTATCCGGGACATAGGGAATGAATCTTTTGGGCAAGCTTTATTCAGATTTGTGAAGTCTAAACAGACTTGCCATTTTCCGCTCTTCTTCTTCACCACTACAGTATTAGCCAACCATTCAGGGTAAAAAATTTCTTTGATAGCCCCTGCTTTTTTAAGTTTCATCACCTCGTCCCTAACAGCGTTAGCATGCTCCTTCGACGGATGCCGGGGGGGTTGCTTCTTGGGGGTAACAGATGGATTAACGTTTAGGTGGTGGCAAATGAAGTCCGAATCAACCCCTAGGGCCTCATAAGCATCCCATGCAAACACGTCCACGTTTTCCCTGAGAAAATCAATTAGTTCTTCTTTCTCTTGGGGAGGTAGTTCTGAGCCGACCTGAAAGAACTTTTCCAAATCAATTCCCACAAAAACCTTTTCTAGATCCTCGCATTTTGCCTCCTTGGCTGATCTACCACCGGGCAATGCCAGGGTGGTTGATTGCTATAAGCCACTTTCAGTAAAGGCTGAGGGCTCAGCATTGTGTTGGCATGAGATGGCGAACACCATGCACTGCCTGGCCATGGTCTGGTCCCCTATAATCTTCTTAACCTGGCCCTCCGACGGGTACTTCACCTTTTGGTGCAGGGTAGAAGAGACAGCCCCTAGGGCATGAAGCCAAGGCCTGGCTACAATTGCCATGTAGAGTGAATAAACGTCAACTACGATAAAGTCCACCTCCACCACGTTCGAACCTATTTGTATGGGCAGTCTGATTTGGCCCCTTGGAGTAACGGTCTTCCCTTCGAAGCTTACCAAAGGGGAATCGTATGCCGTTAAGTCCTCGGGTTTAAATTCACCCCCTTGTATAGGTCGGGGTACATTACTTCCACTGCGCTGCCCTGATCTACTAGCACTCCCCTCATATCATATCCTCAAATCCTGAGCGTGACAACCAGAGCATCATCGT
This sequence comes from Quercus robur, assembly GCF_932294415.1. Taxonomy (NCBI): domain Eukaryota; kingdom Viridiplantae; phylum Streptophyta; class Magnoliopsida; order Fagales; family Fagaceae; genus Quercus; species Quercus robur. The sequence goes on from NC_065539.1 coordinate 52,075,968, forward strand.
GGGGTTGGATGGTTCCGACCTTATCTTCATCTGAGAAGCCTAGTAGGGGTGATGCTATCTTCTTGGCCGTTTTAGACTCCCAATTGTCATGTTCGATGGAAGTCAAGCTACAAACATTAATCTGGAGGGACAAAAGCCAGTCCTTCCCGAGGCGGTGAGAATGACATTTATCGTGCCTATAGGCGGTCTCAAGGAGATGTCCCTCCATATCTCAATATTCACCTGTCCTTGTCGGCCACTAGAGTGATGTAGGAGGTGACTTAATTTTCCCTCTTGGACCAGCTAGTCCAAGTGGTTCTTCAAGTTTCTGCAGTCCTCAGTGGTATGCCCTAGTTCTTGGTGGTATTGGCAATATAGGTTTTGGTTGCGCTTCATGGAGTCTTCTGCCATCTTATTTGGCCATTTGAAGAACGACTCATTCTTGATTTTCTCCATAACCTGATGTATCGGATCTCGGAACACAGCGTGAATTGCCTGCGCGCTGGCAGATCCGGATTACTCTGTGTAGTCTCTCCTCGGTCAGTTGTTGTTGTTAAATCAGTCCGACCTGAAGTCCTTCCTCTCCTGAGGGACAACCTTCGCTTTACCCTTACCCAACTGTTGGTCCTCTTTAACCCTTTTATACTTGTCGATTCAGTCCATGAGTTGGCGTAGGCTAGTGACAGGCTTCCCTGTTAGGGATTTTCTTAAACCGTGCTTAGTTGGGAGGCCGCTCTTGAAGGTACTAATGACGACATCCTCATAGTTGCCCTCTATCTCATTATACATCTCCCAATACCTATTCGAGTAGGCCTTTAGGGTCTCCCCTTCTCGCATGGACAAAGACAGAAGGGAATCCAAAGGTCGAGGAACCCTGTTGCTCGTGATGAAGCGAAAGCCAAAGGCCTGGGTCAACTGCTTAAAGGAATCTATGGAATTTGGCCTGAGGCCATCAAACCATCTCATCACCATCAGTCCCAGGCTAGACGGAAACATTTTGCACATCAAAGCCTCATCTTTGGAATGGACGGCCATCCTTTGGTTGAACTGGCTCACATGCTCTACAGGGTCCGTTCGACCATTGTACATAGTGAAAGTAGGTTGATGGAATCATCGAGGAAGCTCAGCCCCTTCTATCTGTGAGAGTGCATTTTTTGTGACACTCAAGCCCAAGGATCCTGGGCCTAATAAGTGGTTTGGGGGACCGGGCCTTGACTCACCGTAGCTAATAGGCTGTTTAAGAGTCAAGTGATGCACATGGGATGCTTCCTACAATACAAGTAAAATGACAAGCAAGGATATTCGTATTGAAAGACATATCAAAACAACAAGGTAAATTCGGAAAATAGGATCAACAAAGGGGCACAAAATAATGTTATAAGGATCCTTGAATCACTAAGACATATTTCATTAATATGTTCTTTGTTATAGTTACAGAATGCTCACTAAGACGTGATACAAGGTTCAATCAAGCTCAAAAATTACAATCTTGAATGGCTATTTCAGCCTTCAAAACTTGCAAAGTTTGATTCTCTTTGAATCCGAGTATGTGCAATAGTAACTTTTACAGGATACCGGGAAGCAATATTAACTTTTCCCTTAGTTTTTCCTTTTTTTTTACCAAAACTTCACTGATAGTTCTTTTTCTTTAAAAATCTCTCTTTGCCTTGTCTTCGTAACCTACCCCTCCTTTTATAATGAAGTTCTGGCATCCCAGGGGAACCATTGGTTCCCCTATTTCGTCTTATGGTTAACAGAGCCTGTTTCGTGCCTATCACTCGGCAGGTTGTATTTCCTGTTTTTCTCATTCTTTCCTTCTTTCAGCTTTGATTCCTTTGAAAGTCCCTGGCTGGTTACCCTCTTCGGGATGTGCTGAGGTATGCCCTTCTCGGTCTCACCGTTTGGTAGTTCCCCTTTTGCCCTTTTTTCCCATCTGGGCGGAATCCCATTCTGCCAACTTGAAAGTCACCTATTGCCATTCTCCTTTTCGTATTTCTCTGTTCTGGTTCCCCGAGACACTTCCTGCTTGTGCCATGAGAGGTCGCTGGTTATTTCTTCTTTTTTTGCTAGGTCTTTTGGCGTTTATGGCTTTTGCTCTGTTTCTTATTTTCTTTTCTTGTCCTTTTCTTTCGAGCTATCTTAATCTTCTTTTGACTGTGCACCTGGAAGGATCCGCGCCTCTTGATGGTTACTGAGGATCCTGGCTATTTAATCTCTTGCTGTGGGTTTCTTTTCCTTCTTGATGTTTCTTCTTTTGGGCTTCAAGCCTCCTAGGCCTGCTTTTTTCTTTCGTGGTCCCCTTGCACCTGCTTCTTTGGACTTGGCTTGTTTTCTTTTGGGCTTGGCTCACTCTTTTGGGCTTCTCTCACTATAATCCTTTTAGACCTCAACATTTAGCCCCCCGAGCTCGTGGGTTGCCTGAAGCCCACGCGTGAGTAATTCAGGTTTTCTAAGATTTTCGTAGGATCCCCTTTCTTAATTTCTCTTGGGTTCCCTTCTTTCTTACTTAGGATCCCGGCCTTTCCTGCTGCTTTTGGTCACCTTAGTCCTTTACTGTGTGTTGTGTTCTCTCATTTTGCAGTTTCCTCTTTGCACGGGACGTGGCAATTGAGTATTTGGGGTAAAATTCCTTTACCCACTTTTTTTGTTTCCCGTAACTTCCATTAATAACCGCTAATTAATCTCTTCTTCAAAATTAAATTTTTTGGCAACTGGCGCGTCTTTCCATACACTGTCTTCTCCAACTGCTCTTTGCGCCTTTATTGTGACCGTTTCACATTATCACTTTGCTTCTCTAAGTCTTTCATTCTTAGGTCTCTTTTTTCTTTTCTTCTCTGTTATTCCCATCTTCCCCTTTTTCGTTCTTTCAATTTCTTCTCTTCTTATTATTCGTGTTGTTCCAATGGCTTCTTCTTCTTCCTGAAAAAGGAGAGAGCGCACCCCAAGTCCTTCTGAGGGCGAAGGTTCTTCTGGTTCCGCTCCGAGTGATTCTCACGAAGTTACTAAACGTCCGGCCTTCCCTTTACGGGACCCCTGGTATTCTCCCAGTCCGTTTTTTCCTCAGGTATCTCATGGCGAGGCTCCTCCGTCTCCTCATGCCTGGATGTTTTCTGGCCAAGCGGGTTTTGCTGGTTCCACCCAGGTTCCAAACCCTAGAGAGATTTTTGACCTTCAGATTAGACAAGGAATTCGAGAGGCGGTGCCTATCTTTTTTGATTTTGTCCCAGGAAAAATCCAAGGCTAGCCCATCTGGGTAGACAAGGAGCTGTCTGATGTGGAGTTTATGGGTCGCCTAGAGCGCGCTGGTATCCTAAAGGCAGTGGCTATTTCTAGAAATCTTGAGGGTTTCAGAGACGCCAAAGGGCTCAGGCATCTGGTACGCCGTTGGTGCCCTTCCCTTCATACTTTTTTCTTTTATGTTGGTGAATTGACGATTACCCTAGAGGATGTGGTTAATAACTTCCTTCTCCCGGTGTTTGGTGATGAGAGTCCCTTTGATATCAACCTTTCTAAAGAGGATCTTGTGGTGGAAGATAAACTGTTTGGCCATTTTGGTGGTCGTGCTGCCTCCCCTGGTGGTAAGCCGGCTAGAATGGGGAGATGGGTGATGACCCTTTCTCGTGAGAAGAATAAGGAAGTGAGGTGGGTTGGTTTTTTGGCATTTTGGCTTAGCAAGTTCTTGTTCAGCGAGTTCCCTGGGTACGGGGTTAAGTCTTCCTTTTTTCCATTAGCGATCAAGTTGGCTCGAGGTACCCAATATAAGTGCATAAGGAACAAGCTATGCTCGTAGATGCACAAAGCCATTTGCACAAAGGTACAAGGTAAAACAAATTTTGAGACAAAACTCAACAATGTCGATCAATCTTTTTGGATTTTCTATTTTTTATGTGTTTATTTTTTTTTTTTTGACACAAAAACTAGAAAAGATTAATCAAAAACAATGTAAAAACATTCAAAGTAAAAAGCAAACAAACACAATTATCAACACATGCTGGAACGATAACAGAAAGCACTCAACCAAACAAAGTCACAAAGCATAGGAAGTATTAATGCATGGACATGTTGTAATGCTTATGCATGAGTATCCTTCTTCACCCACACGGCACGTGCGTTTGGGGTGATATCCCTAGAGGATTGGGTATGAGTGTTTTGACTTCCAAACCTTCTGGTGAAGCTTGCCAAACAGGTAGTGAAGGCATCAATCATCTTTAGCACATCCCTCATTCCAGGATTGCCTTCTTGACCTTTTGATTGCTCAGCAGTCCAATTCCCTTTGCCATGTCTTGGTCCTCTCGACCTTTAAGTATTTGAATTCTTCAATGCTTGAAGCTTATGACAATTTGGTCCTAGAATTCCACAATGATGGCAGAAGTGTTAAGTTCTAGAACCTCTTCATGACTGTGGGAGAGATTTCCCTTTACGCTTAGGTTTGACCACTGATTGGTTAGGAGGCTTAGTTAAAACCTGTTGGTCAATCACATTCAGCTTCTTTTTCGGCTTCACTTTCTCAACAACTAAAGTTTCTACCACTGCTTTCTTAGCTTTCACAAAATTCATTTCCTTGGATATATTAACTGCCGAACTACTCTCTCCGGTGTATCCCAATCCACTTCTGTTGGAGAATGGTTTTTGATGAGCAAGCACTTTATCAAGCTTCTTGGAGGAGACTCACTCTACTTTAGCATTGGCTTGAACCACCTCAAGCTCAAGGAATTTTATCTTTGAGTAGGCTTTGGTCAGCTCTCCATTCAGCATCTCCATTTCACATTTGGTCTCCTTGTATCGCACTAGAAGACTTCTATAGTTTTCCTCTGCCCTCTTCATCTTTTTAATGGCTGCCTTAGCCACTTTTGCATATTCAGCGATCTTCTTAAGGAGGGAATTGTAGGTCTCTTGCAGTCCCCCTGTACCTTCATCTTCCTTATCATCGGATTCTTCTACTATCCCCATTGATTCCAATTCAGTGTGCTCACCAAGCTCTTCCACCAACACACTCAAATCATCCGAAGAGTCCACAGGTGCAATGGTCATGTATGTAGAGTAGTTTCTCTTTCTAAGGCGAAGACCTTCATCTAAAGATCTAATGATGTTGCTACCTGGATGGTTTTTGATCACTCTTGATGATGGCTTCTTTGAGGTGGACACTTCATCATTCCGGGAGATAAGAGGATGAACTTCCGGAGGAGTGAGAGGACTTGATGTTCTAGACATTGATCTTGCTTCCAATCTTGAGTTCACAGGAGTTGATTCCTTTTCTGATGTAGGTCCTTCAACTTCAATATCTTGGGCTTTGCCCTCAGTTGTGAGTTCTTTGGAGCTTGGCCCTTCTCCATCATCAACTTCCACATTGATGGACTCCATTACCATCTTTGTTCTCTTGTTGAATACTCTATATGCCCGGCTATTAGTAGAATACCCAAGGAAGATGCCTTCATCACTTTTCGCATCAAACTTCCCAAGGTTCTCACGATCATTGAGAATGTAACACTTGCTTCCGAATACTCGGAAGTACTTCACTTTTGGCTTCTTTTCATTCCAAATTTCATATGCGGTCTTCTTTGTTCCCGCTCGGAAGAATATTCTATTACCAATGTGACATGAGGTGTTCACGGCTTCTCCCCAAAACTTTTGAGGAATTTGCTTGTTGAGTAGCATAACTCTTGCCATTTCTTGAATCACCCGATTTTTCCTCTCAACCACCCCATTTTGTTGAGGAGTTTTGGAAGCTGAAAATTCCTTTTTGATTCCATTCTTCTCACAAAATGACTCAAATCTTGCATTCTCAAACTCCTTGCCATGATTACTCCTTATCTTGACAATAGGAACCCCTTTCTCGTTTTGTAGTCTCTTGCAAAGAATTTTCAATTTCTCACATGCTTCTGATTTTTCTCTAAGAAATTCAACCCAAGTGTATCTTGAGAAATCATCAACAATGACCATAATATACCTTTTTCCTCCTAGACTTTCAGTTCTTGTGGGCCCCATTAGATCAACATGAAGAAGCTCTAAGCATTGTGAAGAGGTGATCACATTCACCTTGTGATGACTTGCCTTTGTTTGCTTCCCAATTTGGCATGTACCACAAAAGGTCTTCTCTATCTTTCCAAACTTTGGAAGTCCCTCAACAGCTTCAAGTTTAGATACTTTAGCTACTTGTTTGAAACTTGCATGTCCAAATCTATGATGCCAAAGTTCCAACATGTCAACACGAGCACTTCTACAGGAAATTGGTGCCGTAGGAACTACTTCGTAGCAATTGTCGGTAGTCCTATTTCCCTTCAAGACTTGAATCCCTTCTTCACCAATGATTATGCACCTCTTCTTTGAGAATTGAATAAAGAAGTCTTCATCGCATATTTGAGTGATGCTTAAGAGATTCGCCTTCAGCCCTTTGATGTATAAGACATCCTTCAATAGAGGTAATCCTGGTATCTCAACAGTTCCTTTACCAAGAACTTGAGCATGACTTCCATCACCAAATGTCACATAGTCACCAACCTTCTCTTTGAGAGACTTAAACAGTGATTTATCCCTTGTCATGTGACGAGAACAGCCACTATCAAGATACCATAAACATGAATTGAAAACCTTCAAAGAAGTGTGCACAAATAAGCAAACATGGGACAAGCACTCTTGACCTTCAAACAGAAACTTATCTTCATTTTCCATGCTCTTGTTAGATTGAATTCTCTTTTTCAAATTATCAACCTTATCACACAACATTCTATTTCTTCTTTTATACTTTTTAATCAAAGAATTAGACTCACATAGACTATTGTGTAATATGTGATTCTCATTTTCAAAATATTTTAGCATGTGAACAAACATTCTAGCATGTTTCTTTGTTTTTAATAACTCTAGGAGTTCATTGTTAGGATAACCTTCAAACATACTCATAGAGTCATTATCACAAACACATGGCATGCTACACTCAACAACATCCAAAACATCCATAGAAGCATACAAAGCATTATCCATGGCAAAACACACAAGGGGTCAAGGATCACACTTAGGTATTTAAACCACAACAAGTGTACCCACTTTGATACCAATTGAAAGTTCAACAAGTGTATAAAACACCTTAAACGTTTAGACTCCCAATTTACAAATTACCAATTCAAGCTTAATATTAAACAATTAATGTGCGGAAAATGAACATAAGCTTAATACAGAATTGATAAACAATCTAAACCAAATAAATTCACATCCACAGCAAAAATTAAATGGAAAAGATTAAGGGAAAAGAGTTGCAAACACAAGGACAACACTCGATGTGTTATCGAAGAGGAAATCAAAGCCCTCGGCGTAAAACCTCTCCACCGCCCTCCAAGCGGTAAACAATCCACTAAAGAATGTAGTTGAGATACATGAACAGCAGAAGACCCTCCAAGCCTAATCTACCCAATGTACCTAAGCCCTCCAAGCTCCTACTCTAACGAGGTTACGCCGAACCTATTTCTTCTTTAGCTTGCCGGATTCCGCTACTTGACCATAGCATCTACCAATATGAAATTGGTCCCTTCTTAACTGCTTCTCAAACACCAAATGGCCTCCTCACAAATATGGGTATGGTGAGAAAAGGTTTTGGTAATGTACCTCTCAAGGATTTGACAATGGAGAGGAAGAGAGTAGAGGAATTTGAAGAGTCTCTATATGAAGATTGTGGATGAATCAATCTTGTTTTTCTCTAGGATTTCTCTCTCAAAATTCTCTCTAGAAGCCCTCTCAAAATTGTGGGTATAAGGGTATATATATAGTAGGGTGAGAAGGAATGTGAAAGTTAGTTTTTCCCAAATAGGGTGTTCTGGCGACTTAACCTCGCGACTGGGTTGAGTCGCGAGTTCAAGCCGCGAGCTAACGGCCTGGCCAGCCTGGGACTTTTGTCCTGTAGTGCAACAGCTGGTGCGACTCTTTAGCTTCTGGCATGCTTGGCATATGTGCAACCTTCTAGCGGCTTGCAAGCCGCAAGCCACCTACGAGATCCAGTCGAGAGTCCCTGCTTCTTTGCACAATCTTGAGCATTTCTTCACACTTTCTCATACACTACCCTTACATGATTCCTACTTAAATATAGGGTTACTAATTGCTAAAATACAAGCAAATTTGGCATGGAATAAAGCCAACAAGTTGGTTGATAAAATTCAACCTTACATTATATAATTATCATTTGAATTTATATTTTCAAATGTGAAACTTAGCTTTCTTTCAAAAATTAAGTTGGTCTAGATGGTCCAGAAAAAAAAAATATATATATATATATATATATATTGTAAGGTTGAATTTAATCAACCATGTGTTGGCTTTATTCCATGACAAATTTGCTTGTAATATAGCACTTAGAAACCTTGTATTTAGGTGGGAATCATGTAAGGGTAGTGTGTGAGAGAGTGTGAAGAAATGCTCAAGACAGTGCAGTGAAGCAGAGACTCGCGGCTAGGACTCGCGGGTGGCTCGCGGCTTGCAAGCCGCCAAAAGTTGCTCACGTGCAGAGCATGCAGGGGAGCTGAACAGTCACGCCACCTGGAGCACTACATGACAAAAATCCAGACTGGCCATTAAGTTAGCTCGCGACTTGAACTCGTGACTCAGTCAAGTCGCGAGGTCAAGTCGCCAGCCAGCCCTGTTTTTGGAAAAACTGACTCTTCGTATTCCATTCTTACACCAGTATAAATACCCCTCATTCCCACAAGATATGGGTGGCTATTTAGAAAGAAAAACCCTAAGAGAGGTTTCTTCAAAACACCCACCCAATTAGAGAGAGCTACTCATTCTTAGAGAGAAATCTTTGTAGTCTCTTCTCATTCCCTCTCTCATTGTCATACCTATTGAGAGGAGATTTCTATCCAAACACTACCCACACCCATTTAGAGTGTTGAGTGCTTTTGGAGTTTTGGGAAGCATTGGAAGATGCCAAGGATGGCGGATGCTATAGTCTAGTAGCGGAATCCGGTAAGCTAGAAAAGAAAAAGGTTCGGCGCAACCTCGTTGGAGCAAGAAGCTTGGAGGGCTTAGGTACATCGGGTAGATTAGGCTTGGGGGGTCTATTGCTGTTCATGTATCCCAACTACATTTTCTAGTGGATTATTGACCGCTTGGAGGGCGGCGGAGAGGTTTTACGCCGAGGGCTTCGGTTTCCTCTTCGATAACACATCGTGTGTTGTCCTTGTGTTTGCATCTCTCTTCCCTTTATCTTTGCCTTTTATTTTTTGATGTGGATGTGATTTATAATTGGCTTAGATTGTTTTCCAATTCTGTTTGTAGCTTATGTTCATTTTCCGCACACTAGTTGTTTGACATAAAGCTTGAATTGGTTAATTTGTAAATTGGGGGTCTAAATGTTCAAAGGTGTTTTGTACACGTTTTTGAACTTTCAGTTGGTATCAGAGCGGGTACACTTGTTGTGGTTTAAATACCTAAGTGTGATCCTTGACCCCTTGTGTTTATTTGCCATGGATTGTGCTTTGTATGACTCTTTGCATGATTTGGTTGGTGATGAATGTAACATGCCACGTGTTTGTGAAAATGCCTCTATGAGTGTTAATCCTCATAAGTGTGATGACATGTTATTTGAATCTATGGGTGTTGTTGACAAACTCTTGAAGAAAAATGCTAAGAAGTTTCAAAAGAATTTGAGCAAGTTATTTTGTGAAAAGGATGATTTGATTGCTAAGCTCAATGAATCCAACAAATTGGTTGAGAAATATAAAAAACTTGCTGAAATTTCTCTTGAAAAGCTGAAAGAGTTTGAATGTTTGAATATGGACTTGGATGCTAAACTTGTTTTGTCTAACAAACTTGTTGATGATCTTAAATGTGAAAATGAATCTCTTAAGATGCATGCCAAGTGTTTGATTGCTGAACCTATTGTTAAAAATGATGAAAATATTTGTTGCAATCATGTTGTGGTACCCGATTTTGTGCCTAGTGTGTGTTCTACCTCAAAGGACACGTCGGTGTACATTCCTCCACACAAAAGAAATCAAAAAGTGGAGAGAAAGGCTCTTAAGCCTAAGCCTCTGTTTAGGTCCCAATCTAGGGAATTGAGTGGATCTAAGTTTGTTCCTACTTGCCACCATTGCGGTGTGATCGGTCACATAAGACCCCAATGCCCCAAGTTAAAAAGAGAACAAACCTTTGTTGTTAGATCCCTTCCCAAAAAGCCTAATGGACCTAAATACATTGTTTGTCACCATTGCGGTGCCTTTGGTCATCTAAGACCTCATTGCTCTAAGTTTCAAGCTCTTAAGAGAATCAAAAGAAAAGAGAAACTTGAGCTTTTTGGAAGTTGTGCTTTGAAAGCTAAATCGGATTGGATGGAAAATGGTAAGTTGTTGAAGAAAGTGGTTAATGCTCTTACCTCCTTGTCTATGTGCATCTCCGGTTTTCATTCTCCCAACCCTCGTCTCACTTCCAATGAGACACTCATTCCAAACAATCATTCTGTTTGGATGAGGAAGGGTTCCTATGGTTGAGCTTTTGCTCTTTTGGTCCTTGATCTAATTTTTTCGATCTTTGTAGGACCCTTCATGCATTAAATGTCATATCTTCATGCATTTTGTGCATCTTGCATTTATTTGTATGCATTATTTTGTTTTTGATCTTACTTTTATGTTTCTGTTTTGTGTGAGTAAAAAATCCAAAACCACATAAAAAGTGAAAAATTCAAAAAGTTTGATCATATATGTTTGAGCACATATCATATGTGAGTTTGGCTTTGTACCTTTGTACAAATGGGTTTGTGCATTTACGAGCTTAGCTTGTTATTTTTGCACTTATATCTTTGTGAGAAAAATCTTGACATCTTTGTGTGATTGTTGTAAATCGATCTTCAAGCTTGTCGTGAATGATTTGTCAATAGTCATATTGGTTTTGATACATGCGTAGACTTGTGCTTATATCTCTTCCCACTCTTTTATTTTTATTGCTTAAAGAGCTCAATAAATGTAAATCTCAAAATGAAAAGAGATAATGAGCTGCAAAAGCCGTCGCACATACTAGTATTCGACTAGGAAAAAGGGAAAGCGACTTATATGAAAATGTATGATGCCCAAAAAGCCAAAGGCTTGTTCATCAAATTGAAATATCAAAAATTTCAGGCATCAATCTCAAAAATGAGATGTATTGCTCAAAATGAGTTGTATTGATTCAAAATGATCAAATGATATAAATTGTAAGAAGCCAAATGAAAAGCTTCAATCTTATGTAATCATTTTCTTGTGGGAGGTCATATATGTTCACTTCTATAATTGAGATAGACTATTTGACTTAGTACTAGTTGTGTATGACTTGATTGAATTGATCATTGAAGCTTCACTCTAGACTAAGGACTATTCCACATTTGATACACACACATAACACACATGCCTAATGTTCAATGAATGTCTTATTCATTTGTTAGATTGTACTTGTCTAAATGTGATGTGTGTGTGCTCAATCATATATGGTTCAATCCAAAAAGATTTTTGATCATTTTATATGTTTTTGGAAGTGATTTTTATCACTTTTTGTGTTTATGTTTAGTGCTTACTTTGTTTTTCAATGTTTAAACATGTTTTGAATTGAAAAACAGGTGTCAGAGTTTTTCGCGGCTCAGCTGGCGACTCGCCAGTCGCGAAACCCCAGTCGCGAGTTCATCCAGAAGCTTTTGGCGGCTCACTCGCGACTTGCTCGCGGCTCGCGGCTTGCTCGCGACTGAACCTCGCGACTCGCCCAGTCGCGAATCGCCCAGAAACAGCTTTTTAATGGGCTTTTTGTGGGAAACTTGTTTTAAACCTCTCCCATCCTCTCTAAAACCCCTCTTTCAATATTTTTACATCAAAATCCAACCAATTTGAATGGTTTTTCATTCCATTAACATTTCTAAGGTAATTATAAATTCTTTTCATTATTTTTGATCATTGGATTATGTTTTGGAGAGTTTTGTGCTCTTGGTTGGGATTTTTATCATTGGGGTTGGGAAAACTTAATTTTTGTCAAATTTCTTTATGGGATTGGTTTCTTTTGTTGATATGCATTGGTTGTTGGCCCCTTGTGGCAGAAAGAACATGTATTAAGGGTGGATTTCATGATGTTCATGCATTGTTTCACATTAGTGTTCATAGTGTGCATGCTAGGTGTTTGATAAAATGCCTCTTAGACATTTTCTCGCTTGTTTGGACTCCGATGAGTACCAAACTTTGGGGTTTCTCATGTTTCCTCATTAGGAACATGTTTGGTTCATTGGTTGTGTATTTAACACACCTTGCCCCACATGTGCATTTTTCATGCATTGGTCATGCATTGCACTTAGCCACCTCTTGCACACACCTTTGCTACCCTTGCCATGCATTGGTCTTGACCTTGCTGTTTCATCCTAGCTTGTCATGTCTACCTTATGCTTTGTAGCATGTTACTTTGTCTTAGGTTTGTGCTTCATTTTCTCATTCATCTCACATCCCTCATGCATCATTATCATTGTTCATTACTTCATCTCTTGCCCTCGTTTCTTCTTGACCCTTTGTCTATTCCTGACAAAAAGGGGGAGAGTATACTCTAGAGAATATTTCGGAGTATTTTGTCATTTCTATATGACTCTTGTGCACATCCTTAGGGGGAGAGATATTCCATAGGGGAGATGCATATACCAAGGGGGAGAAGACATTGAGATAATAAGAAAACTTTGTTTTGAACAAGCCCAGGCTTTATGGTGCTTTGAGTTATGTTTTGTGGTTCTCTTCGCATCATGTTTTTGTTTTGGACATGCATACTTCCTTATGCTATTGTGCTTCATTGAATGCATGTTCGGATGATCAATTGCTTTGCTATGTGATCATTGTAGTCATTTCTATATGACTGTTTTGGTGTTTGATCAAGTTGCTCATATGTTTTACATCATGTTTACTTGATCGCAATTTTCTTGTTACATTATACTTGTCCTTTTATTACTTGCTTTACCTTGAGGGTCTAATGTGTTTTGTGCAAGTGTTTCAGGTTACAAGTATATATGTTCCAAGTGCATCACAGCTTCTCATCATTTTGAAGGAGAGAAACTTTAAGCACTTTTAGTTTATATTGTTTAAGTTTTTATTCAATATAATGTGCTTTGTACCCATGTGCTTTTGTAAGCTTTTAGGGTTAATGTTTTATGCATAGTTTGTAGGCTTTATGGTATGTACCTTGCTTAATGCAGCCTTTATGCTATGTTGAAATCAGTACTTTAATCTAAATGTCCTGCATTTTGGTTTATGTACTGTCACTCTTGTGCCCTTGTAGGATTGTTCCTAGATGCATATGCCTTGTGTGTTATGCATTGGTTGAGTGTTGAGCATACAAGTGTCTTGCCTTGTACTTGTTAACTTGTATGTCCTTGTGTTCATTCCAAGTGTGAATGAGCACTGTGATCACTACCTTGTGGTGTTCACTTGGTTGATCAAGCCATGGTTTGTTTCTTAACTCCATCTTTGCTTGATCACATATTGCCTGTTTCATATGCATTTATAATTTTCTGCTTACAATGATCATGGTGTATTGTTGTGTTTCAGGAGATTCATGTTCATATGATTCAAGAGCTGCACAGCTTCTAGATTTAGGTGTGAGTGAGTTTTACCATTGTTCCCAAACTCACGTTTAAGTCTAGAGTCTGTTTTAGGGTGTTTTGTCATGGAATAGCCAAAGAGGGAGATTGTAAGGTTGAATTTAATCAACCATGTGTTGGCTTTATTCCATGACAAATTTGCTTGTAATATAGCACTTAGAAACCTTGTATTTAGGTGGGAATCATGTAAGGGTAGTGTGTGAGAGAGTGTGAAGAAATGCTCAAGACAGTGCAATGAAGCAGAAACTCGCGGCTAGGACTCGCAGGTGGCTCGCGGCTTGCAAGCCGCCAAAAGTTGCTCACGTGCAGAGCATGCAGGGGAGCTGAACAGTCACGCCACCTGGAGCACTACATGACAAAAATCCAGACTGGCCATTAAGTTAGCTCGCGACTTGAATTCGTGACTCAGTCAAGTCGCGAGGTCAAGTCGCCAGCCAGCCCTGTTTTTGGAAAAACTGACTCTTCGTATTCCATTCTTACACCAGTATAAATACCCCTCATTCCCACAAGATATGGGTGGCTATTTAGAAAGAAAAACCCTAAGAGAGGTTTCTTCAAAACACCCACCCAATTAGAGAGAGCTACTCATTCTTAGAGAGAAATCTTTGTAGTCTCTTCTCATTCCCTCTCTCATTGTCATACCTATTGAGAGGAGATTTCTATCCAAACACTACCCACACCCATTTAGAGTGTTGAGTGCTTTTGGAGTTTTGGGAAGCATTGGAAGATGCCAAGGATGGCGGATGCTATGGTCTAGTAGCGGAATCCGGTAAGCTAGAAAAGAAAAAGGTTCGGCGCAACCTCGTTGGAGCAAGAAGCTTGGAGGGCTTAGGTACATCGGGTAGATTAGGCTTGGAGGGTCTATTGCTGTTCATGTATCCCAACTACATTTTCTAGTGGATTATTGACCGCTTGGAGGGCGGCGGAGAGGTTTTACGCCGAGGGCTTCGGTTTCCTCTTCGATAACACATCGTGTGTTGTCCTTGTGTTTGCATCTCTCTTCCCTTTATCTTTGCCTTTTATTTTCTGCTGTGGATGTGATTTATAATTGGCTTAGATTGTTTTCCAATTCTGTTTGTAACTTATGTTCATTTTCCGCACACTAGTTGTTTGACATAAAGCTTGAATTGGTTAATTTGTAAATTGGGGGTCTAAACGTTCAAAGGTGTTTTGTACACGTTTTTGAACTTTCATATATATATATATATATATATATATATATATATAATAAAAAACCTTTGAGAAATTTAGATAAAAGGACTGAAAAAAATTGAGAGACAAAAAATGATATGTTGTGTCATGTGTGTGCTCTTCTCTATTTGCCATCTTTCTAGGGCTTCCATCAGTAACGCCCTAGAATTTGGAATGTGGAAATCCTGTACTGAATCTAGTGGCCACTACAATGATAAGAAGGTGTTTCAAGAAATCCCAAAGAGACTTTGGTAGCCTTTGCAAGGCCAAGAAGATATTCCAAGGCAATTGAGAACATGTGGAAGAGTTCATAAAATAAGCCGAGAAAGATTTGGGTGTGAGTATCAAGATCTAATTTGTTCACTAGCTAAGACAATTGTGATTACAAATAATAATGACCATGGAGTAAAAGGATATTGCTACAGTGTATACGCGGCAATATTGATGTGGCAATAAGGAATATAACTACCTCAATATTGATTTTAACCTCTAGGTATAATTTTTTTGACAAATAAAGGGTATTGTTAATACTTTCATAACAATGTAATAGTAAATTCATAAAAACTACTTATATGATGTAATAATTGTGATATATCACTTTTATAATGTGTTAATTTAATAAATTCAACAAATCACATTATTTATGTTATTATATATAAAAAGGGGATGAATAAAGAAAAAATAAGTTGTGCACAAGTATAAGGTAGCAATCCGAGGCGTGGATGCTTTGGTTAGACTTGGCAGCTCTAGTGTCGACCCCGTTATTTTGTTTTCTCATCCACCGCCTGTGGTGGACCAACTATGTACCTTTGATAAAAAATAAAAAATAAAAAAAAAATAAAAAAAAAAGGAAAAAAAAAGGGACCTTTTGTATAATAAAAAAAATAAAAATTTAAAAATTAAAAAAATAAATAAAAAAGAAGAAAAGAAGGACCTTTTGTAATAGACTAATTTAATTTCAATAAAAGCTATCCTCTTTTCAAATATATATAAATATATATATATATATATATTTCTTATATAATAATGAAAGAAATTACTTCTTATATGTATTAGAGACACAATAGTAAATTCATACAAATTAACTTTTTCATTCACTCATTTTTCTTCTTAACCAAACAAAGTAAATTATATTTATTTTTCATCCTTCTACTTTTCCATCCTCTATACAAAACACACATGATAAAAACTAAAATATTTTTCATTCTTCCCTTTCCTATTTCCTATCATTTTCCATCGGTGAGGCTTTTAGTCCTTAAATTAAATGCCTATGTGGACATACCAAAAGTGAGTAGCTGTCCACATGATTCAATTGAATATGTGGACACACCATTTGCAAGCTATTTCATTGGCTCCTTTTCTTATTCATCCAAGGTAGCAAGCAACAACTACACATTTTCGTAATTAAAGTTCATAGGCTTCTCAATTGTGCATAACCGATTAATTTTTAAGGTGAAATACAGTTAACACCTTTGAGGTTTGAGTTAATACTAGTAAGGTCCAAAACTTTTCAAAACTAACCAACTTAGTCCCTAGACCCAATTAGAACCTAAACTATTACTCATTATTCTTCTATATCTCACAATGATTATGGACGGAGTTGGCCAGTTTTAAAAGATTTGGACTTAACTAGCATTAACCCAAGCCTTATAAGTATTAACTGTATTTTACCCTAACTTTTATTAGTATTAGATTTTGTCTCATAACAGTTGCACTCTAGAAATTTTTATTTAAAATGGTCATTAAGAAACTTAAATCAAACAAAATCTAATAAAAATAGAACTTGAATATATCGACATCACTACACACAAAAATGCATGAAGTTTTACAGTTTCTTTTTACTAACAAACTGAAAAAGCAAAAATGAACTTATGAGAGATAAAATTGGAATTAAGAATATTGACAGGGATGGAACTAGGATTCCCAGTTGGCGCCGAGGGGGGGGGGGGGGAGCTTAATATAAGTTCATTAAATTTCATAACGTCCATGAACATCTTAATCCCATATTTGTGGACAAAATATATGATCATGTTGCCATGAACTACTTATTTCATCAATAGCGATTCTTCAAAATGTTGTTCGATAATTTTCAGAAAATAGGATATCAGTAATGACTTCTAATTTATTTTTATTTTCTTTCAAAAAATCAAACATTGTAGTTGATTTTTCCATTATCTACAAATCATATAAAAAGTAATATAAATTATAACAATTTATTTTACATCTAGATAACATTCAAATAATTTCTTGACTTGAAAAGCAGTGGCAACTCTAGGAATTTTTCTCAGGGTATTCCTTAAATAGCATAAATTACATAATCTAATAAAAAAAGAAATTCATACATTGACAACAACAACAATAAAAAATAAAAATAAAAAACACGCAAATATATAAAGTTTACAATTTCCTTCTATGAGTTTTCATATTTTAAAATCGTTGCATGATAGTCTCATCATCAATTCTACAAGCGACATTTCTTTCAATGTACACAACCAAGCAATGTTATAATTTTTTGGGCTTGCTATGTTATAATTTTTTTTTTTTTTTTTCAGATTTTAGTTCAAAATTTTTTTTTTGGGCTTTTTCTTTTTGCTTGAAAGCCCCAATATATTGTTAAGTAGAACAAATTATGGTGCAAAATTTAATTTTATTGGCATAAAAAAAAAATTGAGGGTGTTCCCAAATTTTTTTTGAAAGGTAGACAAATATAAAATTTTAAATTATTATATATATAAAAATAAAAAAAAACCAGGTCAGGGTGGTCTTGTGACCACCCGGACTTCAAGTGCTGCCGCCCCTGTTGAAAAGTCATGAGATTTTATCCAATGTAAAAATCTATGTTTATTTTATTTTTGTTTGGAACTAATGAAGTAACTCAAAATTAATTAAATAAATAGTAGAATGAGTACTCTTCGTGTGTTATTTAGACATACCTTACACATTTTTTCACACACACACATATATATAATATATTGGATGAGTACACCTTTTATCATTAGTTACTTCTTTTGAACCAAAAGTTGACACATTTATACTCCATCTAGCACCATAGCAGACACATGCCACACAACACAACATAACTATTTTATTTTATTTCTTTTCGAAGAAAACAATAGCCACAAGTTCACACACTAATACACTATCAGTTTCTAGCATTTATTAGATAAAAATTGGCAGAGGATCTGCCTCACAAACTCACACAACACATCTTAGAGAGAGAGAGAGGGGGGGGGGGGCATGGCCCCCTTAGTCCAAACATAGTTCCATTTTTTAATATTACGATGGGAGTAATAAAGTGAGGGAGAAAGAGAGAGAGAGGGCACAATGAATGATACCTACTGCAACTACAAAGCCAAGGAAGCCAAGGAAAGCAAATCTACCGATGCCACTGAGGAGAATTCACGGTCACAATATCTCTTGTCGTATTGGTTTCTAGGGGAAAAAATTGAAATTAAGCATTGTTTTTATTGAATGAGTTAAGAATTTTAATGATTAAGGGTTTTTATTTTTTGTTTCTAAATGAGCATTTTGTAGAACATTTTGTTCATATGTTGTTATTTGTTTTTATATTTTTGTTGTTTGGGTTATATTTGTTATTATTTGGGCTAAATTTTTGTAATAGGGCACAACAAATTGTCACAATATTTTTAACGACAAATGAGGTGTTAAATCCCGTATAAGCTAAATAAAATATTAGACTAAACTCAGCATAATTAAAAACATGGATGTTGTAAAATTATTGTGATATTTGTTGTATCTATAGAATTTCTATAATTTTTATTGTTATTATTTGTGTTTTTTTTTTCTTTTCTTTTTTTTGTTTAAAGTGGTAATGATTAAGTTTGGAGGCCAAGATAATTTTTGTTAAATCAAAATAAAGAGTTCAATATTTTGTTCGAGATAATGAGAGAATAGAGAGAACCAAGAAAACAAAGAGACCCTAAAAGATGAGAGAGAACTAGAGAAATTAAAGGTAAAAAAATGATTATATAATTAAAATGGAGTGTAAAATGGATAGAAGTTTGGCTTATTTCCAGTACTTTTTTTAACTGGACATGTCCTTTTATTTTAAATATACAATAGTAAGTGATAGTGAGTTTTAATCTCCACATTTTATTTAGTGGTAGTGATAGTGATATAACAATTTCTTATTAAAATCAAAATGAAATTTCAATTAAAATAATACAAAAAAATAAGCCAAACTCAATAAATAGTCTAATGTAATTGTTTTGTAAAAGTAATTGCATAAAAAAATAAATTTTTATATTAAAATAAACACAAAAATTTAGACAAATGATGTGAATGCGTTTTGCATTGTTCTCATATTCCCACGTATCCATGTTATAAGGCTTTCTACTGACTGATGTCACCTGGATGACATTACATAGCCTTTTCATTTAAACATTCAACAACCACTACAAAAAAGTCAATGTGAATTAGACATGGCAAAACGGGTCAGAATTTTCTGAACCGACCCAACTCGATCCAAAAAATACTTGACCTGAATCCGATTTTTTTGACTCGAAACAAAAACGGATTGACCCATGACTTGATCCAATTTTTTACAAGTCAACCCGACCTGAATAACCCGTAACCCACCTGTTAAAAAAATTCATAAATTTTTCCTTTTTTAAACTACGTCCTAATACTAAGTGCATTATGCACTTAGTATCAGGACGGCAAAGCCAAACCAATTGGCAATAGTCAATAGTCAATAAATTATTAAATTACAAGAAGACAAAACAATAGCTTTTTACATGCAATTTGCCTATTTGATTTTGAGGGCTTCACACGAATCACAAAACCAATAAAGCTAAAAGCTTCAACTCTGCCTCCACAGACCACAGAGACATGACATGAGAAGATTTAGACAACACAACCATTAAAAAAAAGAAAAAAAAATCTAATTCAATTGACTAGCTTAGCTGGAGTCCAAAGCCAAATTGTGATTCACAAACATGAAAGAGTGAAGCAAAAACGTGACAGCACAAAACAACCACATCCACGGACCACAAGGATCAAGGACCAAAGCAGTAAAGCTCCCTCTCCACGGACAACACAACCACATCCATGGACCACAAGGCACAGGTTCTCATGAGTATTCCGATAACCATTATTGCTTCTAAATCAAGTTTTAGCACTGGGAAAAAAATTATTACTCCGTATCAATCACGTCTTTTACCTAAGAATGTGAAAGTGACGTTATGTACTAAAAGTTGGCTATACGGATTTGAAGGTAATTTAATTTTTTTATAGTCATAATTATACAATTTTAATTCTTTATTGATTTGCTTTTATAGTACATTAAGCTATATTAAAATATTGTATTGTAGATGAAGATGCTGACGAAATTGGCCAACTTGAGCTACAATTTGCAAGTATGAATATTTGCAGTGCTGAATCTGCTACCAACATTGAGTAAATTGAGATTAAGGTGTAATTCTTATAAAATATTTACTTATTCTTCTTTACTTAATATGTTATGTTTATTTTTAAATTTTTTTTTGTTTAGTTTATCTTTCTAAGTAATCTAACTTTACTATTATTTTAAATGCAACAGGAATATGTGCACCTAAGAAGACCGATAACTTGCTACTTTGCTAGTTTACTTGTTTTGTTTGTTTTAAGATCTATCTCTTTTTGAAATCGTAAACTTGTAATTATATGCATTTTGACAGTGAACTATTAATATTGAAGACTTTTTCCATCATGAATTTATGACTATAAATAATTTTTGTCATGCTCAAAAGTCAAAATTGTCAAAATTGGAAGGATATTAACAAGTGGCATTAAGTGCAATTCATTTGCTTAACTGATTTTATTCATTCTCTCTAAACAGGTTGTCATTGATTTGTTTTTGTAATTGAAAATTATTTTTTTGAAAAATACGAGTCAACCCAACCTGACCCGCAACCCGATTTGACCCGTTTAAAAATGACCCGTTTTGACCCGTGACCCGTGACCCATTTGACCCGCCAACTTGATTGACCTGACCCGCTCATTTTGCCATGTTTGATGTGAACTCGTTGGTTCTGCTGTTGGATCTTGGATCCTTTTCCTATTCGTATGACGTTGCATTGAAACCAACGGCCAACTACACATTTTCACAATTAATTTTGTCAGGCTTCCAACCGTACAAATTAATGTTTTGTTTGGATTGAAAATGAGGAAGAAGAGTAGAATAAATCAGAGTAAATGTAGCCTAAGAAGCATTTCTGGATGTTACAAAAAGTCTTGCAAAATGTTTCAATGATTACTTCAAAAAAAATAATGTTTCAATGATCAGTGTCAATTACCCCTTTTTTTTGGGTAAATTACACATTTTCACTTTAAACTATACTTAATTTTAAACTTAACTCCTGAATTATAAAAATGCACCTCCTAAATTATTAAAATGCAAAATTAGTTCTCAAATTTTAACTTCACTCCAATGTCCT
Organism: Quercus robur; assembly: GCF_932294415.1. Lineage (NCBI taxonomy): Eukaryota > Viridiplantae > Streptophyta > Magnoliopsida > Fagales > Fagaceae > Quercus > Quercus robur. The sequence goes on from NC_065539.1 coordinate 52,097,148, forward strand.
CTGCCTTTTGTTTTATGCTATGTTTGGAAATTTAGAGGGAGAGGAGAGTAGAGGGTAGTAGAGGGGAGAAGAGTAGCTGAAAATGGTTATCCTCCACCTTGTTTGGATGTTTTTAAAATTAAGTAAGGGGGAGGAGAATAATTAGTCTTTTTATAGTTTGTAATTTTGTTAATATGGTAAGGATAAATTTGGTAATTTATTTGGCCAAGTATTTCTATACTCTACTCTCCTTCTAAATCTCTCCAATTTGGAGGAACTAAAAATAAGTGGTTAGAAGTAATTAGAACCCCTCCAAATCCCTCCCTTAAAAAACATCCAAATAAGGTAATTTAACTTACTCTCTCTCCCTCTATTCTATTCCCCGCTACTCTCTCTCTCCATCCAAACAAGCTATTAGTGTTAAGTATGAAAGAATTAAGTATTAAAGACCAATTACCCCTTTCTTTAGTGTTCCAAAGTTTTCGAATTAGAGTATTAAGGTGTAAAAGGCAGTATAGTTTATGGTGGAAAAGTATAATTTCCTCCTCTCTTTTTTTTTTTTTTTTTGCACACGTCCTTAGACCCTTTTTGCTAATATCTAGGAAATAATTTATTGTTAGTAAATGTCCTTAGACCCTTTTTGTTAAATATGCAGGAACAATTCTCATCAGTTCCAATTAGTTCAACTGGTAAAGTCTTTAATGGTTAAATAAGAGATATAGAGTTCAATCCCTGCCTAAACCAAAAGCTGATTGGTGTCTTAGTTTGATGATAAAATAACCATTATCAAGAGCGGACACCATAAGTTAAAACTCTCTAACAAAAAAATCGTCAGTACAAAATTTGGAATCAAATGACATTTCTATTTTTGACAACTGGATATAACCCTTTGTATATTTTCACTCTTGAAAAAACCTTGTAAGGATATTTATTTCTAGAGTTTGAAAATTGTTCATTCATGATTACTCCATTTTAGTGTAAAAAAAAATAAAAATAAAGGAGTTGGTGGGGGGGGGGGGGGGACGGAGAGAGAGGTTTATATAATCTCAGGCAAAACTATCATTTCACAGTACAGTAGGATCCATGTCCGATTTACAAACTTTCTTTTGACTTTTGAACATAACACAAAAAATATCCACGCTCCAGTAGGTGTTATCAATTGAGTGAATAGGCTATTCAGCCCCAAAAAAAAAAAAAAAAAAAAAAAAGTGTGAATAGGGATGACTTTAGGTGAGTGGCTCTGTCAAAGATTGGTGTTTTGGATGATGAAGTGAGTGTGTTTCTAGCTCTCAATTAGGGGTGTCAATTCGGGTTAGCGTGTCAGGTTTGTGTCGTGTTGAGATAGAGGTATTCGACTAAATGGCTCAACCCTAACCCGACCCATTTAATAATCGTGTCATGATTCTTCAACCCTAACCCAACCTGTTAATAAGGCAAGTTGACTTGACCCAACCCATTTGATACGCTTAATAAACGAGTCATGTTGGGTTGACACGAATGTAACACAACCCATTTCAACCTGCATAATATTAAATATAACATCCATCTAGAAATAATTTTTTTACATCCCAAAAAGCAATGCATACACTTTAAGTCTTCAACCTACATTCAAAATAATATAGTTCAACAAAAATATAACATTTATCTAGAAATAAGTTCTTTACACTCCAAAAGAAGTGCATAAACTTCAACCCAAATTCAAAATAACAAAGTTTAACAAAAATGAAATAACATAGTTCAACAAAAATATAATATCCTTGGAACTCTCCAGATGCTAAGTATCAAAATTGAAAGAATTTGAGCAAACAATAGACTAATCATCCATAGATTCTTTGTTGATGTCCAAATTCATAACATCTTCCACAAGCTCATCCAATTTCATTTTTGCAAGTTCTATGCCAAAAAAAAAAAAAAAAAGTATTAGTAGTTCTAGGGCCTGTAAAGTTTCAATTTCCAATTATATCCCTTGTAAATTTTTGTAATTACTCACTTTTCTTTTTAAATTTAAAATATAGGTTGGATATAAAAGGTATTTAACAAATTTAAAATAAAATAAATATTTATTTGTTAAATGAGTTAAATGGGCTGTGTTAAGTGGGTCATTTTGGGTTGACACAAATAAATTGGCATGTCAAACGTGTCTATTGCGGGTTACGCGGGTTGACCCGCTTATGACACATTTCTTATCGTGTCGCTTTCGGGTCGACCCGTTTATGATCCAAACCCATTAAGGCCCAACCCTAACTCGAAAAAACACGTGTTCGGTTCGTGTCATGTTCATGGGTTGGGTCGAACATTGACACCCCTACTCTCAATTTTGTGGGTTTGGTGAAGGTTTATGGGTAAGTTCTATGTCATAATTTTCTACGGAGTGAAGCTAAGTGATCATTCTTTGAATAGTGAAAATTGTTCCTTTATACATCTCGATCTAAACTTGATTTTAACTAAATAAAAAGAACATTAAGCTCTCAAGTTCAAGATGAGCTAATGTGATGTGGATTTTAATCTCGAAATCATTGACAGAATTTCCAAAACATGTAAACTGATCATTTTGCTCTCGGACATTAATTTGCTAAAAAATGGGAGGTGTCAAGTGTTCCCCCACATTAGTGGAACTCATTGGAACTTTACTCCTTTATTTTTTGGTGGAGGAGTTCATAAAATTAGCCGAGAAAGATTTGGGTGTGGGTATCAAGATCTAATTTGTTCACTACCTAAGACAATTGTGATTACAATAATGTCTATATATGGAGCAAAAGGATATTGCTATAGTGTAGAAGCGACAATATTGATGTGGCAATAAGGAATATGACTACCTCAATATTAATTTTAACCTCTAGGTATAATTTTTATGACAAATAAAGGGTATTGTTAATATTTTCATAATATAATAGTAAATTCATAAAAACTACTTATATAATGTAATAATTGTGATATATCACTTTTATAATGTGTCAATTTAATAAATTCAACTAATCACATTTTTTATGTTATTATATATAAAAAGGGGGGATGAATAAAGAAAAAATAATAATAAGTGTAATGGGTTAGTTTTTATAAGATTTCATATTTACCGATTTAGATGGTAATAAGTAATATTTTTCTTATATAATAATGAAAGAAATTACTTCTTATATGTATTAGAAACACAAAAGTAAATTCATATAGATTTACTTTTTCATTCTAATATTTTTCTTCTTAACCAAAAAAAATTAATTATATTTATTTTTTTATCTTTCAACTTTTCCATCCTCTATCAAACACACATTGTTGGTGCAAACACAATAATAATGGAAATAACACAATGAGAAACTGAATAGTACTTCTGAATATTATTAATTCAATGAGAAAAATTACACAACACTATTTGGATTGAGGCGCGGCACTCGCTCTCTTTAAGGAGATTCAAGCCCTTGGTTGGCTAATCTTTATAACCGGTGCAGACCTTCTCTGACTTGTCTCCCCCAGGATACAACAGCCCAACAAATGTTGTATGGCTAGAACAACTTTTGCACAAAGTGTTCAAGCCCAAAGTTCCACCAGAAGAATACCTTTCTTTTGCCCGAAATTTCTCAAGTATTTAGGAATATTATTGAATTCACTCTCTCACACAATACTCTTTGCTTTTAACTATTTTCTTCATTCACTCTTGATATGAAATTAGTCCATAGCATAGCCGTATATATAGTCTTTCAACCCTTCACATAACCTACATGTTATTTATTAATTTAGAAAACTTCTCTTAATTTATTTAATCTAACTTATATACAAGTAACTCTTTCTTTAACAACTCTTTCTTTAACAACTTTTATTATAACTCATCTCTTTATTCATCTTCAGTTATTTTGAGTTTTAACATATTTAATTTAAAATGTACTAACACACATTATAGAAACTAAAATCTTTTTCAATCTTCCCTTTCCTATTCTCCTATCATTTTCCATAGGAGAGGCTTTTGTCCTTAAATTTTTTGAGAATGTAATCCTTAAATTATATGCATGTGTTGACGCACCACGAGTGAGTAGCTCTCCACATCATTCGATTGAATATGTGGACACCATTTGCAAGCTGTCGTTGTCTCCTTTTCTTATTCATCTGATGTAGCAATTAATAACAACTACAAGTTTTCTTAATTAAAGTTCATAGGCTTCTTGATTGTGCATAACCGATTAACTTTTAGGGTGAAATATAGTTAATATTCTTGAGATTTGAGCTAATACTAGTAAACCAAAGGTCTTATAGCTGAATTGACACCTCTCCATGTACAAAGTGCTTGGGGGTGTAGGGGGGAAAGGGTTCGAGCTGCGGAGTTAGCGGTATGTTGTAATTATTTCTCAAAAAAAAAAAAAAAAAAAAAAAAAAAAAAAAAAAAAACAAAAAAAAAAACAAAAAAAGAAAAGAAAAGAGCTAATACTAGTAAGGTCCAAAACTTTTCAAAACTAACCAACTTGGTCCCTGAACCTAATTAGACCCTAAACTATTACTCATTCTTCTACTATCTCTTGTGGTGATTATGGATAGAGTTGGTCAGTTTTAAAAGTTTTGGACTTGACTAGCATTAGTCAAAACCTCATAGGTGTTAATTGTATTATACAATTTTTATTAGTAGTAGATTTTGTCTCATGACAGTTGCAGCTTTGGAAATTTTTATTAAAATAGTCATTAAGAAACTTAAATCATACAAAATCTAATAAAAATAGAACTTGAATATATCAACATCACCACACACAAAATAAATGCATAAAGTTTTACAATTTCTTTTTACTAATAAATTGAAAAGGCAAAAATGAACTTATGAGAGATAAAATGGGAATTAAGAATGCTGACATAGGAGTAACAAAGTAAGAGAGAGTTTAAAATGATGAGAGAGAGAGAGAGAGAGAGAGAGAGAGAGATAGAGAGGGCACAATAAATGATACCTACAGCGACTGCAAAAGGATATTGCTATAGTGTATAAGCCACAATATTGATGTGGCAATAAGGAATATAACTACCTCAATATTAATTTTAACCTCTAGGTATAATTTACATGACAAATAATGGGTATTGTTAATATTTTCATAACAAAAATATAATAGTAAAAGGATATTGTTAATATTTTCATAACTAAAATATAATAGTAAATTCATAAAAACTGCTTATATAATGTAATAATTGTGATATATCGCTTTTATAATGTGTCAATTTAATAAATTCAACTAATCACATTATTTATGTTATTATATATAAAAGGGGGGATGAATAAAGAAATAATAATAATAAGCGTGATGTGTTAGCTTTTATAAGATTTCATATTTACCGACTTAGCTGATAATAAGTAATATTTTTCTTATATAATTGTGCGCACCAAAAACGAGGTTGGCAGGTTGGTCCTCACTTGGGCTCACAATCTATTTGTGACGTGGGTTTTGGATTTCCTACTTTGGGTAGTTCCTAGCATAGAGACCCGACACAGTAACCTTCCTTCAGAATTCCTCCTCTTACTACAACTTCTTTTCTATTGCTCCCTCTACTCCCCGTTTCTTCTCTCAACCATCCAACCCCTTTTCATCCTCAGCTTTTCATATTTATAGCCTAATAATTAGTGGAGAGACTATGATTACCTCCAACGTTAGTGCAATAGGAGGTCCAATATCGTTAATTGTAAGTGGGTGTTTAGGTGGGAATGGGGTGTGGTGAGAGTGGCTTTGGAAATGGTTCCTACTTCAGTAGATATGCTCGACAGAAATACTTGGCAAGGCACTGCCCGGCATACAAGAGATGGTGTCCTCGAGCGCCTTTCTACTTGCTCGGGATGTGGTTTGCTGAGCAATGCCCAGGCGGCAGAAGAGGGTGTGTGCTAATTGAAATTATCCACTCCTCAGGCTTTTGGGCAATGTGAGGCCTGGGGTAGTGACTTTTGTGGGCTGGGGCTGGGGCCTTAGGAAGAAAGAGGTTGATGTTATGGGCCACACTGTTGAGTCAGGATCCAAGGCCCAACTGGGCCTGGGTATCACAGTGCCATTCATTAGCCCCCCCCCCCCCTAATTCATGTTTGGCCCTTGGGAACGAATCAAGGAACCCAAGAGGCAATAGCCGTCCAAGAAGCTCATCCGGTGGATATTGGGTGGTTGAGAAACTCTTAATGTGCCCTCAAAAGGTACGTTACTGTGTTGGATCTCTGTGCTAGGAACTACCCAAAATAGGAAATCCAAAACCCACATCATAAATAGATTGTGAGCCCAAGTGAGGACCAGCTTGCCAACCTCGTTTTTGGCGCGCACAATAATAATGAAAGAAATTACTTCTTATATGTATTAGAAACACAATAGTAAATTCATACAAATTAACTTTTTTATTCTCATATTTTTTTTCTTAACCAAACAAAGTAAATCATATTTATTTTTCATCCTTTGACTTTTCCATCCTCTATACCAAACACATATGATAGAAACTAAATTCTTTTTCAATCTTCCCTTTCCTCTTCTCCTATCATTTTCCATCGGAGAGGCTTTAGTCCTTAAATTAAATGCATGTGTGGACACATTACGAGTGAGTAGCTCTCCACATCATTCAATTGAATATATGGACACACCATTTGCAAGTTGTCATTGTCTCCTTTTCTTATTTGTTAAGGACATATTTTGTGTAATTTGCTAATCCTTTGACAAAACGCACTTTACTTGTAATTGGGTAGATCTAGGATGTGTTTAATACTTCAAGAAACATGTTGTTCAAGTCTAGTATTAAAGCCATGAAGATTGGATCAAGAAACAAGTGAAGAACAATTGTTCATTAAAGCTGGACAAATAGCTCAACACCTACAGACAGATAGCTCGACATTTCTCGATAGCTGGTGGATCGATCGAGAAAGCTCCTGTCTCCTCGATAGCTTCTCGATAGCTGTATCTATTGAAGTTTAAAGCTCGACACCTCCTCGACACCTCCCAATCGATTGAGGTTACGAGAATTCCGATTTCCAGATCTGATTTTCAGCCCAAGCTTATGTATTTGTGTAGGGTTTCTTTTCTCACAACCCTAGACCTATATAAAGCTTATTTTAAAGGCCGTCACATAAGAGAATACAAGGAGAACATATGCAAAAGGTGACTGAAGCCTTATTCTCTTTGAAACCAAGTGCTTCTTGATCTTCATTGTTAATGATGTGAAGAACTTTGCAGCCAACAATCTTCTTCAAGTTGGTGAGTTAGTCACGTACTGGGATTCGTGCTCAAAAGGGTGGCGTTCATATATTGAAGAGTTTAGAGGTTCTGAAGCGGTAGAAGGTTTCTGCTGTGAGTTCATCTACGGGAATTGTAGAGTCTAGGGACAAAGGTTTTGTACTAGATCTGAAACTTCTCTTTACTATAGTGAATTGCTTTTTGGGAAGGTTTCCCCCCAGGTTTTTTACTGTGAAACTAGTTTGTTTCATTGGTTTTCCTAGATCATCATATCTTGTTTTATTTATTTTTCCGCTACATGATTTTGACATGATATTGATGTTTGTTTGTTTTAACAAGTTTTATTGATAATAAATCTAATTAACAACTTGGATTTAAAACTTGTTAATTCTATCAACTGGGGTCTAAATTTCCCAACATTATTCATCCAATGCAGCAAGTAACAACTACACATTTTCGTAATTAAAGTTCATAGGTCTCTCAATTGTGCATAACCAAATATAGTTAATATTCTTGAGATTTGAGCTAATACTAGTAAGGTCTAAAACTTTTCAAAACTAACCAACTTGGTCCCTGAACCCAATTAGACCCTAAACTATTACTCATTCTTCTGCTATCTCTCATGGTGATTATGGATAGAATTGGTCAGTTTTAAAAAGTTTTGGACTTGACTAGCATTAGTCCAAACCTCACAGGTGTTAATTGTATTTTACCCTAACTTTTATTAGTAGTAGATTTTGTCTCAAAAAAGTTGCAGCTCTAGAAACTTTTATTTAAAATGGTGATTAAGAAACTTAAATCATAAAAAATCTAATAAAAATAAAACTTGAATATATCAACATTTCCCCAAAAAAAAAAAAAAGCATAAAGTTTTACAATTTTTTTTTTACTAACAAACTAAAAAAGCAAAAATGAACTTATGAGAGATAAAATGGGAATTAAGAATGCTAAGATGGGAGTAACAAAGTAAGAGAGAGTTCCAAATGATGATAAAAAGAGAGAAAAAATGGAGAGAGAGAGAGAGAGAGAGAGAGAGAGAGAGAGAGAGAGAGAGAGAGAGAGAGAGAGAGAGAGAGAGAGAGAGAGGGCATGGCAATTTTTACTTGACCCGTAAGTACACGACCCAACCCTAGTGGGGCAAGTTTTACCCAACCCACGAAACATTAGGGGCGTGTTTGGGTTTTAATAGTCCAACCCATATCAGGTTCAGGCCGAGTGCGGGTCTTAGGCATACTCACCTCAAATACAATAAAATTACAAAAATACCCTAACTATATATATATCACTAAATTCCAAACCCTAATCAATCTCATTCTCAACTCTTAATTCTCACTTCTCACTTAGCTACCACCCCCCCTCAAGGCTTATGTCCTCCCTCCCACTCTCACCGACCCACGCCCACACCCACACCCACACCCAAGCCCACCCTCACTCTCACTCTCTCAACTTGCTACCCTTGTCATTGCCTCAGTTCATCTCTACCATAAGAAGTCACTCCGTTACGCCTACGTCAAATTCGTCCATCACTACCACGATTTGTATCAAATTCTTGCTTTGTTTTGGGGTTTTCTTGGTGAATGATGAAATGGATTTGTCGTGGTTTTCTTGTTTCTCAAATTTTTGAGAATTTTTGGTTTATTGAGTTTTCTTACTCCGTTTTTATCTGTCTCTTTGTGTGTGTGTGTGTGTTTTTGTATAAGTTTTTTATATTGTGTGTTTTTATCTCTCTATTTCTTGGGTTGTTGTCATTGCTTGATTCTGTGTTTTGGTTTCTTTTGCTGATTTTGATTTGGATTTCTGTGTTTGTGCTTTTGTTAGGATTTTTGTTTGTGTTTGTGATTTTGAAAGGGAAAATCATAAATATGAAAATTTTGTGTTTGTGTTAGGATTTGTGTGCGTTTGTAATTTTGGGCCTGGCATGACGGGACGGGGCCCGTGGGGCCCAAAGAGGCGGGTTTGGAGGTTCAAAAACACTTGTTTATTAAACAGGGCGGGTTCGAGTAATGGGGATAAGCCCGCGGGGTGAGTTTGGGCATAAAGAAACCCGCCCCAAACCCGACCTATTGCCATTCCTAAGAGAGAGAGAGAGAGAGAGGGCACAACGAATGATACCTACAGCGACTGCAAAGTCGAGTAAAGCAGAGCTGCCAATGCCGCTGAGGAGAATTCACGGTCACAGTATCTCTTATGATTAAGGGTTTTTATTTTTTGTTTTTCAATGAGCCTTTTGTAGAATATTTGTTTATTTGTTATTATTTGACCTAATCTTTTTGTTGTATGGGCTAAATTTTTGTGATAAGAGTACAACAAATTGTCACAATATTTTCATGACTAATGAGGTGTGAGTCCCTCATAGGCTAAATAAAATAATAAAATATTAGAATAGACCCCGCATAATTAAAAACAAGGGTGTTTTAAAATTGTTATGAGATTTTGTTCTGTCCATAGAATTTCTCTAATTTTTATGTTATTATTTGTGCTTTCATTTTTTTTTTTTTTTGGTTTACAGGGTTAATGATTAAGTTTGGAGGACAAGATTATTTTTGTTAAACCAAAATTTTTGAGATTTTCAAGCCAGAGAGTTCAATATTTTGTTTAGAGTAGATAAAACACGTTAGTATAAAAAATTATGTACATAACTTTTTTTTTTTGGCTGAGAAATATATCCGCCACTTCATAAAGAGCTCCCTGCGCGTTACACATGTTATCATTAATTATGATTAACATGTGTAACACACAGGGAGGTTCTTTATTAGTCCTATCATTTTCCATCGGAGAGGCTTTAGTCCTTAAATTAAATGCATGTGTGGACACACCACAAGTAGGGGTGTCAATGTTAATTTGACCCAATCAACGAATACAACACAAACATGACACGGGTTTTTGCGGGTTAGATTTGACCTTAATGGGTTTAGGTCATAAACGGGTCGATCTGAAAGTGGCACGATAAGAAACATAACATAAGCGGGTCAACCTGCGCGACTAGTAATAAACACGTTTGACATGCAAATTTATTTGTGTCAACTCTTAATGACCCATTTAACACAACTCATTTAACTCATATAACAAATAAATATTCATTTTATTTTAGATTTTTCAAATAACTTTTATATCCAACCTATATTTTTAACTTAAAAAGAAAAGTGAATAATTACAAAATGATATAATTGTAAATTGAAACTTTATAAATCCTAGTCATGATCAGTCTACTGTTTGCACCAACTTTTTCAATATGATCAAGTTGTGTGGATTTTATATTTTTGTTGAACTATGTTATTTTGAATTTGGATTGAAGTGTATGCATTTCTTTTGGAGTGTAAAGATTTTATTTCTAGATTGATGTTATATTTTTGTTGAACTATGTTATTTTGAATGTGGGTTGAAGACTTAAAGTGTATGTTATATTTAATATTAAGTGGGTTGAAATGGGTTGTGTCACATTTTTGTCAACTTAACACAACCCGTTTATTAAGCATATCAAGTGCATTGGGTCGTGTCAACCCGCTTCATTGACAGGTCAGGTTAGAGTTGAAGAGCCATGACACAATTATTAAATGGGTCGGGTTTGGATTGAGGCATTTAGTCGAATACTCCTACCTCGACATAACCCAAACCTGACATGCTAATGCGAATTGACACCCCTACAAGTGAGTAGATTTCCACATCATTCAATTGAATATGTGGACACACCATTTGCAAGCTGTCGTTGTCTCCTTTTCTTATTCATCCAATGCAGCAAGTAACAACTACACATTTTCGTAATTAAATTTCATAGGCCTCTCAATTGTGCATAACCGATTATCTTTTAGGGTGAAATGTAGTTAATACTCTTGAGATTTGAGTTAATACCAGTAAGCTCTAAAACTTTTCAAAACTAACCAACTTGGTCCCTGAACTTGATTAGACCCTAAACTATTGCTCATTCTTCTGCTATCTCTCATGGTGATTATGAACAGAGTTGGTTAGTTTTAAAAGTTTTGGACTTGACTAGCATTAGTCCAAACCTCATAGGTGTTAATTGTATTTTATCCTAACTTTTATTAGTAGTAGATTTTGTCTCATAACAGTTCTAGAAATTTTTATTTAAAATGATCATTAAGAAACATAAATCATACAAAATCTAATAAAAATAGAACTTGAATATATCAACATCACCACACACAAAAAAAATGCATAAAGTTTTACAATTTCTTTTTACTAACAAACTAAAAAAACAAAAATGAACTTAGGAGAGATAAAATGGGAATTAAGAATGCTGAGATGGGAGTAACAAAATAAGAGAGTTTAAAATGATGAGAGAGAGAGAGGGCACAACGAGTGATACCTATAGCAACTGCAAAGCTGAGGAAAGCAGAGCTGCCAATGCTGCTGAGGAGAATTCATAGTCACAGTATCTCTTGTGGTTCCATTTTCTAGAAAAAAAATGAAATTAAGTATTATTTTTATAGAATGGGTCGAATGAGTTAAGAATCTAAATGATTAAGGTTTTTTTTTTTTTTTTTTTTTGAATGAGCTTTTTGTAGAATATTTTGTTCATTTATTGTTATTTGACCTAATCTTTTTGTTGTTTGGGCTAAATTTTTGTAATAGGAGCACAACAAATTGTCACAATATTTTCATGACTAATGAGGTGTTAGTCCCTCATAGGCTAAATAAAATAATAAAATATTAGACTAGACCCAACATAATTAAAAACAAGGGTGTTGTAAAATTGTTATGAGATTTTGTTGTATTCATAAAATTTCTATAATTTTTATTGTTATTATTTGTGCTTTCATTTTTTTTTTATGGTTTACAGTGTTAATAATTAAGTTTGGAGGCCAAGATTATTTTTATTAAACCAAAATTTTTGAGATTTTCAAGCAAGAGAGTTCAACATTTTGTTTAGAGTAGTTAAAACATGTTAGTTTAAAAAATTATGTATATAAAAAGGTTTTTTTTTTTTTTTTTTTTTGTGCAAGAAAATATAGCCGCCGCTTCATAAAGAGCTCCCTGCGTGTTACAGATGTTATCATAAATTATGATTAACATGTGTAACAGGCAGGGAGGATCTTTATTAGTCACCCAATTTTCTTATTTTTTGTTTTTCCGTTTCTTCTATTTGCACTGTTAGTTGGTTTGGGGTTTCCTCCTCCTCCTACACTCTTTCTTTTTTTTCTTTTTCTTTTTTTTTTGGCTTCTCATCTCACTTTTTTGTTTTTATCTGTTTCTTCCATTTTCATTCTTTTTTTTTATGGCCCATTTATTTTGGATAATTTTTGCTTGTGCTTTTAAAAAATTTTAGAAGTTTCCGTACACAATTTTTTAATAAAAAATGTGTTACTTTCTATTTTATTTAATAGTGACATAATTGTAAATTTATACTAACTTCATTTTTCATATTCTCATTTGTCTTTTTAATCAAACAAATGAGTTCTCTATCTCTCAACTTTTCCATCTTCTAACGAACCACATATGAGAGAAACTATATATGTTAAATCCTCTTACTTTTCTATCACTTTCTCATTTTTTATTCTCCCATTTTTCTACTTCTCCAAGCAAACAAACCCTTTAATTTAGGCAATTTTTGCCAAATAGCATAATTTTAGGAAAAAAGCACATAGCCAAGCTTATTTAGTTATGTAGCACAACCACCGTGCATTTTTAGTGTGATGGTCACTCTACAAGTATAAATACTTATGGAGCGTGGGGAGCAAGGGTCGGGATTCAAGTTTCTAGAAGGAAGTTACACACACATATACACTTAAATTAGGTTAGAGTAGAAATTCTATCTTGTATATAAAAAATAAAATAAAATAAAAAATTTATGTAGCGCTTTTTTGAAACACAAGTTTGTCAAACTCGAGTTCCAAGTTTCTAGAAGGAAGTTTCACACACATATACACTTAAATTAGGTTAGAGTAGAAATTCTATCTTGTATATAAAAAATAAAATAAAATAAAAAATTTATGTAGCGCTTTTTTGAAACACAAGTTTGTCAAATTCGAGTTCCAAGTAAAACTTGAATTTGATAAACTCGAATTCCAAAAAAAGTGCTACATAACTAAATAAGTTTAGCCAAATATTTTTTCCTAAATTTTAGCTAAAATTTTGCTATTTAGCAAAATTAGCTCTTTAATTTATGGTACTGGAATTTTTGGATCATATTCCCACAAGTCCATGTCGTAGGGCTTTCTACTTATTGATGGATCACCTGGATGACATCACCTTTATCCATAATAAGGTTTGTCTTTTCATTTACATTCAACAGCTACAGCAAAAAGTCAATGTGAACTCGCTGGTTCTGCTGTTGGATCCTTTTCCTATTCATAAGGCGTTGCATTGAAATTTTGAAACCGACTACACATTTTTGCAATTAACTTCGTCAGCTTCCCAACCGTACCAACTAATGATTTGTTTAGATTGAGGGAAGGAACGGAGAGTAGAGTAGAGTTTGATGGAAATTAGCTTAATTTTTGGCCAATTCTACTCTACTCCCCTTGCTCCTCCTCTCTCCTCCTCAATCCAAACAAACCATAAGTTATACAATCAGCACTATCTTTAATTTACCTCTTTCTCTAAAATAGAAGGCGGAATGTTAAATTGGTTATTTAATATTAAATTCTGTTAGATTAATAGCATGTTTGGGATGTGATGCAAATTTCAGTTTATTTGAGTTTTTAACTCCTTTCTTATATTATTCATGGGTTCTATTACACTTTTTGATATTATTTATGGGTCTCATTGTGCTATTTAACTAAATTTTAGCTTTATTTCTATAGTACTAAAAAATTTTCAATTTCACCTAAATAAGATGTTCCCAAATGGACCCTAAATAGCAAAAAAAATTATAGGGATTAAATGTTCCAAAGTTTTCGAATTAGAGTATTGATAATACATTCAGCAGCTACAGGAAAAAGTCAATGTGAACTCGCTGGTTCTGCTGTTGGATCCTTTTCCTATTCATATGGCGTTGCATTGAAATTTTGAAACCAACTACACATTTTCGCAATTGCCTTCATCAACTTCCCAACCGTACCAATTAATGATCTGATTGGATTGAGGGGAAGAATAGAGAGTAGAGTAAAGTTTGATAGAAATTAGCCTAATTTTTTGGCCAACTTTACTCTACTCTCCCTTTTTCCTCCTCCCTCCCCCTCAATCCAAACAAGCCATAAGTTTTACAATTAACACTATCTTTAATTTGACATACAAAAAGCCTCTCTGGACGTTACAAAAAGTCTTGCAAAAGGTTTCCCATGATCAGTGTCAGTTACCCTTCTTTGTTTGGTTTAATTACAAATTTTCACTTTAAGCTATATCTAATTTTACACTTAACTTCCTAAATTATTGAAATGCATGATTAATCTCCAAATTTAAACTTTGTTTCAATGTCTTAAGCCTTCTATTTTAGTGTTAAGAATGAAAGAATTAAGTATTAAAGACCAATTTACCTCTTTCTCTAAAATAGAAGGTGGAATGTTAAATTGGTTATTTAATATTAAATTCTATTAGATTAATAGCCTATTTGGGATGTGATGCAAATTTCAGCTTATTTAAGTTTTTAACTTGTTTTTAATATTATTTATGAGTCCTATTACACTTTTTGGTACTATTTATAGATCTCATTATACTATTTAACTAAGTTTTAGCTTTATTTCTACAGTACTAAAAAATTTTGAATTTCACCTAAATAAAATGTTTCAAAACAGACCCTAAATAGCAAAACAAATTATAGGGATTAAATGTTCCAAAGTTTTTGAATTAGAGTATTGATAGTGCGTTTTGATAGTTCAAAGAGTAAAATGTAAAAGGCAATATAATTTATCATAAAAAAATATAATTTCCTCCTCTTGTTTTGTTTTGTTTTATTTATTTATTTATTTTTTGCTCGTCCTTAGATGGCTATTTTATTTTTGACAATTAGTTGTAATCCACATTATTAATGGCTGCTATGACTGCTTGTGGTTCGGCTGTACAGACCAGTGAAGAAGCAGAGTTACTCGCTTGCCGGAGAGCTTTAGAATTCGCTGTGGATGCAGGTTTCTATAGGCTGATCATTGAAGGTGATAACAGTACTGTTACTCATGCTATTTCTTCTTCTGCAGAAAATAATTCGCTTCTTGGTAATGTTGTGGATGATATTCGCCATTTGATAAGGGGATTGCATTGGGCTGCTGTTTGTTGGATTAGGAGGAGTGGGAATAGGGTAGCACATGTTTTGGCTCAACATGCTAGATTTTCACTAGATGAGGATTTGTACTGGATGGAGGAGGCTCCCCCACCAGCTATGGATGCTGTGTATCATGATATATTATCCATATAAATGAATGAATATCCCCCTTTCAAAAAAAAAAAAAAAGTCAAATGTTGTATATGTTGGCAAATTGAAGTTAAAAAGACATTTTTTAACAACCATATAAGAGGAAGGATATCCCTCCTCCTTTCCTCCTAATTAATTTTTAAGACATCCAAACAAAAGAAATAGATAATTAATATTTCCCTAGCTCCTCTATGTTCTCGTTCCACACCTTAGCCTCTTTTCTCCTCTCTCTCCAACTTTTACACACAATGTTAGTCTATAAATACCGCCCCCTTTTACTCACTTCTCATCAACTAAAAAACTCTTCAATTTCAGTCAAGCCTTCTCCTCCTCCTTTTCAATCTTTCATTTCATAACTTTCAAATTCTTAGGTCATCATGGGTGATTTCACTTATGAGAATAACCTCGTCCCAAAGTCTCCACCTCAGGTCATTAGGAATGCTGAAATCATTGAAGGAAATGGAGGCCCTAGAACCATCAAGGAGACCATCATTGTCGAAGGTTATTCGCTTCATTTCTGATCTCCATGACATATGATTTGTTTACAAGTTTAAAAATTACTACATCTATTACTATGATCTTTCACTCTTAAAAATAGTAATTGTACCCCTAAGGTATTTAAAAGTAAAGCAGTTTTTATTTATTTTGGGCTATCATAGTATCATATGTAATGTACATATTGTATAGAAGAGGTAACATTTTTTTTTTCCCTATATTTTTCAGGCATCGGCCCAATGAACCATACAAGGCAGATTTCTGATGATGGGGTTGAACAGGAAAGCTTATCATACCACATCATTGGAGGTGATCGTAACAACGGCACATTTAGTAATATCTCATGTGAGACCAAAACAACGACAACCCCTGATGGTGGTTATAGCTATCACAGCAGCCGCTCCAGCGAAAGTTACTACTCAAGCTCGACGGTGACAACGGGCAATGCCACAGGCACAGAAGGCTTCAAGACTATTGAGAACCACCCTCATCCTCATGCCTACAACTAATCCCTTATATGCGTGTGTGTGGATTTATGTTTTTCCCTACAATAAGGACTGAAAACGTTGTGTGTTTCATTCTGTTTTATGTATTCCCCTACTGCCTTGGGTTTGCTAATAAATGAGCTAGCGGTTGTGATCCTCCGCTTTCTCAGTTTGTTGTGAATAACCGATGTTCTGCGCAATACGTGGTGCATTTTGGAATATTTTATAAGAAATTATCTTATAGACGTTTTATAATATTTATGATGTGTTATTATAGTTAGAAATTCATCTTTAATTATATTTCATGTCATTAGAAGAAGAAAAAATGAAAAAAAAAAACAAGGAAGAAATGAAAATCAAGAATATGAAATAGGTAAAAGTAGTACACAAAACAATTTACAGCCCGCAGCACAGCATTCATAGAGATCTCTTTGAAACTTTTAATTACCTGAAACGTTATATGAAGCGTAACAGTAGTATCCATGTCTGATTTACAAACTTCCTTTTGACTTGTAAACATAACACAAAAAATATCCACGCTCCAATAGGTGTTATCAATTGAGTGATTAGGCTATTCAGCAAAAATAAATAAATAAATAAATAAAATTGAGTGAATAAGGATGACTTTAGGTGAGTGGCTCTGTCAAAGATTGGTGTTTTGGATGATGAAGTGAGTGTTTCTGGCTCTCAATTTTGTGGGTTTGGTGAAGGTTTATGAGTAAGTTCTATGTCATAATTTTCTACGGAGTGAAGCTAAGTGATCATTCTTTGAATATTGAAAATTGTTCCTTTATACATCTCGATCTAAACCTTGATTTTAACTAAATAAAAATAACATTAAGCTCTCAAGTTCAAGATGAGCTAATGCGATGGGCATTTTAATCTCGAAATCATCGACAGAATTTCCAAAACATGTAAACTGATCATTTTGCTCTCGGACATTAATTTGCTAAAATTGGGAGATGTCGAGTGTTCTCCCTCATTAGTGGAACTCATTGGAACTTATAAAAGAAAGTGAACTATAGTGGTGGAAAAAAAAAAAAAAAGACGACTAATTTCATGAAGAGAGATTCAATAATTACTCAAAATAGGTCATAGGGTGGAAAGGTATTTTTAAACCACTTCATTGGCAAAATGAGAAGTTCTAATTAATATATATATTAAGAGGCTTAAGAAAGTTAATTATCATTATCGAAATTATCAAAAATACCCCTAATCTAATTAAATAATCTTTATTCCTAAAAAATAAGGTTAAAATAATAATTTAATAAAATTAAAAAACAAAAAAAAAAAAAAATCAAATAAATTTCCTATAACTTTCCACTAGAGTTTTTGAGTGGAGTTTGTGGTATGCCTTTGTGTTAGAACCCCTTTCTTTCTCCCTTGTATGTGTGCGTGTTTGTTTTTCAAAAACTCCCACTAGAATCTTAGACAAATACAAATTCCTCACCTGTTTCTAAAAGACAAACAACCCTCCAATCCCACATACTGCGCTAGAGTCATGTTCATAACATATATGTAAAAATAAATAAATTGCAAATTACACCCCAAAGTTTGCAGTGTTTAGATTTTACACCCTGAAATTTCAGAATTTGGATTTTACCCTCTAAAGTTTTGGAGTATTTGGATTTTATTCCCTAATATTTCAGAATTTGGATTTTACCCCCCTAAATTTTAAGGTTATTTGGATTTTATTCCTTAAAGTTTGAGTGTTTAGATTTTACACTCTAAAGTTTCAGAATTTTGGAGTATAAAATTTAATCACTTCCAAACTTTAGGAGGTAAAATCCAAATTCTGAAATGTTAGGGTATAAAATCCAAGCACCCCAAACTTCAGGAGGGAAAAATCCAAATTCTGAAACTTCAGAGTGTAAAATCCAACCACCTCCAAACTTTAGAGGTGTAATTTGTAATTTACCAAAAAAAATTAGTACCATAGGAAAAAAAATTGCAATAAAATTCAAACCCTTTGATAATACTTTTTATATTTCTAAGGAAATACACAAAAAAAAAAAAAAAAAAAAAAACTATTTTATGTGTCTAAAGACTAATATTTATAAATTTATAAAAAAAAAAAAAAAAAAAATTGGTCCTATTTGATCTACTTTAGTCTTATTAGCTCCACCTTAGTCCATTTGGTCCTACAGGGTCTAATTTGGTCTTACTTAGTCCTTTTTGGTCATATTCGACCACATTGACCTTTTTGGTCCTACTCGGTTCACTTGGGTCTTATTCAGTCCACTTCAGTTTATTTAGTCTTATTTGGTCTATGCAGTTCACTTCGGTCCACTCTAGATCATTTAGTTCTATTTGGTCTATTCAGTTCACTTCAATGCACTTTAGTCTTATTCGGTCTTATTTAGTCCACTTTGGTTCTATTCGGTTCTATGTGAACCACTTCGGTCCTATTCGGTCCTATTCAATCCACTTCAGTTTATATGGTCCACTTCGTCTTATTCGGTCGATTCGGTACTATTAGGTCAACTTCAGTCCTATTCAGTCAACATCGGTCCAATTGGTTCATTTTGGTCCGCTTCGGTCAATTCAGTACATTCAGCCCATTTAAAGTTTTTTCTATTAAACGGCTTCGTTTAGAATCTTATAACTTATCCAGCGCTGACCCAAGCCAAACGCTGCACTCAGCGTCTCTCTTGTTTATATGATCACTCATAAAAACATTAGATTACAAACAAATCACATGTATATACACAGGCTGATATGCTTAGATGTAGCTTCATTATGAATTATGATCTTCCATAATTTTGCGGAGTGTTCGGCTCTAAGGTTTTTTCCCACCTTTTTGGTGTGGAAAGTGCAATGATGAGAAATTTGGCCTGTATTCAGAAATTTCCATGTAAGAGAAGGCACCGTCTGATGTTGGTTCCCTATTCTTCCCTAGTTAAAGTGAATAAGAGGAAACCATATAACACTGTCTTCACGAATGGTGGAGGGTGCAATGCTTTGTGATGTACTTGTAAAGATATTCGAAAGTGGTTAAGGTCTCCCTTATGGTTAATGTATGTTTTTCAGTAAGGATTACAAATTATTTATTTATTTATTTTTTTAATAATTAATTTAGATTTTTACCAAACGGCTCGATCCAATGCTGACAAGCCCCCACTGAGCCACTCTCTATCACTCTCTTATGAAATTTACTGACAGCATATCACCTACTGCAATTAATTGTATCCAAGTCTCTCATATGAACATTGAGGGAAATTTGGGCATTTTGATAAAAAAATGAGAACACAAAAAGAATTCTAGGATTTCAATTTTGTAATTGACGTGAGCCTTTGGATATTTTTTTTTTGTTTATCTTCCTAATTTTTCTGTTTTGTTTGCTGGTTTCTATTGTCTTGTTTTGATCGATTTAGTGGCAATTGCTCAAAAACTAATAGGGTATTTTGGATTTTTGTAATATGCTTGGGTTGCATATTTTTCCTCTGTTTCAGTGGTGGTGGTTGATTTGAGTGTGAGATTTTTCTTCTGTATAGGATTTCAGTGTTGGTGGATTGACTAGGCTTTTGATTTTCTTTGTTTCCTTTTGGTTGATGAGAAAATGAAAGCAAAAACTAGAGAACCAACCGTACTAAACTGATTGAATTACTATTGGCTCAGTTTTGGTATTCCTGCCCTATGTCTTGGTGCTGATGTCAAATATGGCAAAACCGACAGCCTCGGTTTGGTGTAAAAAATGCCCTAAACACTGATTGCACTGAACTGATATCACCCCTAGGATTTTCTTCTATGGAGAGAGAGAGAGAGAGAAAAGGGGGGTGGGGGTGGGGGTGGGGGTGGGGGTGGGAGTTTAGAAAAATTTCACATCAGTTATTGCTAAATATTCCTTGATTTGTGCCTTTCTGTTTTGGGATTTTTTATTTTGAGCCAAGTTTTCAATTGTTGTGTTGATTATATTTTATATGGCATATCTTTCTGGCCCCCCATATTTCTTCGGTTCTTAATGAGTATTTACTAATTTGATGCCTATGCTGGGGCAGGCAATAAATACTATCAAGGCTAATGCAGCTGGGCTAACCCGGGTTAACAATGTGAAAGCTGAGCCCCATAAGGAGTTGGTTAAACCTAAATCTGTACATTCTATAGAGTCACATAGCGTTAACGCTGAACACTTAACAGAACTGCCCAAAAATCAGTCATCATCTATGCTCCCTCCAAATTTTTTTTGACAACAATGATACGAAAGTGCTAAAAACCGGTACGAGCTTGTATCTGATTTTTCTTTTAATCATAATAACTATCATTCGTCAGTATTGTTTTATTTAGTTCAATCAAGTCCTTAAGAAAGTCAAAAGGTTATAATCAAGTCCTTCTATTCAAATCTATTTAAGAACCATGACTTAATTTGCACTGGGAGATTTTTCACTGGTGTGTCATTTTTAAAAGAAAGAAGGTATTTTTACTCTGTTGATTTGAATAGCCAAAAAAGTCAGCAATTTCAGTCATGGTTTCTAAACAGATGGGGTTGATAGGAGTTAATTGGAATTTTTTTTTTTTTAGCTTGGGGATATTACACTTTCCATTCATGGTTTGGATCAAGTTTGAGTAGTCAAGCTGTGGTTCAATAAGCTCAACTCACTTGAGGTCTAGTTGTATTTGCTTTTGGTTTGGAAGTTTGATGTATTCAGATTTTAATGAGTTTGCTATTGTATTTTCTGGTACTTCTTTTAAAGGCATTAGATTTTGCACATACAAATTTTAACAATTAGGGCCTGAAAAAAAATTAAAGTATGTGATCTCAGATGGGTAATGTGCAACTTTTTATACATTGGCTGGCAACTCAAACTTGACACAAACCATAGGTTGGTTAAGTGTAATTAACCCTTTTGAATATCATAGAGACTTGGTTGAAACTTTTTAATTTAGGGACCAAAATAGGCATTTATTTATTTATTCCCTTAGTTTAATTTGATTGTGAATTGTGATTATTTACTGATAGGAAGGGATTCTATTTACTTATTAATGTACTATTAGGAAAGGATTCGCTCAAGTCAGTGGAGACTGATTTATACAAAAAGACTGGGCTTTCTGCTCTACCAGAGGAGAGTTTAAATATCCGGCCTGCTGGGGAGCGTACATCAACGTCAAAAGAGATTGCTGGTTCTAAAATGAATCAAGCAAAGGGAGCTCTACCTGAAGGCTTCTTTGATAACAAGGATGCTGACTTGGGTGCACGTGGCATAAAGCCTGTTAAGCCAGACATCAAGTGCCTACATTTTTGTTATCTCTGTATCTTCATGCTCTCTTCTATTCAAGTCAAATGTTAATATAATTGTAATTTTTCCCTTTGTTTTATTTTATCTGCTTTAAATATTGGTTCTCTATCAAATTGCGACAGAGTTTACAGAGTAGTTTTAGGAAAAGTCCTGTAATGCAAAGAGGTCTTTTCAGTGGTTGCCTTTGATGTTATTTTGGGGAAATAATTACTTGGGGGCGGGCCTTATGACTTCTTCATTTTTTTTGGCCCTTTCCTTTTTTGCCTTTTCTTGTCCTTTAACTAGTATGGCTGATAAATATCATCATTGTCTTGATGGGCTCTGCTGCTTGGATGACTTAAATTGGTGGCTAATATTGCAAGGTTGTGTCTTGGTTAGTGGCTGTTGATCAAGTATTTTATGTTATTAGTTAGATCAAATATATTTTAGAACATATGTAAATCACCATTTGAACATCCATATAAAATTCCATAGTGAACTATAATTACATAGACTTGCTGGAGTACAAATCAGGGCAGTTCACCTCCTGTTTATGAGATCTTCTATGATTAAATCTTATCCAATGCTGCTGCGGACCACAAATCGAAGAATTGGACTTTCAGTTGTATGGTTCTCCAATATCTATAGTAGTATTGATATCGAAAATATTCTTAATTTGATATCAAAACTGGCTGCATTGATAACTCAGTTATCTAATGTGCATGTTGTGTTGCCTACCCATCTAGTAAATCACAAAATTAGACCCGATTCTTAATGTTAATTTTTGCGATAGGCTTAACAAACGAGCTACCACAGAAAAGAAGACCCATTTGTTTGAGGTCTGACTATTGCGGTATTTGTAGGTTGGCGCTATATTATTTTAAACCTCATGGAGGTTTCTCCAATTCATCAATAAATTTAGAGCAGAATATGGTGGTCTGCTTGTCTGTGGCAAAGTTTCAAATGCAACAAATTCTTTTCTATTACTTCATATTCTTTGCCAAGGAGTCCAGGCATGAAGAATCATCCAGTGACGACGACAGTGGTGAGAATTTTGCAGTTGATTGGAGAGCCCAACACTTGTGAACGTGCTTTGCAGATGTTTTGGTATCTATGGAGGTATGATCTTAAAATGTAAATTAGAAAATGTGATGCCTCTGACCCAAACTGGAATCCACCATATCAATCTCTTCTTTATAGATTCTGTATAGATATTCTGAGGTTGAGGAGAGTCGAATTATCAATTATGAACATTGTAAATATCCCTTGAATTAGCGTGAATAATAAATTATCCACAAAATTTAGCTGTATAAGACTTTAGAATAGTGAAATAAATTTATTTCATTTTTATTTGGAAGAAATGAACCTGATTAATTGGTTTCTTTCTGCCTTAGCGATTTCAGTAGCTTGTTTAGCAACTAAAAGATTATACTTATTAAAAATGGACCCAAAGCCGAAGAGAAGATATTGATCTGGTAATGGATTTTTGGACCGATAAGATAGAGTCAACCTGTACCCAACTCATTGAAATGACAAGTTTGGTTTAGATATGGGTCACAAGGGTTGATCCTTTTTTTTTAAAGGGATTTTTTATCTACATTTTTTCCTTTTATTTTTGTTTCTTTAGTTTTTATCTTTATTTTTTACTCTATGTAAATATGTTTCACACTTTCAATTGCTCTTTACTTTGTTTCATGAGACTGAGGCTGAGGCTGAGGCTGAGTCTTAAAGGCTTCAATTTAGTGACTTTAGATTATATAAGCTTAAAAAATTATCTATTATTTAACTTTTATTTTTTATTTTTATTTATTTTAATTATATGTTCTTTTGACAATAATTAAGATTAAGGGTTCATTTGTTTGGAAGGGTGGAAAAAGAGGATAGAAAATGAGAAATTAATAGAAAAGTGTGAGGATAAAAGAGATTTAGCTCTTCCATATATATTTGGTTGGAAAGATGGAAAAATTGAGAGATGTAAAACTTACCTATTTGGTTAAGAAGAAAAATAAGAGGATAAAAAATATTGTTTGTATAAATTTACTTTCATGCCCCTATTAAATAAAATAAATAAATAAAAGGGGGGAAAATCAAACCAAATATTAAGAAAAAAGAGATAAAAAAGACAGCAATGAGAAGTGCCAGACAAAAACCAATGAAAAAACAAAAAAGCAAAACTGAAAACTGATGGTAATATAAAATGACAAAAACCAAATAAGAAAAAGACTAATTAAAAAAAAAAAAAAAACTAATAAGAAAACTAATGAAAAAAAGAAAAAATGACCAAAAAAATTGTTATTATTGTCGGCAGACCTTATTATTATTGTCTTTTCCATTTCCTATTTGTTTATTTACTTTATTTTGTTTATTGCAATTTTCAACATAATCATGCTAGATTCACGATTTAATTATATACCCGTTTGGATTGCGCGTTTTGCGCATCTGCGTTTAGCGTTTTTTTTTTCAACGCATGAATAGTAAAATCACATGAATTTACTGTGCAAGAGACAAAATCACTGTTCACGCACTGTAACAGTACTGTTCACACATTGTAGCAACACTGTTCACGCATTTAAAAATATTAAAAATGGTTCCACAGCACTATTCACACATTTAAAAATTATTTTGCTACAGTATTTTCAATTTTCAGTTTTCAATTTCAGCAAAAATAAATTCAATCCAAACGGACCCATGTATTATGAAGCTACATGATGAATACTACTTTTTTTTTTTTTTTTTTTTTGTTGTGTGGGACTTTTCCTGTTTTACATAGGACTATTAGTTAAAGTACAAAGTACTCAGCTTGTGCCATTGCGTTGAATGGTAGTTCTTGAACTTACCTATCTCTCCCAAAAGGATTTTAGTTAAAAGAGTATTGTAGCTTAATAGACACTTTCTCATAAATAAAGTGTTTGGAAGTTTAGAGGAGAAGTGATTCAAATTGTAGGTTTACTAGTATATTGTAACTACCTCAAAAAAAAATAATAATAATAATAACAGATGCCTTTTTTAGAAACCTTTTATAGGAAAAATAAAAAAAGTCACTAATTTTTTTGATAGTCTTTTATATTTTCTATGAAAGTGGTATTAAAATGTTCTTAAAATGGTTTACTAACCGGACCCTTTTAAATAATATAAAAAATAAGAGGAATATTTTTAAGGGTTTTGTTAATGGAGTTTGGCTTACCTCTACCTCTAATACTTTTTTAACTGAAATCTTCTTTTGTTTTAATTAGAAACTGTCACAACACCAACTAACTAAATAAATGCTATCACTTGCTATTGTTATTTAATATAAAAGAAGATGTTCACTAAAACAAAATATCGGAGGTAAGCCAAACCCTTGTTAATGAGTGTCCTAAGAGCATGCATTAAAGATTAATAAATGCTCAATTATGAGCTGTATGCACACTGTTCAATAAATAAGATACACGTTTTTTTTTTTTTTTTTTTTTTTTACAAGATAGAATTCTACTCTAGCCTAATCTAAGTGAATATATGTATAAAGCTCCCTCCTAAAGACTTGAACCCCGGCCCTTGCCCCCCACACTCCACAAGTACCCTACAAGCACTTATACTTGTGGAGTGACCACCGTACCAAGAGTGTGCAGTAATAAAATACACATGCTAATGATTTATTAGTTTATACACACAAATTTATTACCGTTTGACTTTTTTATTTATTTATTTTAAATGTCTAAAAACATTATTCAATAAAAGCATTATATGTATCTTAACCACTACTATTAGAGCATTTGATAACAAAATTCATATTTTAAAACATAGGAAGGGATAAATACACCTCTCCTATCCTCTCGTTCTGCACCTTACCCTCTAGTAGTCTAGTCTCCTCTTCCTCCAAATTTCCGTACACAATGTTAGTGAAATCAACCATGATGGCCTAGGAATTTGAAGGTAAATCACCCTCTACTTTTCAGCCTTTCATTTCATAACTTTCAAATTCCTAGGCCATCATGGGCGATTTCACTAACGAGAAACTCGTCCCAAAGGTTGCATCGCAGGGTAGTCTTAAAGAAAATGGAAGCCATGGAACCAACAAGATGACCACCAATTTTGATGGTAATTAGCTTCTATTCTTATCTCCAACACATTATTTGTTTTGAAATTTAAAAGTAATATGATTTTTGTCTCTCAAAAATAGTAATTGTAACACCCAAGGTATTTAAAAGTAAAGCATTTTTATTTATTTTGAGCTATCATAGTATCATATATCTAATGTACATATTGTATAGAAGAGGTAATAATTTTTTTTCCCCTATATTTTTCAGGCATCCCAGTCAACTATACAAAGCAGACGATTGATGGGGCTGACCACGAAACATACACATACAATTCCACTGCGGTTGTGGCCCGTGGGTGATGCTAACCACGACACAGTTGAGAATTCATCATATAATGCCAACTGAATTAGCGGTTGAGAATTCATCTGTTTTATGCATTCCTCTACTGCATAAATGAGTTAGCGATTGTGATCCTCTGCTTTCTCAATTTGTTGTGAATAACCTATGTTCTGCGCAATGTGTTGTGCATTTTGGAATATTTTATAAGAAATTATCTTATATATAGACCATTAATAATATTTATTATGTGTTACTATAGTTAGAAATTTATCTTTAATTATATTACACGTCATTAAAAAGAGAAGAAATGAAAATTATTAAAATTAAGAATATGAGATAGGTAAAAGAATTACTCAATTACACAACAATTTAAAGCCAGCAGCACAACATTCATAGGATCCCCTATGAAACCTTATGTGAAGCGTAACAGGAGGACCCATGTCTGATTTACAAACTTTCCCTTCACTTGTACACATTATTCCAGTTTAAAACACAAAATATCCACACTCCTATAGGTGTTATCATTTGAGTGAATAGGGATGACTTTAGGTGGGTAATTTTGTTAAAGATTGGTGTTTTGGATGATGAAGTCAGTTTTGTGGGTCTAGTCCCAACGGTGAAAAAATTTCCTTTATTTCATCTTGATCTAACCCCCCTGATTTTAACTCAATAAAAAGAATATTAAGGGGCTGTTTTGATAACCTATTTCCATAACTCAATTCTCTGTTTCCATAAATCATAACTCATAACTCAAAAATGGTGGGACCCATAGTAAAAATGTTGTTTGGCAAACAATAACTCTGTTTTCATAACTCAATTCTCTGATTTTTGAGTTAAGAGTTATGGAAACTGAAAACACATTTTGGCTGTTTTCAGTTTCCATAACTCATAACTCAATGGCAATATTATAATTAAACACACATAGGGGACCCACAAACAGTACTCAGTCGCAACTTTTGACCACCTTTTGACTTTTTTTTTTCTTTTCCTAGGTTGGCTATTCGGTTTTTTTTTTTTTTTTTCACTAGTTCGATCTGTTTTGGGTTTCTTTTCTTTTCTTTTCTTTTCTTTTTTTTCCCATTGGTTCGGCCTTCATGTTCTGGTGTTTTTTTTTTTTTTTTTTCACTAGGTTCAGTGAGTTTGGATATTGAAAAAAAAAATGAAAAAGCTGCACCAATGACAGGTATGGGACCCACAAATAGTGTGAAAATTATTAAGTGATAGGAAGTGAGTGATGGTGCCAAACAAACATGGTCTTTTAGAGTGATAAGTGATGAGTAATGAGTTATGAGTTATGAGTGATGGAAATTGAGTGACCAAAAAAAATAAATCCAAATAGCCCCTAAGCTCTCAAGTTTCATGATGAACTAATGTGATGCGGATTTAAACTTCGAAATCATCTATATCTATATAAAAATATCTAAAAGTTAAAGTG
The DNA here is from genome assembly GCF_932294415.1 of Quercus robur. Classification (NCBI taxonomy): domain Eukaryota; kingdom Viridiplantae; phylum Streptophyta; class Magnoliopsida; order Fagales; family Fagaceae; genus Quercus; species Quercus robur. Next base: position 52,124,575 of record NC_065539.1, read on the forward strand.
AAACATTTATTATTATTACGTTCATGTTGAGCCACATCAAAGTAGCATTTCAATCCATTTGATCTATTTGGACCACTTCAATCCATGTTGGTCCACTCAATCCACTTCGATCCACTTTGTTCCATTCAATCCATTTTGGTCCATTTGGTCTATTTAGTCCACTTTGGTGATACTTTGAGAGAAGAGGTATATGTAAAAAGATGAGCTTCTTCACTGACAATTATGTCACATTTTCAATGTAATGAGAGTAGTTTCTTAATAAAATTACATTTTTCTTTTGTTATTGAAGCTTTGATTTTTTTTTTCTAACATAAGTAATGAATTTACTTAGATCTACTTATTCTTTAGGCATTTAATATGTATAGAGAATGAACTGTCAGCAAGGAGTACTAGGGAAAAAAAAAAAAATACTAACCGTTAGTTGATAGAATATCCAAAACATGAAAAATGATCATTTTGCTCTTGGACATTAGTTTGCTAAAAACTGGGAAATGTCCACATGTGCCCTCTCATTACTGAACACTAAGGCTAAAACCAAAAAAAAAAAAAAAAAAAAAAAAACCAACTTATTCATGAAGAGAGATTAATCAATCACTAAAAATAGGTTATAGGATGGAAAGGAATTTAGAATCCTCTTCATTGTCAAAATGAAAGGTTTCAATGGAATATAAAATATACGTGGCAAAATAGGGCAAGGCCAACTGGAAAATGAGTTTCACATGATTGCCAGGTTGAAAATGATTTAATTAGGGATTAAGTCCAAATGAATGATGATTCTCAAAAAAAAAAAAAAAAAAGTCCAAATGAATGACAAGTGAAATTAATCAAGTGGAATTCACAAGCAATTAGAAGGTAAGTTATCTCAAACAAACAATTAGTGTCCAGTTAGTTCGAGTTGTTATTGAAAGTAATCAGACACAAAAACACATGTTAAGCAACCATGAGTAGAAAGGTAATTGTTGCCTTAGAGCAATTGAGAGAGTTCACTGAGCTTTGTTAACAATGAGACAATTAGTAGTTACAACCACGAAGTGACACAAGGTAGAGGGAACTGAGTATAATCGTCAAGGTCTCAAGAATATATAGGGGCTAATTGTACAAGAAAATGACATTACACACAACTAAGAACACATCAAAGCACTTCTGAGATCATTTGTATTTAGATTCTTAGGAGATCAAATAATTCTTTGCAAATCAAGTAGTTCTTAGGTTTGTAGAAGACTGTATGCTTGTAAGTTCATTTCCATTGTACTTGTGATCATATTTAATCAAGTATTTATCAAGTTTGATACAATATTTGGTTATTTATTCAAGCTGGATATGAATTCTTACTTACTTCAAATCAATTTAGTGTTAGAGTAATTAATTAGGCTTCTGTTATATGTCTAGCAATTTACTTTACTTTGGGATTACTTGCTCTAAATTGATTGCCTGGATATGATCTTGGAATCAATTCAATTCACTTAGGCTTGATCACTTAGTTCGTTTTTGTTATTTATAAACAGGACCTTAAGCTTAAAAGTAGATGGAAAGGAGAGGGGGGTAGCCTGATATTGTGCTTTTACCCTAAGATAAAATATTTGGATACCTACTACTACTACTATTATTGTCATCATCCCAAAAAACATAAGAGGTGGAACATGGGATTAATTATTTGTATTGATTTAATGACCAATACAAAATAATTAATTGTTTCGGATGGAACGAGTCCAAATTGATTACTTTATTTTGTTGTGGCTATATTTACAGTCATTTTTATTGGTATAATTTATATAAATAAATTGTACCAAAAAAAACAGTCTCTACCAAAAGGAGCCTCCATATCTTTATCAAGGACAAAGAAGCATATATATATATATATATATATATATATATAAATAAATGCGCACTACCAAATTATTTGAACTTTTTGACCTGAAAATCAACCTCACATCATGCCACCACTTTTTTGTTTTCTCTACCACCGACAAAAGCTAGTACTGGACTGTTTGTTTTGAGCCAGATTCATCTCTATCCTTCGCCCATAGTCTTTTCTTATTATTTTCTTTTTCTTTTTTTCTTTTTTTTGGAGAAACTTTTTATTATTTTCTTGTTACTATTCATTACTTAGCGCCGAAGGAAAGAAGGGGGGTGGACCCGGATGGTGATGACTGATGAATGGGAGATTATGGACCACTCGTCAAAGGATATCTTGAGAACAAATTTCCCATTTCACCCTTAAATTCTTTTCTTCCTTACCCACCCCATCACCATAAATCACTTAAATGCCATCGCATGCTTTTAATATTAAAAAGACTTCTACAAAAATAATTAACAATCTTATTGAAAAAAACATAAAATTCATTTGAGATATTATTCCCATCGTAAAATTGCTTAAAAAAAATGTTTTGAATGTTACCGTAACTATTTCAAAAAAAATATTAATAGATGTTTTGAGAGCATTAGTTTAAGAAACATTTTTAAAAATTCTTTATGAATTTTTTTTTTTTAAAAAAAGAAGTAATTGATTTTTTGACAACCTTTTATATTTTTCATGAAAATAGTATTAAAACTTTCTTAACATTGTTTATTAACAAATGTTCTTAGAGCACTTCTTTACCGAACCCTTTTAATATTAAAAAAAGAAGAATATGTTTTTAAAGAATCCTATTAATGAGTATCCTATAACCACAAGTTAAAATTAATGAATGCTCAATTATGAGTTATAATGCACACTTTTCAAAAAATAAAATATACATGTTAATAATTTATTAATTTATATACACAAATTCATTATTTTTAAACCACGACCCTTAGAGTCTGTTTAGTTGGAAGATAGAAAATTGAGAGGAAATAGAAAAGTACGAGGAAGATATAAGAAATTTAGTTTTCTCCCATTTATATTTAATTGGGAGGATGAAAAAGTTGAAAGATAAAAAACTTATTTGTTTAGTTGAGAAGAAAAATGAGATTATGAAAAATTAAAATTAGTATAAAATTACAATTATGTCCCCATTACATAAAACAATAAAGTAACACATTTTTTTAAGCAAAAAAAAATTGTGTATGTACAAACAAAAAAAAGTAAAAAATTGTGAATGTACAAGTGGTCGGAAAAAAAAAAGGCATGGATGAAACCCATGTGCACAATACACATGAACATTTTCGTCAACTCAGCTCTAATTTTTTCTCTCCCTAATTTTCTCTCCTTTTTTAAGAAGTAAACCTTTTAGCAAGTTCGGAGAAAAAAACACCGGACCCACCATTTCTATTCCCTCTCACCCTCTTAACCAAATACCTACCTCTTACCAACTCAAAAGACTATCCAATTTCAATCAAGCCTTCCCCTCCTCCTTTTCAGTCTTTCATTTTTCATAACTTTCAAATTCCTAGGCCATCATGGTTACTTTCATCGAAGGAAATGGACGCCCTGGAACCATCAAGAAGACCACCAAAGCCGTGAACCCTGGTGGAGGATCCATCAGGACAAGCAGCCACGTCAACAGAATCAGCAGCACCAACATCACCAACACCACCATCATCAACAGCAGCACCAAGAGCATCAACAGAAACAGCAGCAGCAACAGAAGCACCAACAGAAACAGCAGCACCAACATAATCAACAGCAGCAGCGTCAAAATCAGCAGCACCAACATCGTCAACAGCAGTAGCACCAGAATCAGCAGCACCAACAGAATCAACAACAACGGCAGCCACCACCACCACCACCACTCAAATACTACGGGCAACCGCGGGATCAAGGCCATAGGACACTGCAAGACTGTCGAGAAACACTCTCATCATCAAAGTAACAAAGTTGTTGTGAGTCTTGTGACTCATGTTGATCAGAAGAAGAAGACTCAGCATTACAAGAAGAAGTAAACAGAGCAGATCAAGAAGCTACAAAAGAAGTAGGAATAACAAGCAACATGTTGTGTAGTGTTAGTGAGTAAATTTATGAAATTAGCTATGTGCCAAGTGTTGTGTGTGTGTAAATTTATGCTTTTCCCTAATTTAAGGACTCAAATCGTTGGGTTTCATTCTGTTTTATGCATTCCTCTACTCTGCGCAATGTGTTAGTGCATTTAGGAACATTTTATAAGAAATTATTTTATTATGTGTTATTAGTTATTATTAAAGTTAGGAATTCATCTTTAATTATATTACATGTTATTAAAAAAAGAAGAAACGAAAATAATTAAAATTAAGAATATGAAATAGGTAGAAGTAGTACACAAAACAATTTAAAGCCAGCAGCACAACATTCATAGGATCTCCTATGAAACTTTAATAACTTGAAACGTTATGTGAAGTGTAACAGGAGGACTCATGTCTGATTTACAACTTAAAACACAAAAAATTTCCACACTCCAATAGATGTTATCAATTAAGTGAATGGGGGTGACTTTAGGTGGGCAATCTTGTCAAGACTGGTGTTTTGGATGGTGAAGTCAATTTTCTGGGTTTGGGGAAGGTTTCCGGCTTCTGACAAAGTTCTATGTTAGAATTTTCTACAAAGTGAAGCTAAAGTGATCATTTTTTGACTGGAGAAAAATTTTCTTTTATGCCATCTCGATCTAAACCCCTTGATTTTAACTCAATGAAAGGTACGTTAAGGCCCGTTTGGATTGAACTTATTTTTACTGAAATTAAAGACTGAAAATACTGTAGCAAAATAATTTTTAAGTGTGTAAATTGTATCATGACTCATTTTTAATATTTTTTTCCTAAATAAAGTGACTGTGGGTCCTATAAACAGTGCATGAACAGTACTGCTACAGTGATAATTGTCTCTTAGCCTGAAGCAAAACGCGTGAAGTGAAAAAAAAAAAAAAAAAAAAAAAAGAACGAACGCAGACGCAGCTTTCAGTCCAATCCAAACGGCACCTAAGCTCTCAAGTTTCATGATGAGCTAATGTGATGTGGATTTTAACCTCAAAATCATCCATATGTATATAAAAATAAAAGTTATAAAGTGAAATATTTATTATTGTTACGTTCTTATTAAGCCATATTAGAGTAGCATTTTGGTCCATTTGATCTATTTCGGTCAATTCGGACCGGTCTGATTCTTTTTGGTTCATTCAATCAACTTCAATCCACTTTGGTCCATCCAGTCCATTTTAGTCCAATTCGGTCCAATTCGATCCACTTCAAGAGAAGAGGTTTGTGTAAAAAGATGCACTACTTCATTAACTCGTATGTCACCTTCTTAGCGTAATGTTGATAGGTTTTTGAAATAATTACATTTTTCTTATGTTATTATAGTCTTGATTTTTTTCTAATATAAGTAATTGATTTAATTATATTTACTTATTCTTTAAGCCATTTAAGATGTATAGAGAATGAATCATTTGTAGGGAATACTAGGAAAAAAAAATTCCAATTGCACATTACATTATTAACAAGATATTTCACCTGATATAATAATTAAATGTAAAATACATTATGTTTCCTAGGAAAAAAAAAAAAAAACCTTACAAAATTTAAAACACTTTCAAATAACAAATATAGATAACTTAATTTAGAAAATCTAATATATTGTATTGACTATCCTTTGTTAGAAAATAATCACATCATTTTAAGAAGAATTTGAGACTAACATTTACAAGTTTCATCTACTATTTTTATTTTTCACTTAACAAAAAAAGAAAAAATCAAATCATCAAATTTTTTCGTGCATCATGTAGGTCTGTATCTAGTTGACAGAATTTCCAAAGCATGTAAAATGATCATTTTGCTCTTGGACATTAATTTGCTAAAAACTGGGAGGTGTCCACATGTGCCCCCTCATTAGTGAACACTATGGGTGTGAAAAAAAAAATAAATAAAATAAAAACATATTTCGTGAAGAGAGATTAATTAATCTCTCAAAATTGGTTATAGGATGGAAAGGAATTTAGAATCCTATTCATTGTCAAAATGAGTGGTTTCAATGGAATATAAAATATGTGTTTGGCGAAATAATTAAATTATTAAAAGGACATGTGGCAGAATTGTGCAACGCCAAGTGGAAAATGAGTTTCACATGATTGCCAGGTTGAAAATAATTTAATTAGGGATTAAGGTCAAATGAATGACAAATGACATTAATCAAATGGAATTCACAAGCAATTACAAGGTAAGTTATCTCGAACAATTACTTGGAGTTGTTAAGCAATGAGACACAAAAATACATGCTAAGCAACCATGAGTAGAAAGGTAATTGTTGCCCCAGAGCAATTGAGAGAATTTGCCGAGCTTTGTTAACAATGAGACAATTGGTAGTGTATAGACAACCAAGAAGTGACACGTGATAAAGGGAATTGGGCATAACCGTCAAGTTCTTAAGCATAAATAGGGGCTGATTCTACAAGAAAATGACACCACTCACAGATAAGAACACACCAAAAAACTGTTGAGATCATTTGTATTTAGATTCTTAGGAGATCAAGTAATTTTTTGGCAAATCAAGTAGTCCTTTAGGTTTGTAGAAAACTGTATACTTTTAAGTTCATTTCCTTTGTACTCATGATCATATTTAATCGAGTTTGATGTGGATTCCTGCTTTACTTCAAATCTATTTAGTATTAGAGTAATCAATTAGGCTTGAATCTATTATATTTCCAGCAATTTACTTTACTTTGAGATGACTTGCTCTAAATTAGTTTGCTTCGATATGATTTACTTCAAGATGATTCACTTCGAATCAATTCAATTCACTTAGGCTTGATCACTTTCTTTGTTTTTGTTCTTTATAAACAGGACTAAGCTTAAAAGTAGATGGAAGGTGATTTAGGAGGGGGGTGGTCTATGGAGCAGAAAATGGTTGACATTGTGCTTTTACCCTAAGATAAAATATTTGGATTCCTACTACTACTACTGCTACTATTATTGTCATCATCCCAAAAACACAAATTTAAAAGCTGTAACATATAGACCTTAACATCCTTTTTAAAAATAAAAATAAAAATTGACCAAGAAATTACCAAAATCTTATTTAAATTTTGTTATTAATCATTAATTTAATGTCTTACATATTTAAAGCATCAATGTAATTGTTAAACATTCCCCATTTAAACGGCATTGAAAATTTTCAAACTGAATGATTTTATGCAGAGTAAATGAGAGTTCAGATTGCCACCCCTTTCTCTAACCCAAATTTTCACCCATCTAATTCTCCATGCTCCATAGTCGTAATTCATCACCTTCTTAATGCTTTATAGATTGAGTTTTAACCTTGACTAAAAGGCAGATATTAGGTAATTTTGTCACTAGCCTAGTCATGGTGAGGGATATTCAGGAATCAGAATAAGTTCATGATAATTAATTCAAAGCCAAACCACACAAGAACTAAAATAACACACAGCACTTAACACTACATAATTTAGATAGTTTGTCCATTAAGCTTACTATGGTTGAAAATGGTAATAAAATTCCCACTCACCCTCAGCTGCTTATTTCATGGTCTCGTCTCATTTTCATTCATACTACATAAACTAGTGTACAAAGCTGCCTCACATTAAGCCCAACCTAGAATACAAATCATATGGAATAAATTCAAATTCGTTATAATGAGAAAGATCATCATTTACCATCATGTGGTGGTAGAAGGTGACTCAAAACTATGCTTTGATGCCATTAATAGTGTGGAGGACTGCCATTGGAGCATCTCAAGCATTATCTCTAATGTACAGAGAGGTTAGGAAAAAAAATTTCGTCTTGCTTATTGTTTACATGGGTAAGGAGAGACACCATGGCCTTGCAAAATGTGGTTTTAACGATCTCTGTTTTTTACTAATTTGTAATAATTCTTCGCTGACAAGAAAGATTCTGGGGTCATTTTGATTTTGTTCCTTAACATTTAAAAATTTTAATCTATTCCCCCAAGTTAGGGTTTGTTTTGATTGATAAGTCAAGTGACACTTGTGCTTGCCACATGTATTAGTTAATCCAATTAAATAATGTCATGTCTATTAGTTATGGCATATCATTACTTATATGATCTAAAAAATCTTTTAAAAATTAAAACAATTCTCTAAATAATTTTTTTTAATTAACAAAATTAAAAATATAAAATAAGATAAAATGATCCATAACATTTTGTTGAGCATTTTTCTTGGCACCCAAATGGATACCAATCTCAATTGATTACCCAGATTTGTACAAAAAATTTCTCCCAATTGATAACCCATATCCACAAAAATCCTCAATCCATCACCAATCAAAAACTTCGATTAAATCAATTTACACCATACTAGCAGTGCAATACCAAGAATCCCCTTATACAAACCTAGAAAATCCCTTCTAAAGCCCAATTTATAGAATACTAATCGAGCCTTTCCATCAATTCCCTTTGAAGTTGAAGGATGAGAGAGCAATCATTTTTTTTTTTTTCTCTCTCTCTCTTTCTGAACGACCAAATTAATTATAGAGATGGATGGAACTATCATTTTTAAAACAAAATCAAACTTGATCAACCAAGATTTAAAAATAAAAATAAAAATTTAATTCTTAAACTTAGGGGATGAAAATGAAAATAATTATAAACTATACAGGTCAAAAGTGCAATTTTGTTTGTTTGTTTGTTATTTATTTATTTTATTTATTATATTCTTTCTAGTTAGAATCTACACCCACAGACCAGAGAAAAATCATAGCTCCACAACGGCTAACATCAATCATCAATCATCAAAATAAAAGCAGAGACCTCATGCAGGAAAGTATGAGGTCCTGCTATATGGCACTTTAATTTTACATTTAGCCTTTTTTTTTTTACCTCTTTTTATTATGTTTTTTTTCCCCAGTTATCCAAAAGTTCACATTAATTAATTTTTACTATTACTCCATCCGTCCCACTTTTTTTGTCCTGTTTGAAAAGTTAAACTTTTTAAGAGAACATTATTTATTGTTTTGTCTACCTTTTAAAAATATATAAGTTTTCAAAACTACCCTTAAAAAAATTTATCAAAAAATTGAATTAGTAAATTAATAGGGGTATAATAGGAACATTAGTAAATTAATGACTATTATTTTTAGAAACAAGACAATATTTTGGGACATCTCAAAATGGAATAAAGGACAAAAAAAGTGGGACAGAGTGAGTATCTTATTAATCTCTCATTAATTGCCTGAACTTACACAATTACACCACATATTTCTCTCTCCTTCATGTCTTATAGCATACCCACCGTTTTAGTATTAAAACAAAAGCAAAAATAAATAAATAAATAAATAAGGACTAATAGAAGAACAGAACCTATGCCCATTGGGTCTGCTGGTGGAGGATGTGAAAATTTACTCATGTCATTTTCAAAGAGTGTTGTATTCTCATGTAAAGAGAAACGGCAATAGTGTAGCTCATAATCTGGCGAGATATGATTTAAGCGTACCAGATTTTCAAGTATGGATAGAAGATGTACCTTCTCATATTGTGTCAGTTTTACATTCAGATGTAACTCATTTACATTAATAAAAGTACTCAAGTTCTTTCTCAAAAAAAAAAAAAAAAAATTATTGTTAGTGGAATGCTGACATGGCAAAATCTAAACCATTAAATTGTTAAAGAACGATTAAAATTTAAGGAAATCTATTTGGTAGATTATCCTAGAAAATCTAAAAGATTTGAATCCAAATATTATTACTTGCGATAATTTGCATTTTAGTTTGCATTATTTTAATTGCAACAACCAACAATTCATGGAAAGCTCGATTGCTTTTTTTTTTTTTTTTTTATTGAGAAATTTGCTTTATTGTTTTGTGTGGCCATACATATGCAAATGACATGCCATAAATGCAATTAACTAGTGACCTTGAATTTTCTACTACAATCATAATCAAATGTCTACAATTTAACCTCAAAGTAAATGACTTTTTCGTTTACTTTAAGTGCAATTACACTTAAATTGATCCAAGGACAGCCCTTGCACTGAATCTCAATCCTGTTAGCCGAATCCACCAATGACCATGAAATCCCATCGCAAATGACATATTATGTATTAGACCCATACAAAAGTCCCTGGACCTACTACACCTCAAGAATTCATAGACATCCACGACTCTACCACTTGCACTCTAGAGTTTGGATTAATGTATCAGTAATTGTAAAGGACTAATGCTATAGTTACAAATTATTTTACACTAGCTTGTAATCTCATGCATATGCATGGATACCCTTAAAGATATATAATAAAATGCATAATATAATTCTTATATATATAACTTAAATACTATTGATAGTCATTTTTATATTTTGTTAACTCTTTAAAAAAATTTGTAATGATATTATTAGGTATAAAATGTAAATTGTCCATTTTTTAAAAAATTATTGTGAAACACTTTTTTTTTACGATTCATTTATTTTAGACTCTTTGGTTTTTGTACTTAATAACTCACTTGGATGAATATTTATGATGTGGTCCCACATTTAATTATAAAATTAAGAAAAAAAAAACTCTTTAAGAATATATAATTTAGGACACATGGCACGAAATTGGAACTCTAATTTGAAATTCTAATTAGAGTTTCTCTCAGTTTCATCTATTATATATATATTCTTGTTATTTGAGCCCACCACAAACATTACTTTTCACTTACTGATAACCACTAATCATATCAATAATTTGTAAAAAAAAAAAAAATTATAACTCTATCATTTTCCAATCATAAAGAAAAAGACCTCTTAAGTCTTGACCTTTATAAGCCGTACATAGTTCGTATATGTGATTGATAGGAGATAACCTATTACTTACACTTTTTATGATTGTTGACATGATTTATTCTTATTGGTCTAGTTTACTTAATAAATATTGTGTCAATATTATTCCAATCACAATATATCATCTAAAAATGTGTAAAAAAAAATTAAAGTAAGTCAACTATTGTTCAAAAAAATGTGAAAAATGTAAGTTTAAATAGACAAAAATTGAGGGGACGTACGAGACTTTGACCTCTTAATAGGTAATTCATATTCAGTGTCCTACAAAAACAACCCTTTCCACATACAAATCCACACCCTTTTTTAAGTATCTATTTGTGATTGGATTTCAAAATTTTCACTTGGGTCCACCACATGTACTTAAGCATGTTGTGTCAACTTATGCACAAAATACAAGTTGACACTTATTAAGTAAGGTATGAATTTGAGTGTAGAAAATGATGTATTCCTAGAATTATTCATGTGAAAGACACCAAACTTTCATGAAGAAGTTCTACTGAGGAAACTTCAATGAATAAAAATCCTATGTCTCACCATTTATGTTCTGCTCAGTATCTAACCAAAGTTAAAAATGAAAAAAATAATAATAACATATTATAATTGATGAAACATAAAATAGAACACTAAAAAAATAAAAATGGAACAAAGTATTTTTATTCAAACCTTCAAGCTCATATCCATCATGGTTCCTTTAACTAATTTGAGCAGAAGGATTTCAGTTTTTTCAAAAACTAGTGCTACCCAGATAATAATCCCGGCATTGAGCTTGTTATACTACCACGTTTTAGAGCATTCCTATATGAGCAATGGGTTACTTTCGAAATAATTTGAGGGTCGAAGCTCGAATCCACCATGAACACTTGGCATCACTGGGAAATCTTCTTGGTATGGAACGTGATGAAACCCAACTGTGTACCATAGAACTATATCTTTGTTGTCAATTGCCCTGTTCCTGCACATACCAATAGTTGTCCTCTTAGTTAACTTGATGAAAATTAACACTCCATACTGCAACTTTGTTAATTAGACTGTACCATATTTTATACTTATAAACTTAACATATCGAATTTTTTTTTTTTTTTTTAATTTATGAAGGTGTAATTGAACTAGTGTCATTTGGTTGTATGAGATATGACGATTGTTTGAAAGAGTTCAATAACATGTTAATTTTCATAATACAATTTCACCTAGATTCACTATAGCTGAGCTACATGATCCTTCATAGCAGAGAATCAAAATGTGTGTGTGTGTGTATATATATATATATATATATATATATATGTGTGTGTTCAATAGAATTTAAATAACATTCATCTTATAGTGATATAATTTATAATTAGTTAAAAACTTTTGTGGTCAAAACTCAAAAGTCTTTGTGACATAGTGTAGTGTTATTGTAAGCTTCTCTCATGATTTCATATCAAAACTCCAAAAAAAAATTTTCAAATTTTATTTCATATCAAAATAGAGTAGTTATAGGTACACAATTTTTTTCACAATCGCTAACATAGCCTGTTATGATAGGAGTAATATCACTCTTATCTGAATTTACTATTGACACCATTATTACTATGTAACAATCATAACAAGTCATGTCAACATTTGTAAAAAAAAGAAAAACAAAATTATGAGAAATATTATGTCTTTAAATTTATGAATCATACTATTGACAATCACAATTTACCTTTGACTCCAAATGGCCAAGCCATCATCTCCTCGACTCCCATCGGCATAGAAACCTCCAGGCCACCTTTCCGACTTGTTATAGGCAGTCACCCATAGTTGATACTTTGTATAAGCAACCCTAATTTGGGGCCAATCATCATCAGATAAAAGAGAATTAACTGGCTGTCCAGTAATCAGCCGGTAACCTACATGATTCCCAAGCCTTGTCTTCTTGTTTGGATTCACTACTAAAAGTTCACTTGGCTCCAAGCCAAGCTGAATCCTAGCCTCTGCCTCAGTTTTGGCAATTTGTTTAACTACTGTCCAATAACTTTTTCTTGGTGAAGTAGTGTTTGTGTTCTGGTTTGATACTCTTATAGCTTGTAACTTGGCTTTGACGAAGGAGTTGTCCATACCATCAACGTCAAGGTCAAGATAGTATGTGAGTAAGTGGTCGTGGTGTACAGCAACAGTGTTTTCTGCTACTAAGGGTCCGTACTCATTTTCCGCTATTTGGTCGGTATTTGTGTATGGTGTAGCCTTCATCATTAGTATACCTGTCAAATCCACCTAAAAAAAAAAAAGGTCCAAATATTCGTAAGTGTGCATTTATTGTAGGGTCATTCTATCATTCACTATGACCACGTGGAAAATTGTACACTTTTAGATTATGTAAAATCTAATCTAAACTATAAAATGGACAATATTTGCAATGGGAGAGGATCTTTTTCTCATTGTATAATATGTAATTTTTTTTTAAAGATAAAAATAAAGTTAAAATTTAAACTTTATCATTTGAGTTTGAGTAAATTATCAATTTTTTCCATGAATTTATTTCATTTTTGTTATTTTAATCCTTAAATTTTAACATTTTTGTCAAGTTTTTCCTACCGTCCATTATCCATTATCATCTATGGATTTTATAGATGACAAACATAGGGAATGGCCAATTTAATTGAAAATGTTAAAGTTTAATCAATAAAATGACAAAAGATAAATTTTAGATTAAAAAAAAAAAGGATAATTCGCCAAGTTTAGAATTAGAGGGTATAGCTTTGATTTTCGCCTAAAAATAAATTGAGTTTGATTAAGCTGTGCCAAATAAAAGTTAAACTTTATTGTGCCTAACAAGATGAGCTGACTTTAAAAACTGTATTTGTTAGAATTTTTCTTCTACAATTGCTAATAACTTATGCAGAGGATTTTTTTTTTTTTTTTTTTTTTTTTTTTAGAACTGCTTTGTAATGTTACAATAATAAAGTACTGTTTTTTTATTTTTTTCACCTTGGTCTTCAAGTACTTGAGAAAAGCTATTAGAATTAACGCTCAAATTCAAAATCAATGAGTCAGCCCAAGCTCAGTCTGACCCATTCTCTCTGGCCACAAAAACTAGGCCTGTATTTCATATGAGAATTTGGGCTTTGGGCTGGGTAAATATGAGCTTGGATTGTTTTTCGAAGAACAAACATTTTTATAATGAGTGATAATAATAAAAAATAATGTGGCTTTCTTTTCTTATACATTACCAACATTTATATCAGTTGCTAATTCACTAGACTCTTCACAAGAGGTCCATCTAATCATCGATTATGAAATTGAAGTATTTTTCTTTAAAAACACAAAAGAAATGAATCTCACCCCAACTTTGATGGAGCCACTTTGTTTGAATTCCCAATCAAGAATATAATCATAATTGCCCACATTAGCCACCATTCTAACCACCAAAGTAATTTCCGGCTCCCCGCTTCTTATCTGCAAGACATAACCACTTTATGTTGACAACACAATAACAAAATTAAAGGTTTAATTATGTGTTTGGTCCCTAAAATTTGAATTAAGTATGATTTTGATAGTTTAAATTTAAAAAGTTTGGATTTGGCCTTTGAGATTTTTAGAATTAGGAAAATTTCATCCCTAGAATGTAGGAAAAGTTTGATCTTGTCTTCTAAATACGGAGTTGATTCAATTTTTGTAAGGGTTAGCTCGATTATAGTCCTTTAAATACGTAGTTGGTTTGATTTGGTTGCAAAAATATGAGGTGCCATTACTCATGTAAGCAAAAAAATAGATGGAGTAATCTAAATATTTCTTATTTGAATTTTCAGTGACCAAATCCAAGCTTCTAAGATTTGAAAGAACAAAATCAAGGAAAATATTTAAGTACTTTCGAAGTATAGTGAAATGGTACTCCCTCATCTCTTATTCATGATGAACTTATCATGAATGTAATAAAAATGAGTACTATTCATCATACTTCAGAAATACCTAAGATTTACTCTAAAATCGAACATGCGCCAAATTTCAATGACCAAAAAGTATAATTTACCCAAAATCCATGGGAAATTTTTTTTCCCCAAAACCATAACCATAAATAACCATTAATGAACACAGCTAGACTTACCACTTTGCCAGGAACATTAATTTCTGTATGTCTCCAAGCTACATCACCAGCATACCGCTCAAAAATGCAAATAGCCCTTGGTACCATTTGTGCCTGTCCATCTGGCCCAACCATATATCCATCCATAAATGCAGCATTCCCTGGGCAATCAATCGATGGCTGTAAGGTATCAGCTGCACGACCAAACCCATATTCACCAATGTCCATGTATGTCCTATAATACCATTCACTTGTAGGATCCATATATGGAACAAATGTCTCAGATACATGTCCTCTATACAACACACGCCTAAACTTCTTTTCTCTGTCATCAAATATTGAAGCTGTGGATATGATAACACCTGCCCGAGCATTGAATCCCACACGGAAATCCCATTTACCCCATTTAACATTTTGGCCCTCAATGGTGAACCCACCATTTGTTATGTTACAAGTAGTAGAATTTTGATTCCCTTTTGATGATTGAAAGTCAGTACCCTCACCTTTAGGCACAGGTGCTCTAAGTCTATCCGTGTACATTGTAATCTTCATTGAATCAACATCAACAAGTACAGTTATTCCTTGAATAGGCCTTGCAAACACATTAACCGACCCTCCACGATAAAAGCATGCAACTTTGAGAGTTCTTTTTGTAACACGTTCACCAAACCAACCTACTGTAAATGGTACACAAGAAACTTCAGACAAATTTAGGCCCCTTCTTTGAATTGAGTTGTTGAATTCTGGATACGTCAAAGGCAGTTTGCTAGCTCGGTAAAGTTCAATGAAAGTGAGGGGAGGATAGCCAGAACCATTGTAGACTTGGTTTGATGTGATTGAGCCAACGGTTAAGTCTACAATGAGTTCATAGGTCGTCTCACCCCTTGCTCGAACGACAACCTTGGCTTGACGATTAGGTTTGATTCCTTTATTAGAAAGCCAGTTGAGGACATCTTCTTTTTGTGGTTCTTCAACATCAACAAAATGATAGGTTAGGTTAGGAAGAGAGGCAAGGTGAGACTTTTGAATTATGTTCCTTATTTGGTCAATTTCAGTAGTGTCGAGAGGGTCTAAGGGGTGATAAAGACTAGATGCGAAGTAACATTGTAGGAAAAAAGATAGAACCAAGAATGGAATTTTCATGGATGCTGCCTTATAAATTCAAATAAGAATTGCTTGAGCGCTGGTGCTAGTAGTCAACCCACTATTTTGGACTATATATATAGTAAGATCGTGTATCACATTAAATGATAAAGTCTTTACAACCACACAATTCTCTATGCATCTACAACCACACATTTCCTTATAAAATGAAGGAAGATTCTTTGTTTAGACTCTCTCTCTCTCTCCAACTCGCATTCTCTCTCCCCATTACTAAGTATAGAACTAACTTAAGTATTGGAGTGCTTACTGTCATCTATTGCGGTATTGACTCTTCTTTATGCAGGACCTAGGCTGTGCCAGACTTCAACGGAGTTTCGTCTCCTACCAAACAAAGTTTACATGTTTGGTACTTGACTACGTACATACATTCAGGTTCCAGTCTCATTTGCATTATAGTGGAAAAGTTTCTGTACCGGATTGGCTCCAATACCATACTCAACACATGCAATTCATGGTATTGCTACCAACTTGTATCCACTAAAAGCTTCTCCACCTACAGTAAGGCACATTATAATTTATTGTTCCACCTCTTTTACATGAAAGCTGCGTTAAACTTTGAATAAAGGCTACCGTAGCTTTGACGTTGCAATGTTTCATTTCTTAGACTTCAGCTGTAAGCAAGAGATACAAGGCCACTTGAATTTTCCAAGGCCTTTTCTTGCATTGAGAGCAAGAATAAATCATTTGCTTAGCTTTTGCTTTAATAGTGAAACTGGGGGCATGATTGTTAACATGCTCCTCTTCACAACTAGCTCTCTTTGGGAATAAATCACATTTCATTGATGTCAACACTCAATACACCCGCAGAAATATTGAATTCGAATCAACCACTTTTATAAGTCATAAATTTAAAAATCAATGATTCTTACCTCTAAACCCAAGAAAGACAGAAAGTATCCATACATATGATTGAACCAAATTTTTCATTTCAACAAATTAGAAACAAAAAAGTTAATGAATGCTGCAATATTGGTTTATGATTTTTTTTTTTTTTAATTTTTATAAGAAAATAAAAAAATAACTGGTTTTTTTTTTACAATTTTTCTATATTTCCCATGAAAGTGATATCAAGAAATTCCTAAAATGATCTATTAACAAATGCCTTAAGAACACCGATATATATATATATATCAAGAAAATTGCACTCAACTCCCCTAGTTTGGAATAAGACTTTTACCTCCTCTAAAATGCAAATGATTTATACTTATAAAGTTGAATTTATTCAATCATTTGTTGGCCTTATTTCATGCCAAATTTGTTTGTATTTTAGCAATTAGATACCCTATATTTACGTAGGAATCATATAAGGATTGTGTATGAGAGAGTGTGACAAAAACTCAAGATGTGTGCAATCAAAAGAGTCTCGCGACTAGATCTCGCAACTGACTCACGACTGGCAAGTCGCCAAAGTGGCACACATATGAAACATGCAGGGAGCTGAAAGGTCATGACAGCTAGAGCACTATTGGACAAAAATATACAGTCTGGCCAGGTAGTTAGCTCTCGACTTGTTCCAGTTGCGAGGCTGAGTCGCCAGAATACCCTATTTGGATGAAACCTGACTTTTCACATTCCTCACATACGCTACTATAAATACCCTTATACCTACGAAATGTAAAGAGCTTCCAAAGAGAATTTTGAGAGAGAAACCCTAGAGAAAAATAAGATTGACTCATCCACAATCTTCATTATTTGATTCTCCAAATTCCTCTACTTTCACCCTCTCCATTGACATATCCTTGAAAGGTACATTTTGTCAAATCCTTATCTCACCATACCCGTGTCTGTGATAAGGTATTTTGGTGCTTAGGAAGCAATTCAGAGATGACCAATTTACTTGATTGATGCAATGGGTTTATTGCGGGATCTGGGAAGTTAAAGAAGACAAGGTTAGGCGTAATCCTGTTAGAGCATGAAGCTTGGAGGGCTTAGGTGCATTGGATAAATTAGGTTTAGAGGGTCTTCTACTATTTATGTATCCTAACTATATTCTTTAATGGATCATTTGACCGCTTGGAGGGCAGTGGAGAGGTTTTTTACTAAGTTCTTCAATTTCTTCTTCGATAACACGTGCCAGTGTTATCTTTGTATTTGCATCTCTCTTCCCTTACTTTTTACCTTTTAATTGATGCCGTGTTTGTGATTAATTATGGTTTAAAGAGTTTTACCTATTTGGTTATAGCTTATATACATCATTCCACACATATATTGTTTGTGTATAAGCTTGTATTGGTGTTGTTAAATTTGGGGGTCTAAACATTTATTAGTGTTTTACACACTAATTGAACTTTCAATTGGTATCAGAGTGGGTGCACTTGTTATGGTTTCATTACCTAAGTGTGATCCTAGACCCTTTAGCTACAAATGAAGCTTTTAAATGTTTGTGATAATGACTCTACGAGTATGTTTGAAGATTTTCCTAACAATGAACTTCTAGAGTTTGCCCAAAAAGAGATTTTAATAAATACTGAATTTCCTATAAAAGGAGGTGTGGATGATAGTTTAATTGGATGTAAGAGAGAAAATTCAAAAAAAAAATTAAAACTTCTTTTTAGTCATTTAGAGGAGGTCAGTGCAAATGGTTTGCAGTTTAAGAAAGATGAGTGTCTTATTCCATACTAGAGGGAAGGTAAGTGTAATGGATTAGACTAGCAGTCAGTAGTTCAGAATAAAACTTTACCTTCCCCAAAATGCAAATTATTTACACCTACCTCTCATGTATAATTGAAAAAAATACTTTAAAAAAATCCCCAAAAAAATTTGTTAATAAATACCAAATTTCTTATTAAAGGAGGTGTGAATGATAGTTTAATTGGATGGTAAAAGAGAAAATTCAAAAAAATTTAAAACTGAGGAAGTCAGTGTAAGAGCACTAGGTCCACAAAGACCGAGAAAGTTGACTCAATAACACATTTCATTTTCATTAGGAGTTCCACTATAGAATTCAGGCCTAATCATTAATTGCGAAGCGATGATTCCAATATGTAAGGTCTCTAAGCGATCTTATAAAGGATAGCGTAACAAAGCATCAATACTAATTTGATTGATCTATAATTTGAAGAATTTGTTCATAGAACAAAAAATTTAAGAAAGATGAGTTGCTTATTCCATACTAGAAGGAAGGTAAGTGTAATGGATTAGACTAAGCATATTAAATTTGTGAGTTGTTTTAAGCAGTCTAGTTTTTTTACAGTTTACTATTACTATACCACGTTAGATTTTTGTAAATATAAAAATAAAACTAATAATGCACACAAATGCACAATCACACTTTTATTAAAATTCTATAAAATTAATATAATCAACAATTAAACATCATATAGTTAGAAATTTAAAACTCAAACTTGTCGTACAAATTAAAAGTTAAAACCAAATAAACTTAAAGATGTTGCAAGAGACACTGATAATAGCTTAATTTTGCATATTTATATCATTATTAGAAAGCATTATTATATTTATTTTAAGTTAATTCATGCATTTTATATTTGGTTTTGGAATAATGTTAAATAATTAATTTTGTGCTTAATTGAATTTTAATGCGTGAATTTGTCTTTTGTAAGATAATAAAATTAAATAAATAGATTTATGCAAAGAAGAAAGCTAATGGACTTTACTTTTACAAGGGCCATGATGAAGTTAAAGAAGACCAATCCAATTAAATTCGAGTCCAATTGGAATAAGGAATCAAAGAAAATTTGCACCAAATCTAAGTCTAATTCGAATTAAGATTCTAACCTGGACACCAGTTAGTATTTTAGGCATAACTTTCGGCTCAGATATCCAATCAAGATGATTTAAGTTGGGCTGGAAGTTAACTTAAAGGGCTACAACTTTGTAGCTACCATAAGTCTGAATTCTAACGTTAAATAGGCCAAAAATGTCAATTAAGTGAAGCCTGAAAACCTAGGATTTTCCTCAAACGGGAATTCAATTTGTAATAGGATTTCTTGACCTATTTAAAGGTTCTTTAGGGCAAAATTCAAAGGGGAGCTGCTATAAAATATAATTTAGGTTTTCTTAAAGTTTTTTTTATAGTTTTTAGAGTTTTATTTGTCTTATAACTTGCTAGAAGTTTTGCTAAGGTAAGGGGTGAAACCCAATCGTATATTGGTATATTCTTAACAATTATTTTATGGTTTTAATGCTTATGTTATTATGTTTTTAATTGATTCACTCATCTAGAAAAATGTTTAATTCTATATAATTCTTTGATTTATTGTAAACTGCGAGCACGTTAAATGCTTAGTATTCCCTGCGAATTAATTCATTAGTTTTGTTTTGCCTAAAATCAATCAATTTCCTGAAACTACCTTAAACAATTAATTCTTAAGTTCTTATTGCTAAATCATCTGACTAAGATCATCCTTCGTATGAATTTTATTTGAGTTATAAAATAAATATTGTTAAGACTACCAATAGATGTGTTGTGTGAATCACTAAACCTTAGTGCTTTAATATATTGTTATTTTCTTTTAATTTAAATTACCTTTACTAAACCATCAAAATCTCTTCAATTAAACTTTATTATTTTAGTTTTATTCTCTTTTGATTTGCTAATCAATTCCCTTTTTCCTGTGGATTCGACCTCAGACTTACCGAGATTATTATTTCGCGACAATCCTGCACTTGGGTGCATTATTTAAGTCGTAGCAAACACCACTAAAGTATCAAAAATTTTACCAGTTAAGTTAACTAAAACTCATTATGTTTTATTTTTTTTGCTTATATAATTTTGCGCAATAATTGATTGTGAATCGAAAATTGTTATTAGTATGAATCTTGAATGTACTATTTCCTATTGCACAAAATGACTATAAAAATTTTTAAATCAATGAAAAGACAAAAGTTTTGGGGGTTTACTTATTTCCAATTGATTGTTCTAAGCATGTGAAATTTGGAAGTTGATTTGAGTAATCAATAATTGTGGGATGTTTAAATGAGAAAGCAGGGACAAAGTTCCCATATTAATTATTGGCATCATAACCCATGTTCGAGTTGCAGGAATGGAGATAATTGCCTAAGTGCACAGTTTCTCTGAAGTTTGTGATTTCACTCCATTTTCTATGCAAAAATTTTTTGTTTGTGGCTAAATATATGAACAATTTTATTAGAGAAGACAAAAGAGAACAGCCTTTGGATCCTTCCATTGCCATTTGCCAATTGCCTTGCAAGGATAAGCAATAATTGCTGCAAAAGGGTTCATTACTGAGCATTCTTTAAATTGGGTTGAGACATAAGGGGTCCCATCCCAAGCAGCTTCATAATAAGGTTCTTCTTTTTCTTTTCTTTTTCTTTTTTAAGTGTCCTTCAACAATGAAGCATAATATTAAGTGCACTTCAAGCCTACGTAATCCAGTGACTTAGACCACTTTCAAAATGGAGCAATTAAGCCTCATGACATCTTGAGGTGGTTTTACCTTTAGCACCGGATTGCTCTCGAAGAAATTTGCTGGCCTCAGCTCAAAACCACTGCTCAGCGTAGGCATCAATGGAAAATCTTCTTGGTAAGGTGCATGATGAAACCCCAACGTGTACCATACCACAATGTCCTTATTTTCTATCTCCCTATTCCTGCATTCACAATATATAACAATAAGAATTTTTAGGATAAATAGAGGATGATTAACGCATAAATCCCTACTATCAATATGATTAGTTGGCTAAGTTTCCAATTAGCTCAAATGGTCATAATAAGATATTTTCTATCTCCCTATTCCTGCATTCACAATATATAACAATAAGAATTTTTAGGATAAATAGAGGATGATTAACGCATAAATCCCTACTATCAATATGATTAGTTGGCTAAGTTTCCAATTAGCTCAAATGGTCATAATAAGATATTTGAATTTGAATCTTACTTACATCAAAAATCAATTAGTATCTTGACATGATGATAAAAAACAATCACCATAGAACAGATACTATAAATTCAAATCTTATTGTATCTATATATATATATATATATATATATAAATGATCAGTGGAATGATCACAATTATAACTTATTGAAGGGTACCTTTGGCTCCACGTGGCTAAAGTGTCATCCCCTCGGCTTTGATCAACATAGAGTCCCCCAGCCCATTTTTCTGACTTGTTATACGGAGTGACCCACACATTGTACTTAGTGAAGGCTGCTCTGGTTTGGGAATAATCATCGTCTGATAGAAGTGAACCTGCCCCTGATTTGGGGATCAGACGATAGCCAACATGATTGCCCATCTTAGTCATCTTGTTCGGATTCACAACTAGTAACTCAGTTGCCTTTGAGCCGAGTTTTATTTTTGCATCTGATTCAGTTTTAGCTGTCTCACTAACAACCCTCCAATAACTCTTCCTAGGTGAGCCGTGGTCAGGCACTTGGGTTGTTTTCAAATTGGACTTGACAAAAGAATTGGAATCACCATCCACATCAAGATCAAGGTGGTAAATTAGGAAGTGATCATGGTTTACACCTATGGTATTTTGTGCTAATAGTGTACCATAGACTTCCTCCTCTATTTGGTCTTTGTGAGTGTACTTTGATCCCCTCACTTCTAGCAAACCAGTTAGCCCAACCTGTAATAAAAGAGTATTGATTTTTAATAATGGAGTTTTTACCCTAAGATGTTACGAATTTCACAATCAAAGTAATAAATTCTAATTAATACGATATCACTTGTACATAGAACCATCATTAAATCATTGTTATTACTTTTATTATACATTAATCCACATTTACCACCTTAGTAATTGTGAAATTTGTTATAGTATTAGACTTAATAAACAAAGAATTAATGTCCTCTAATTTATAGATGTGGTTCTCTATTGGAAGAGTGTAAATTACCTTCAACAATGCATTTTGGCTAGAGACTTTGTTAGATGATTGAATAGCAAATTCTATTTCAAACTAAATATTCGAGTGTGTTGTATTATAAGCATGTGACTTTGGATATAATAAAATGACAGAAAAAATTATATGTTATTTGTGTCGATTAATTTGTTGAGAATGAATCTAACATATTGGAATTAAGCTTAATTATTGTTATATTGTAAAGATACAAAGGATCTTATATATTTCAATACAATATCACTTGTACATGGAACCATCATTGAATCATTAATATTACTTTTATTATACATTAATCCACAAAGAATTATACAACCTTAATTAGTAATTGTGAAATTTGTTATAGTATTAGACTTAATAAACAAAGAATTAATGACCTCTAATTTATAAGGTGTGGTTCTCTGTTGGAAGAGTGTAAATTCCCTTCAACAATGCATTTTGGCTAGAGACTTTGTTAGATGATTGAATAGCAAATTCTATTTCAAACTAAATATTCGAGGGTGTTGTATTATAAGCATGTGACTTTGGATATAATAAAATGAAAGAAAAAATATATGTTACTAGTGTCAATTAATAATCTGTTGAGAATGAATCTAAAATTTTGGGATTAAGCTTAATTATTATTATATTGTAAAGATATAAAGGACCTTATATATTTCAATACAATATCACTTATACATGGGACCATCATTGATATTATTTTTATTATACATTAATCCACAAAGAATTATACGACCTTAGTAATTGTGAAATTTGTTATAGTATTAGACTTAATAAACAAAGAATTAATGACCTCTAATTCATAAGGTGTGGTTCTCTGTTGGAAGAGTGTAAATTCGCTTCAACAATGCCTTTTGGTTAGAGACTTTGTTAGATGATTGAATAGCAAATTCTATTTCAAACTAAATATTCAAGTGTGTCGTACTATAAGCATGTGACTTTGGATATAATAAAATGATGGGAAAAATATATATTACTAGTGTCAATTAATTTGTTGAGAATAAATCTAAAATTTTGGAACTAAGCTTAATTATTGTTATATTGTAAAGATATAAAGGACCTGATATGGTTCAATAACACTAGAACTTAATTGAATCAAGGGAATAAAAATGATGATTTACCGTAGCAATAATTGAGCCACTTTGCTTGAATTCCCAATCTATTATGTAGTCATAGTTGCCCACAGTTGACACCATCCTGACCACTAAACTCACCTCTGGCCTAACCTCCCTTACCTGCAATCCATTTAGCTAAGCATGAGGTTTAAAATTTCAACTTTACCCAACAAAGAACCTTAAAATAAAAAATGAAAAAACTGTATTTGGAAAAATAATAATAATAATAATAAAATTTGACGTACTTTTTAAAAAGTGCAGTTTCAAAACGGGTACTTGTCATCAACCCAATCTTCTTTTTTTTTTTTTTTTTTTTTTTGATGAACATCATCAACCTAATCTCATTATCACATAAACCACCAGAAATATCATCGGCAAACATTTAAAACCTATTAAAGTTTTACTTAGTTTTTTTTTTTAATTTGAGAAACAAATAAACCCACATAGTTTTACAAAATTTTACTTACTATTGTTCTTGGAATAGCAGTCTCTGTGTGACGCCACATTATATCTCCAGCATGTCGTTCAAATATGCAAAAAATTTGTGACATCTTTACTGGTTTCCCATTTTGGCCAACAACATAGGCATCCATGAACACTGCATTTTCTGGGCAATCTCTCATTGGTTCGAGTGACACTGCACACAAACCTAACCCATATTCACCAGCATCAAAAAATGTCCTATAGTACCATTCCTCGTCTAGATCCATATATGGAACGAAGAGCTCTGACACAAACCCTTTATACAACACAGGTCTAAATATTTGCTTCTCCAAGTCGTAAATTGATGCCAAAGAAATTATTGGACCTGCTCGCATGTCAAAACTTAAGTGAAAATCCCAGTTCGCCCACCTAATTTAAGAATGACATATGTGAATTATTTGGTCATAAAAACTACATAAATTTTAAGTTAAGCGTTGACTACAACGTAATGCATGTTATAAATTGATATCTTATACAAGGAAAAACAATAGCAACTGTATAAAATGTCTAATATATTTTTGGTGAAGTTTAATTGGTCCTTTAACTATTAGTTATATCAATTTGATCCATCAATTATTACTTGTGTCAATTTAATCTTCTAAATTTCAAAATAAGTAAAATTCATCATCAAATTTCCTCTCCAATTAAATTTTAAATTTAACGAAGTTAGCTAACATGTCAAATGGAGAACACATTATAAGTTTATTATGGAAGTGTAAAGATTTTAAAATCAAATCAATTTCAATTATAAATTAAGCTAAAATTAATTTAAACGAAAAGAGGAAAATCATGAATTACATTGAAATTTGAAGGTTTTAATTGACATAATTAATTAATAATTTACTATGTATTTTTCTTTCATTCCCATCTTACAAAATATTCATCTTTTGTTAATTATAAGTCTACGTATCCATTTTAGATGTCTTTAAAATATGTCCTCATTTAAAAATACAAAAAAAAAAAAAAAAAATCAATTTCTCCATGTTTTTGTGTAAGTTTACAAAATCTTTTCTTTTATATAAATGGATAGTAGGAGATGAGGACGTGGAGTTCCTACCACAAATATAAAGCATCACAAAATATGTCATTACTCATTACCACCTAGCTAACGATCATTTGAAACACAAACATCTAAAATACTTACCAAATGCCTTTATTTCATCTTTACAAGTTTGGAGCATTAAATAGGAGTTAATATTACTCTAACTACCATTACAATGTAATCAATATTTATGTTATTAAAAATAAATTTTGGTTCACTTTTCAACTTAAAACAAAAACAAGTGAGTTTCTTAAAGTTCTGTTTTTGGACAATGCTAAGCCACAACTGCTTCCCTTTTTTTTGTCAATTTATTAAAGATTGTAATTAAGTCGGTAAATTAATTATGATTGGTGCAGTGTCATTTCACATTAACCTATCATAACTCTATTTTTATATTATAAACTCACTGCCAGATGACATATTAAGCTATCATAAGTCATAACTCTACTTTTATACTGCATTAATTACAAGATGTCACACTAACAATTGTGAAATAAATTATATAAAAAAAAAATGGGTCAATAAAGTTATTCTTATCGTTAATGTTTAGGGGATAATCTCTTCTTATCTCACATGTTAATTACATTAAGTCATTAAAGGTGTTGTGGTTATCACTATCAGCCGGCAACTACAACGCAAATTTCCAATTACAAAATTAACACCTTTGCCAACAACCAGAGATCAACGTCTTAAAAGGGAAAACATAAAGTAAGACATTTGTGAGCGAACCTAATCCATGTAGGCCCAAAAATTTTGTGGATCATCACCCGAATCCTTTCTTTTATATAAATACTAGTCAAGGCAGCACGTGCTAGCCATGGAAAAAAAAAAGTAGTGATTAGGATCAATTTTAGATTTTATTTGTATCACAAAATAAAGATATAAATCATTTGATTTTTAAAATACATAGAGATTTACATTAATCAAAAGAGACATTAATTTTAAGAATTTTGATAATTATGTCATAAAAAGTTAATCTCAATCGTATAAGACCGTGACAAATCTCAATCCAATATTTTATTATTTTATTTTGATCCACAACTTACACTTCAATAGTTGTAAATATATTGTAATAACAACAAAATGTCACGACATTTTTAGTTGTACTAGATTTTGGTTATAATATTTTATTATTTTATTTTATTTTGACCCATAAGGAATTGACACGTGCGTCACAACATTTCATAATATCTCTATGTATACATTGTACTTAA
Organism: Quercus robur; assembly: GCF_932294415.1. Classification (NCBI taxonomy): domain Eukaryota; kingdom Viridiplantae; phylum Streptophyta; class Magnoliopsida; order Fagales; family Fagaceae; genus Quercus; species Quercus robur. The sequence goes on from NC_065539.1 coordinate 52,151,142, forward strand.
TTACAATGTAAATTTATATTGTAGACACAAAAAAATTGGCAAATTTTGTACACATTTACAAAATGTGTACAATATTTACTATTTTTTGTGCAAATGTGTATAATATTAACCACTTTTATGTATTTACAATGTAAACTTGCATTGCAAGTACAAAGTAAACATATAAAAATCTTAAAAAAACAAAAAACAAAAACAAAGTTCAAACCAATTGGCATACTTGAAGGGAAAAAAAAAAAAAAAAAAAAAAAAAAGAGAAAGTGCACCTCACTAATTGAATAAACCAAAAAAACACTATTCATAAGCCTTTGGCTCTTTTTATAGTTAACAGATATGCTAGCTTACATAAATATTAAAAATAAAACGCAAATCGATAACTGAAAAAAAAAAAACAAAAACAAAAAAACAAAAACAAAAACAAAAACAAAAAAAAAACAAAAAACAAAAAAAAAAAAAAAAAAAAAAAAAAAAAGCAAAAAACTTTAGGCACCGTATAAATTAATGTTAAAATGTTATGAACTTAGCATTTTTTTTATTTGATCTATAAGAAACTAAGATCTCAACAATTGTGAAAATATTGTAATAACAATAAGTGTTGTAACATTTTCTTAAAACATTTATTTTTAGTTGTGATTGGTCACAATCCCATATTTTATTATTTTATTTTGACTGGTAAGAAATTTACATGTCAATAATTGTGAAAATATTGTGAAATTTATTGTATCAGTATAACAATATATATACCAGTTTACATAAATATTTAAAAGAAAAAAAAAACTTTAGGCACTGTAGCTACAGTGCTAGTTGAATAAACCAAAAACACTACACAATAAGTGTTGTAACATTTTCTCAAAACATTTATTTTTAGTTGTGGTTGGTCACAGTCTCATATTTTATTATTTTATTTCGGCTTGTAAGAAATCGACACGTCAATAATTGTGAAATTTGTTGTGTCAGTATAACAATATATATACCAACTTACATAAATATTTAAAAGAAAAAAAAAAAAAAAAAAAAAAAAACACACACACACACACACACACACACACACACAAACACAAACACAAACCGATTACTAAAAAAAAAAACTTTAGGCACTGTAGCTACCGTGCCAATTGAATAAACCAAAAGTACTACACAATAAGTGTTGTAACATTTTCTCAAAACATTTATTTTTAGTTATGGCTGGTCACAGTCTCATATTTTATTATTTTATTTCGACTTGTAAGAAATTAACACGTCAATAATTATGAAAATATTGTGAAATTTGTTGTGTCAGTATAACAATATATATACCAGCTTACATAAATATTAAAAAAAGAAGACATAAAGTGGCTCACCAAAATGACACTGTAGATGAACAACGCAAAAACACTTAATGAACATTGCTAAAATACTGTAGTGGCATTGCCGCTTTTCACAAAACATTTTTTTTGTTGGGTAAGTATAACAATATATAGAAAAAAAAAAAAAAAAATAGAAGAAGAAGTTGTAGCTACAGTGCCGCTTGGAACTGTAACTACTGTTTGAAACTTAAAAATAAAAAAAGCCTTGAGAAAATTTCACTGTAGATGAACAGTGAAAACCACTGAATAAACAGTACCGAATTACTGTAGCGGCATTAATTGCCGCTTTTATATATATAAAAGATATATATAGTATTTACTATTTAGCGAGAAATACAAAAACCAAAAACAAACAAATTTATAATAATTTCATTATTGTAATAAATTAAACTTCATACTCTCGTGTCATTACTTTGGAATCCAAACTTTCATTATTGCACCGAACAAAATATGATCTCTCATTATTATTATTATTATTATTATTATTATTATTATTATTATTATTTTGAACTTGATCTCTCATTATTTTCAAATAATTAGTACAATAATATAAGTCTACAATAAGCTAGCTAGTCACTAAAGATATAAATAAATCACAACTTTCAGCTATAACATGTTATCAATAAGTAAATTGTGATTTAAGAAATAGACCAAATGAGAACAAATTATTAAAAAATTTTATCTCAATTCACGTGAAAATTGTCATGCTTGTGATTTGACTCATCACAAACGTGGGGATTGAAGTGAAATTTAACAAGAAAAGAGTAGGTTTTTTTCATGGCTCTCTTGTTATAAATTGTAGGATCCCTGTCAACCAAATTCTTGTAACGAGGATGAAACATTACTATTGTGAACCTAACAAATGTGCAGAAGTTCTAACAAGGATGAGAGCCAATTCAAACCAAAAATTTTTGTTATTTGATGGCCCACCTGTGAACCTTTATGTGTTATTGTTTTATGACACTACTGGCATGTATCATGAGAGGCCACTGTCTCTCTATGTTGACTCTATTTAGTTTTCTTTAATGAATGTCATTTTCTACCAAAAATAAAATATAAAAAAGTAGGTTCTTTTCAGACTTTCCTCGTGTGTGTTATTAATTTCAGCTATAACATATAGAACTCATAAACGTTCTTACCTAACTCTGTGTCCATCTATCATGAAGCTTGGTCCGTCCAGTTGCACAACAGTGATCTTCTTCAACGGCGGCAAAAATGGTGGTTTCTGCTCCGATTCTCTATAGTCTGTCCCCTCGGCTTTCGGCATTGGAACCGTTAATCTATCCCAAAACCCAATGATCTTCATCTCTTCAAGATCAACGGTCACCGTTACTCCCTCCAACGGTCTCATGTACATATTAACAGTCCCGTCTAAGTAAAAACACGTAACCTTCACAACCCTCTTATTGTTCCTAGTCTCACCGTACCATCCCACAGCGAAACTACCACAGACAACCTCGTTGATCTTCAAGCCTCGCTTACTAACTGAAGCAACAAAGGGAGCGTAGGCTAAGGTCAAAGCGTTTGCGGCTATTTGTTCATCGAAAGTGAGTAAAGGGAAGCCATGGCCTTTGTAAATTTGGTTGGAAATGATGAAGTGGTTGGACAAATCTACGATAAGTTCGTGTGTTTGATGGTTTATACGGGCTATGATAAAGGCTCTGCGTTGTGGGATTTTTGTGGTGGAGTGGCTGCTGAGCCATGAGAGGAGGGTTGGTTTATCTGGGTCGTCTAGGCCTACGTATTGGAAGGTTAAGTTGTTGTTGGAGGTGGGATAGGCGTGTGTGAGAATGGTTTGGACTAAGTTGAGCTCTGAGGGAGTTAAGGGGTCTAGAGGGTGTTGTTGTTGTTGTTGGGTTGGTCGGAGAATGGAGAAAATGATAAGGAGAAAGAAGAATATCAAAATCTGGATGTTGAAAATTGAAGCCATGGAGCTACGGCCTATGAGTAGTTAGCAAGAGGGCTTTTGTGTCTGCTTCAATTGGGAGAAAATAAAATCTGGCTGTTGTATATACATATGAGAAGTGTTCCTAATCTTTTTATTTTTTTTCTTTTTTTGGCAAAATCTAAACACAGTACTCTTTTTTTTTTTAATACTTGGGTCCGTTTGGATACAGCTGAAAACTGAAAACTGAAAACTGAAAAACACTGTAACAAAATAATTTTTAAATGTGTGAATAGTATCGTGAGGCCCATTTTTAATGAAAAAGTTGCTGAAAAGTGAAATTTGTGGATTCGTGAACAGAACACTATGTGTTGTGATTGGCTGAAAAAAATTAGAAAAGTCTAACTTTGTGGCTACTGTTCATTGAACAGTGAATGAACAGTAGCCGCAACTCTCAAAAAGGCTCAAAAACGCGTGAAAAAAAAAAAAAAAAAAAAAGGGGGAAAACGCAGATGCAAACGCGCTGGTTTTCAGCCCTATCAAAACTAAGCCATTCACTGTTCAATGAACAGTAGTCACAAAGTTGGATTTTTCTAATTTTTTTTCAGCTAATCACAACACATAGTGTACTATTCACGGACCCACAAACATACATATAGAAGAGAGAGGAGAAGGTCTTATAAATACTGTACCTAGTTTTATTGTACTCTTTTTTATCTATTTTACTCATGATTGTTGGGTAGGTCGTTTAGATGGTTCTATGATGGTCGTGGGTTTAGGGTCATGGTTTTTGGTTGTGGGTTTGAACAGATAGTTAGATTGGTGATGCTGGGTTTAAATTGGTGGTGCTAGGTGGTAGTGTGGGTTAGTTTCAATTTTGGTGATTGTTGGTTGGTTTCAGAGATTCGGGGGTCAGTGGTGCAGGCTTGGCTTTGGTGATTGCATTGGGTCTGAATCGGTGGTTGAGGCTTGGGTTTCCCTAGTAATGCTGGAGAGAGAAAGGGGCATAGAGAGGAGAGAAATTGGTGTTATTTTATGTAATATTTTATTAGGTAATTTATAACATTGTAATGGGTTGTATGGTAAAATAAGAAATGGGATGTGTGGTAAGTTATAAAATAATATGCTAAAATAGATAAAAATAACTTTTTAGAATGTAAAATAACAAATTTTTTTAATAAATAAGCCGCTAATGCTCTTATATAAAGATATGTGTATGGTGATATTTATGTCTTTCATGTACAATTTCATGTGAAGTAAATTTTCGTATTATATATGAATCAAGTTTTGTTTTTCTTTTGCAAAAACGTTTGAAACTAAAAGTACTCACATTCAACACAAAAATAAAAACAATCATGAGCTTATAATAAAATTTAAATTAAGCAATTCAAAATCAATTGTACTTTGGCAAGATAAGAAACCTCGCATTAGTGCTTGTATTAATAAAAACAAAGTACCACATTTTAACTAACCAAACTCAAAATTCACGCACATTAAATCATGTAAAGGCATGTATAAATATATAGTTGTTATAGTAACTGTGTAAATTTACTTTGGCATTATTCATTTTATATTTAATTTTTTATATTTTCTTTATGTATCTCGAGAATAAAAAAAGAGCATGGATAGTAATTGTTGGACATGAAAAAAAAAATTAAAAAAAATCAAGAAAATTTGATATTTTAATAAAATATAGAGTAAAATAAATAATCAAATATGAAGTGTTTTGAAAATTGAGTATGTAAAATAAAAAATAAAAAGTAATTTCTTATGCTAAAATAGATTAAAAAAAAAATTTGCACAAGTTGATGAGAAAATTCTTAATTAAGACTTATGGCATGCTTAAAAACTGAGTATAAAACTTGTTAAAAACATGCATGATGCGTTACTATAAAACAAATCAAAACAAAACAAAAGCTTAACATAAAAATTTTAAACACTCACTTATTCGTACAACCAGTTGCAGTTTTTTCTAAGATTATAACATTTCCTATCACAATTATGGCATTAACAGCCAGCTTCCCTCCTGCTAATAGAAACAAAACAGGGGGTATCAAAGGTTCCAAGATACTACAAAACAACACATTTTCCGTGCTCTCTGTAAAGGCGTGTTTAAACATCGTGAAAGATCGATGTAGTTCTAAAAGCTTGGAAGCCAGTATATCCACTTGAAGCCAAGCACCTAGACAAAAGCACCTTCATGTTTAGCTTTCACCACGAAGTTGACATCAATTAATAAGGTGTTCCAAAAAAGGCCTTGGTCCATTCGTGGAGATCATCTAGTTCTAAAAAAATGGAGACCCGAGCTAGATTGGAAAGAGGTTGACTTCTCTTTGTCAACCTTCTAGATCCAAATCCATAGTCTCCCCGCCCATTGGAAATCTGAAGACAACATCGGAAAGATTGGCTCTACCGCTGGAAATGTCCTCGATATAGACGTCGTCAACGAAGGAGGGCGGGTCTGGAGCAAGTTCATCCGTATAAAAGTCAACATCGCAAATCCTTTATGCCCACATATTTTTCTCCCACGAGCAAATTAATCTGGCTTGTGGATAAGTCTAAAATATGAGAGATTAGCAGATGTGTGTTGTAATTGTGGTCTTATTGGGCACAAAGAGAGAGACTGCCAATCTATGGATCCCCACTACCTCTGCAATCCCTTCGAGCATCGTTTCAAGGCTACGTGCCGATTGTGACGAGCTCGCTCCAAAAGTTTACGCCGGGTTCAACGACCATCCTCCCCAACCTTGTGACGCTCTGATAACCACGTCACCGGCCAGCACTGCGTGAAGCTGTCATACCCTCAGTACAGCCCAATCACGTGGGCCTGAAAAAGACAAATCTGCAAGTGATACACATGGATAGAGCGCACAACATTGTCCTTGAACTGTTGGACCAACCTATGCCAGCCGGCCCCACCTCACCAAGTGATACACATCCTGCTTTAATACCCAAACTAGATAATAGATATCTCCCTTGGGCCAATATTTAGGCCCATCACTATAGAATTAAGCCTTAGTCCACCAAGTTCAACCCACCGGCTCAGTTCAAATCCAAGTCACACAAACATAGAAAGCTTTACTACCCATTTAGTACATATGTTTAAAAGTTGAAAATTGTTATTTAAAAATATTTGTGGAAATACGTGTGGGTGAAAAAGTGTATGAAAATACGTGTAATATTGTTTAAAAACTGAGAATTGTTATTTGAAAACACAAAACAAACACCCCATTAACCTTTACACATCTAACCCATATACCCCAAACTCGTCCCCAACCATGGACAGCCCCGTCAACCATAACAATCTAGCCCCAAATTTCAGCTCTTCTTCATCTACCTTTAACCTCGGCACCCAAAAGTCAAACCCCCTCAAAAGAAAGGTCACCAAAGAAGAACTAGAAACCTTTGCCAAGCATTTGAATATCTCGATTGAGGGACCTGAAGTTGTCTACTTTGATCCAGAGACCAAGGTTTTCAAACCCAGACCGTTCATTGAACCGTAAAAAGGAGAGATTCAAAATTTTTAAGGTCGAACCGAGATTGAACCGGAATCAAACCGTGATGAAATCATAATTAATTTAATAATTATTTAAATATAAATAAATATATTAAATTAGTATAAATAGAAAAATTAAATTAAATGACCCAATTAAATATAGAAATCTATCTTTCAAATATATTTTTTTATATCATAACTTTCATAGAACAAATAAGAAATATCATATCCCAAGCATACATAGATATAATATTTCTTTATTTATTTATATATTAATTAGTTAAACTCGTGATAGTAATATTGTAATAATATAGGAATTTGAAGGATACTAAGTAATTTTAAATTAAAATAATTATTTAATAATTATTATATACTTAATTGTATCCATTGACTCACTATTTTTCCTCTACCATTCAAACTTTGCTACATTATAATTGTGACAAAAAAATTGTAAAATATTTTGTAACACTATATTTTTTCATTTAAAAAAAATTGTAAATATTAACTAAAAGTACTAATGGTTGAAACATTTTGCCAATTTCAAAAATTAAAAGTTTTCTTCTTTCCCAATGGCAAGTCATGTGAACCAATGCCAAGTCACATGAAGGGGCTTTGGAAACATAAAAAAGAATTCAAAACAAATCCAAACAGAGAGAAGGTGAGAAACCACAGCAGTGGAGACGAAAAGAAGAAAGAGAAGAAGGAGAAAAAGAAGAAGGAAGAAGAAATAGAAGCAGAAGATGAAGATGAAGGCTGTGATTGGCGATCTGTGCTGGGTTGCTAACTTGCTGTTTCAACTTCGCATAGCCCCTACTTTGTCATCTTCTTCTTCTCAGTTTGTTTTTTTTTTTTTTTTTTTTTTTTCCCTCACAAATCTTTTGGTTCCAGATTTGAAAAAAGTCCAATGCAAGCCAGCCAAGTGGTCAAATCATGGTTCCAGAATTTAAAGCTTGTTTTTTTTGTGTTTTTTTTTTTTTTTTTTTTTTAGGTTCAAATTCAAAAGGAAGTAGGGAATCATGAGAAGCGGTCTAATCACAGTTCTCAGAACCGTGAGGTCCAACCTCGATTCGCACGGGTCCCTACTTTTTTCCCATAGAGCGGTTCTTGAGGCTAAAAGAACCGCAAAAATGAGTGGTTCAAGGTTTTTCTGGTCGAACTTTACAGTCCGGTCTGGGTTTCAAAACCTTGCCGGAGACAGCCACGTTGATCCCACAATCCCAACTTGAGAATTTCATGCTCACTGAGAGAGAAAGACCCAACAATCCCTATCCCCCAAAAATTCGAGGTGAGTCCCTAAAATTTCGAGCTCGAAAAAACACATCTCAATCTACCACTTGCAATGTTTCTCCTAATTCTATATCTCATTCATCTATTGTTTTTATGGCTGAGGAGGCGGGCCTTACCATGCCCCCACTCCTCAATGAAAACATTAGGATGGAATTGTCGAGGCATCTATAACGCCTCGACAATTCGAGCCTTAAAGGCTCAAATAAAAGGGTCCAAACCTGATATAGTGTTCTTGTGTAAAACTAAAATTGATTTGGATCATATAGATTTCGTTTAAAGTTCTATTGGTTTTGATGAGAGCATTGTAGTTGAGTCTAAGGGCTCTGCTGGAGGTTTATGTATGATGTGGAAGGCAGGAATCATTGCCCAATGTGTTGAGTTCAACAAAAATCTTATTGTCATTAGAGTTTCTAACCCACTATGCGACTGGATATTGGTTGGTTTCTATAGCCCTCCCTACCCAGCCAAGAAAAAGAAAGCCTAGGAATATCTCTCTGCTCTCCTTAACTCCTTCCAAGGCCCTTGGATATGTCTGGGAGATTTCAATTTCATCACCAATGAGAATGAATCATCCAATAAAAAAAGCGATGAATCATCAGCTCCAAACTATCTTAAAGAGCTTATGCTGGAGTTTGGTGCAATTAACTTAGGCTTTATAGGAAGTTCACTTGGGCAAAAGGCCAATGGGGAAATTCAGCAGTCAAAAGAAGGCTTGATAGAGGTATATCCAGCATTTCATGGAAACTAGCCTTCCCAAATGCATCTATTGCTCATCTAGGAGCCATTAGTTTAGATCATGCTCTTATTCTCCTAGAAACAAATCCAAAAGACACCTTTGCCCATAGACCTTTCAGATTTGAAGCAGTGTGGATCAGAGATGATAGATGCGCTGCAGTGATAGAAAAGGCTTGGAATGAAGAAGTCAGATGATCAAATTTTGTCAAGCTGTATAAAAAACAAGCTGTCACTAGAGACGCTCTCCGCAAGTGGAACAAAGAAGTTTTTGGCAACTACCAATCTAGAATTAACTCTCTGCTTCAAAAAAATCAAAGATATCCAAAATAATGATGACTCTGCGAATAATGACTTATTTGAAGCTACTTCGCAATCTAAGCTATTGAGTGGCTCCTTAGGAGCGAGATTTTATGGCGGCAAAAATCTAGGGAATTGAGGTTAAAAGAAGGAGACAAAAATTCAAAATTTTTCCACCTCTCAACCATAATCCACAGAAGACATAATCATATTGATGTAGTTAAAAGAGAAAATGGAAATTGGGTCACAAGGTCCAACAGAATCCGCAAGAGGTTTTTGCAGCATTTCAAGGAGTTATACAAAGAAGAAGAGGTCTCTTTCCCTGACCACCTAGACAACCTTATCAAGCCATGTATCACAAATGATGAGAATTCTAACCTATGTTGCACTCCTACATTGGCCATAACTCGCCCATATGGCGAGTTGTGGTTGGTGGAGGGGTGTCCCCACATGAACCCACCATCAACCACAACTCACCACATAAGCGAGTTATAGCCAATGTTGTCCCACTTTATGTGGCACAAGAATTTTTCTTCATGTTTAGGGAGTAATCTTCTTCTCCCACACATTAATTACATCAAAGAAGTCAGGGACTTTGGGGGTATCACCATCATCCCACCACTATCTCAAGTAAGACAATTCCAATTAAAAAAGCTTACCTTTACGAACAACCAAATCTCATAATCGGATTAGGATCTGGTGCAATTCACCTATTTTCTTCATAAATTTTTTTTTTTTTTTTTTACTTTAAGCTTTTACTTTTCTTAGCTTTTTTCTTAATTTTTTTTAATCAATGATTGAGATTGAAAATTACTTTTTACAACTATCAATCTCAACTTTTGATAGTAGTTGCTAGGTATTGCACTTGATCTCAATCATCTCACAATCTTGAAAGAGAAACCCAAAAATATTATATAATTCCTCCCTAGGACCTAAGAGCTAAGACCTAATGTGGGAAAAATTATACTCCATATCAGGAATACATAACATCTCTTGCTCCCACACATTCATGGGACCCACCTACTATAAGAGAGATGTTATATATACCTGATACAAACGTGGGCCATTGTATGCCCCAAAATTTAGGTGCTCCACACACACACATATATATCACTTAATATTTTATCTTAGGATGAAAATTTTGACAGATTTATCATTAAAATATATTTTCAGCTAATATTCTTTGTGCTTACAAATTTTTAAAATAATCAAAGATCAATAACTATGTTTTCAGTTAATATTTATATTTCAAGTTTTTGTAGTTTGAAATTATGCATAAAAAATTATTTTATGGATTGAATTGTAGATAACATCCAATCAGCACAAAATTTGAAATTTATATTAACAACATATAAAACATTTAGTGTTCGTTTTGGAATAGCTAATCTTGTTTTTTGTTGAAAGTGTGCTAATATATACCTGTACATTGAAATTTTTTTGAAAATGTGAGAAAATGCAAGAAAAAATGAGGTTTTAAAAAGCTGGAAAAAAAAATTAAAAGCTAAAAGTTAAAAGTTGAAACTAATGCCAAACATGCTCCTAATCTAACGGATGGATTTCAAAATATGAATTCAATAAAAAGTTATTAGGTAATATAACATTACTTAAAATTATACAAAGTGTAGTTTGAACTCATCCTCAAATTTATTATGCTATTAATTCATTTAATCATCTATGAGCATCATTTAAATAAGTTAAATAACACATTGAATAGATCATAGTAGATAGTTTTATCAATCACCACTTATTTGGTAGGAGGAATTTTCCTCCGGACCTATTTAAAAATAAACTCTTTTTCATATTACTAATATTTAACCTAAATTCATCAGTAATTGACAAATTAAACGTCATTACTTCTAGCCAGTCATTTCAAAAGTCGAACTTTAACTATTGTTTTACCCAAAAAAAAAAACTTCAATTATTGTACTACAAAACAAAATCCTCTTATAAATTCCAATTCTTTCCTTACAAGTTACAATTATAGAATAAATTCCTTAAAAAAAAAAAAAAAAAAAAAAAAAAAAAAAAAGCTTACCGTTGGTTGGAAGAAATTCTTTCCTTAATGAGTTGATATTTAATTTAATGTACTTATTTATTCTTATCAATAAAAGTTAATTAATCTTATTTTAGTACCTTTTTAAGAGGTATGTCTTAGTATTTTTTTTAATAGAATCTTTTCAGTAGATTTAATTGTTCAATTTGATAGTTTGTAATAATATATAATTATAATTTTTTTGGTTAAATTTGTATAACCCCATTGAAGACCTGTTAAAAATGCCCATGGGTAGCCCATTAAACCCACCTCACTAGCCCAGCCTGCTAAAACCCAAATGGGCATTGCCCATGGATAAGGCCATGGGCTAGGGTTTTTCCATCCAACCCGGCCCGACCCAGCCCATTGACTAGTCAACAGCCCATTAAGCCCAGCCCATTAGACCCATGGGCCAAGTAAAAACGGGTCGGCCCGGCCCATTGACGAGGCCTACTCCGGACCTATTTAAAAATAAACTCTTTTTCATATTACTAATATTTAACCTAAATTCATCAGTAATTGACAAATTAAACGTCATTACTTCTAGCCAGTCATTTCAAAAGTCGAACTTTTTTTTTTCTTTTTTTTTTTGAGAAAGTCAAAAGTCGAACTTTAACTATTGTTTTACCCAAAAAAAACTTCAATTATTGTACTACAAAACAAAACCCTCTTATCGTCTCAAAGTGTTTAATAATTTCGTAACATTGAGCACAGTAATTAAAAGTATGGGGTTTGAACAATTGAAATTTTCAAGTCGACATGACATATAGTGTGTGTTTGGATAGAACTTATTTTGCTGAAACTGAAAACTGAAAACTGAAAACACTGTAGCAAAATAATTTTTAAATGTGTGAATAGTGCTGTGGGACCCATTTTTAATGAAAAAATTGATAAAAAAATGAAATTTGTGGGTCCGTAAACAGTGCATATGTGCACTGTTCACTGCAGAAAGTCATAATTTACGGTTACTGTTCAATGAACAGTAACCGCAATACTCCAAAAACGCGTGAAAACCAAAAAAAAAAAAAAAAAAAAAGAACAAAAACGCAGATTTTAAAACGCAGCCGTGGATCCAAACACACCCATAGTAGTCAAATAGAACTCATTAACGTTCTTACCTAATTCCGTGTCCGTCTATCTTGAAGCTTGGTCCGTCCGGTTGCTCAACAGTGATCTTCTTCAAAGGCAGCAAAAATGGTGGTTTCAGCTCCGATTCTCTATAGTCCGTCCCCTCTGCTTTCGGCATCGGAACCCTTAATCTATCCCAAAACCCAATGATCTTCATCTCTTCAAGATCAACTGTCACCGTTACTCCCTCCAACGGTCTCATGTACATATTAACAGTCCCATCTAAGTAAAAACACATAACCTTCACAACCCTCTTGTTGTTCCTAGTCTCTCCGTACCATCCCACGGTGAAACTACCACAGACAACCTCGTTGATCTTCAACCCTCTCTTACTAACTGAAGCAACAAAGGGAGCGTAGGCTAAGGTCAAAGCGTTTGCGGCTCTTTGTTCATCGAAAGTGAGTAAAGGGAATCCATGGCCTTGGTAAATTTGGTTGGAAATGATGGAGTGGTTGGAGAAATCTACGATGAGTTCGTGGGTTTGATGATTTATACGGGCTATGATAAAGGCTCTGCGTTGTGGGATTTTGGTGGTGGAGTGGTTGCTGAGCCATGAGAGGAGGGTTGGTTTGTCTGGGTCTTCTAGGCCAACGTATTGAAAGGTTAGGTTGTAGTGGGAGTTGGGATAGGCATGTGTGAGTATGGTTTGGACTAGGTTGAGCTCTGAGGGATTTAAGGGGTCTAGAGGGTGTTGTTGTTGGGCTGGTCGGACTATGAAGAAAGTGATAAGGAGAAAGAAGAATGTCTGTCTGTTGAAAATTGAAGCCATGGAGCTATGGCCCATGAGTAGTTTAAGTTAGCAAGATGCGTCATGCGTCTGCTTCTATTGGGAGTAATAAAGGTCTGGTTGTTGTCAATATATGCAAAAGTCCTGTACGGTGTGGGAGCACACCTCTCAATGAGACATATATCTCATGTGCCGGACCCATGAGATACTGTCCCCTATGATATATTTGGCCTACGATTAGAATCCTTTAAACTTGCTTGGGTTATGATATTTTTATATCTTGAGAGTGTTTAAACATTAAACTCACTAAATTTAAAAGGGTTTTTAAACATAACATTTATGTTATTTAATTAAGCATGTCTCAAATTTATATTTATACTACATTATATACAACAGTACCATATAAAGTATAAATTTTTGTTGTTTAAAATAACCCTCTATATATTATTTTAGTAATATTTGTGCATCAGCATGTGCTTTCTTACCATCAACCAAACATTCAATGTGTGAAGCTTTATCTTAAAATTGTAAATTACTTTTTCAAAAGTTTTTTTTTTTTTATATGAACTTTTTCAAAAGTTAACGGATGTCCTAGGAGTATTAATTTAGGAAATATTTTTGACGGTCGAATAGGTCAACATCAGGGATTTGGAAAATAGTGAAGATCTAGTGAGATAAAGATGAAAAAATGTGAAAATCTAGTGAAATCTCACCATATTTAGTGAAAATCTCACCAAATTCATTGAGATCTTGCCAGAAAATGCTTTGTTTGTCATTCAAATCAAGACTAGTACGTTTTATGGGGAGAAAAATCGTCACTTGATAGTGGAGACTCATCGCTGACCACCACAGCACTGATTCAAGTCTCGAGTGGGTCGAGTCTAGCGTGTTGATAGACAACCCTAGCCTTACCTTTCATTTGATTATCAAAAACAATAAAATCTAAAATACTATTTTTGGTCCTTATATTTTACTAAAAGATTATTTTTAGCCCCTAAACTTTAAAATTTTAATTTTTTTCATCCTTAAAATTTGTGAAGATTTTTCTAAAAATTTAGAGACAAAAACAGGAATTAAAAAAAAAAAAAAAAAAACTTTTTCAATAGTTTATGGGTTTTATAAAACAAAATTAATTTAACGAAAAAAAGTAAAATATTTTCAATAATTTAAAATGAAAGACATTTTTCGATAATTTAGAGATAAATAATTAAAAGTTTAAAAACCAATTTAGAGATAATTTTTCGATAATTAAAAACCAATTAAGCCCAATCCTTGGGCCCAAGACTGCTAGACAACCCCCCCCCCCCCCCCCCCATATAATAGTTCACACCTTCGTCTTGGGCTGCGCAGGTCTTTAAACTTAAACCCATGCCCAACCTTGTCTCACCTTTGTGGCAATATGTGATCTGGGCTTTCTGAAAATCAGCTCAGTTACAAAGAAACCCTGTCACTGTCAGCATATAGCTTCTTCGCCAGTCCACGAACGTCCGCAGTTGTGCGTTTTCTCTGGACGCTTCTCGCGAGCGAGCACCGAACAAACTGTGCAAACCGTGTGCGCACATTTATCCTCAAAAATCACAATGCCCCAGACGTGTCTTGAATCAATTGGTGCTCAACGCCTTTGAATTCAATCTTCTAATGTTGGAAGTGACAAAAATGCATGTAGTATATGTGATCTGCGTCTGAGTGCTCACATTTTAGAGTTTCCATTTCACAAAAATAAAAAAAATAAAAAGAACCAAAATTTTCCACTTTGTCTCTTTCCCTCTCTCTCTCTCTCTCTCTCTCTCTAGGAAACTCTAGAACTTGAGCTTAAGAGTTAAGAGCACCTTTTGTATTGTTTATCAGCAACCTAAAGCTGTGTCTTCTCAACACAAAAGTGGTGCCCCAACTTCCTATCCATTTCTCTATCTGCTCTCGTGATCTTCTCTAAGCAGTAAGTCCCTCATTTCCCACAATTTGTTTTTTCATTAAGGGTCTACACTGCATGGCTTTTTTCTTTTTCTTTTTTTTATTAACACTCTGTTTTATTGACGTACTTTTACTTCATTAGATATCATTTTCTAGTCGCCCATGTTGCTATAGATTCATTGTTTTTCGGCTCTTTGGCATACTCAGTTTGATACCCAACAAGGATATACCATCGTTTTAGGAAATGGGTCGGTTTTGTTTTAGTGCAATACTTTGTTGTGTGGTTGGGTTTTATGTCAACTTTTTAGGAACCAAAAGACCTTAAAGGTGTTTGTAGGAAGACCTGAAAGAACTGTGTTTTCAAAGTTCTTTACTTTGGATGCCTTTTAGAATTGGAGGTTTTAATAGTGTAGAAGGACTGTGGCATATGCTGAACTAGAAATTACCCTGAAGGCTAATTCATCTAACAATGTAAAAACAGCAATTTTATGTCCAAATATAAATAGTGATGCCTTTAGAATTCAGATTATAGCTCCACATTAGTAATTGAATTTATTCACATGGTTGTATTGACTAATGCAGCAAAAACGGTGTTAATTTTTGAAAGGACAATTAACTTCAACCATGTAATTAATTGGTCAATGCCACCACGTGATTCAATTTAGGAACAACAAGGTAGAACTCTTTAAAAAATTAGGAAGATGATGCATGTTGAGTGTACTGGTCTAATTTAAGGAAGACACAACCAATGGGCCAATGGTATAACCGTATGTACACATTCTCACTCTCTCTAGGTGCCATCTATTGCATTTCATTTTAAGGTTTTTAAGTTTTGAAAATTCTTGTTAATTGACATCACTGAAAAATTAACCGGTCTCTTGAGGAGTTGATCATCAATACTTTAATGGCACTTAGAGGAGTCAAATTAGGGATTTTAGGCAACCAAATTGTTTTATAAAAGCATCACCACTGTTTACTGAATTTGAATTGAGTTTGTATGCATTTAGTTAAGATTAAGAAAGACTTGGTTGTTCCTCATTTCATGATTTTATTTGAGATTGTTGTGGTGCATTGAGAAATAAGATGGATGGTTAGTGGTTCCCTCTAAACAAAAGGCAAGAGTCAATAATTCAACTAGTATTGGTTGCGTTAATAATCAAACTAAATTTTTATGAGCCTTTGCTTCCAGAGAACCATACTTCATTAGAGAATTCATAATCTTGGATTAGAAAGCCTGGCAGCTTCAATTTGTCCATGTGTTTTGTCCTCCTGTCTAAACAAAATGTAAGGTCGACAAAGTTGTTTTTGTGAGTTGAAGTCATACATGATTCTTTTGTGCTTGTTACATCAGATGAATAATCTGATTTCTCTTGGTATGGCATTTAGAGTCCTATATAACTATGTCTAATAAGGTTGTTTCCTGTGCCCTGCTTTGTATTATATGTTGTAAATGGTTGTGAGCTACCTCTTGGATCGTTCAATGTTAAGAAAATTCTTCATCCTTTTTTTAATTTTTCTAAATTTAGGAATGGCTGAACCAGCATACACTGTCGCATCTGATAGTGAAACCACAGGAGAGGAGAAATCATCTTCTGCTTTTCCGGAAATTGCAATTGGAATTGATGTTGGCACTTCAAAATGCAGTGTTGCAGTTTGGAATGGCTCCGAAGTGGAGCTCCTTAAAAATACTAGAAACCAAAAGATGATGCGATCATATGTTAACTTCAAAGATGATATCCCTTCAGGGGGAGTCAGCAATCAACTCTCCCATGAGCATGAAATGTTATCTGGTGCTGCAATCTTCAATATGAAACGCTTAATTGGCAGAGTTGACACTGATCCAGTTGTTCATTCAAGCAAAAGCCTTCCATTTTTGGTACAAACATTGGATATTGGTGTCCGCCCATTTATTGCAGCCTTGGTTAACAATGTCTGGAGATCCACCACTCCTGAAGAAGTCCTGGCAATATTTTTAGTGGAGTTAAAAGCAATGGCTGAAGTTCAGTTAAAGCGGGCCATAAGAAATGTTGTTCTGACCATTCCAGTTTCATTTAGCCGCTTCCAGGTGACGCGGATTGAACGAGCTTGTGCCATGGCTGGCCTTCATGTCCTAAGACTGATGCCTGAACCAACAGCTGTGGCACTGTTGTATGCACAGCAGCAGCAACAGGCTGTACATGAGAATATAGGCGGTGGAAGCGAGAAGATTGCACTCATTTTTAATATGGGTGCTGGCTACTGTGATGTAGCTGTTACTGCTACAGCTGGAGGAGTTTCACAGATAAAAGCCCTGGCAGGAAGTACCATAGGAGGAGAAGACATACTTCAGAATATGATGCGTCATCTGTTGCCTGATTCAGAGATTCTCTTCTCAAATCATGGAATCAATGAGATCAAATCAATGGGATTGCTCCGAGTAGCAACTCAGGATGCAATCTACAAGCTCTCCTCCCAGAACAGTGTACAAATCGATGTTGACTTAGGAAATGAGTTAAAAATTTGTAAGGTTGTTGATCGGGAGGAATTCGAGGAAGTCAACAGGAAGGTGTTTGAGAAGTGTGAGAGCCTTATCATCCAGTGCTTGCATGATGCCAAGGTAGAAACTAAGGATGTCACTGACATAATTGCTGTAGGTGGATGTTCATACATTCCGAAGATTAGGAATCTTGTTATGAGTATATGTAAAAGACAAGAGCTTTACAAAGGAATGAACCCATTGGAAGCTCCTGTTTGTGGAGCAGCACTGGAAGGAGCAGTGGCTTCAGGTATCAGTGATCCATTTGGGAGTTTGGACCTGTTAACCATTCAAGTCACACCTCTTGCCATTGGGATTCAAGTGGAAGAAAACAATTTTGTACCCATTATACCTAGAAACACTACGATGCCAACGCGGAAAGAGTTAGCTTTTACAACTGTTCGTGATAATCAAACTGAGGTGCTGATTGTTGTCTATGAAGGTGAAGGGGAGAAGGTGGGAAAGAATCATCTGCTGGGCTATTTCAAGATCATGGGTATTCCTCCAGCTCCCAAGGGAGTTCCAGAGATAAATGTGTGCATGGACATTGATGCTTCAAATGTGCTTAGAGTTCTGGCTGGTGTTGTACTGCCAGGATCTCGACATCCTGCAATCCCTGTCATGGAAGTTAGGATGCCAACAGTCGATGATGGGCATGGCTGGTGTGCTGAAGCTCTAGACAGAACTTATGGGTCTGCTCTGGACTTGGTTACAGTTCAGAAGAAAATATAGTGGTGAGATGTATATATATTTAGTCTCATTGTATGTTTGGTTACTGTGGTTTTTATGTTTTGTTGATCCTGGACACAATCAATTTTCATGAAAGTTGTATGGTGATGCTTTGTTATATGCTTCAATAAATGTGGACTTCGTGTAGATAAGTTGAAGCTTGTTTATGTTGTGATTTTCAGTGTCATTTTAAATTGTGTAATATGATTGACAGACTCGTGGTTGGCATTTTGTTCTTTCTTTATGATTTGGTTGCCATTTTTTCTTTCTTTATGATTTACTGGTCTGGTAGAGGAAGGGGATTTGAACTTTGGTTTTTCTCATCCTCTAAGACATGTTAAATTATCGATTTTCCCAAAAGCTTAAGCCGTTAAAAAATGGTGAATTTAATCACTTAATCATAATTCTAATAGAATTGAAGTTTATAGCATATTAAATAATTGGACATTGTCACTAATATGTCATCTCCAGTATTCATAAAAACACAAAGATGAATGTTACCAAGATGAATGTTAATTGATGACTGGAAATGCAATTAATGCAGAGATTTTGAGGATTAATATGTTATTAAAAAAATAATAACAAAGATTGGGCTTTAAAGTGGATCTCAATTTTTATGAAGTGCTATATTATAGTGATGTAACTACGACACATATGATCAATACATGTCTCATTTTGTTTGCCTATCCAAGACAAAAAAAATTCTCATTTAGTTTGCAAAGATAAAAGAAAATACACCAATTTAAGGACACAATATTTTACACAATTATTGAATTGATATATTGTGATTAGTATTAAGAAAAGTGGTATTATTGACCGGTCTAATGAAAGTAATATTTCTCTAGTCACAAATTATTACTCAACCATTATAGGACTTTACTTTTAAAAAATCAAATACAGACTAAATTTTTTTTTCACTTTTTTTTTCTTTTATAAATTTTATATTATTAAGAGGATTATAAATATTTAAGATAGTAATTAGTATTTAGATTGTGGACAGTGGAGTGATTTTTTTTTTTTTTAATGATACTTTACTTTTAAGAAATCAAATACTGGATAAATTTTTTTTTTCACTTGTTTATTTCTTTTGTAAATTTTATATTATTAAGTGGATTATAAATATTTAAGATAGTAATTAGTATTTATAGTGTGGAATGTAGAGTGATTTATCTTTATCATTTTTTTTTCTTTTTGTATGGTAATTTAGTTTCCAGAAATCATATACTGAGTAAAAAAAATTTCACTTTTTTTTTTCTTTTGTAAATTTTATATTATTAAGTGAATTATAAATATTTAAGATAGTAATTAGTATTTAGATTGTGGACTATGGAGTGATTTATCTTTTTCTTTTCTTTTTTTCTTGTTTTGTATGGTACTTTACTTTCGAGAAATCAAGTACTGGGTAAATATTTTTTTTCACATTTTTTTCTTTTTTAAATTTTATATTATTAAGAGGATTTTAAATATTTAAGATAGGAATTAGTAACTAGGTTGTGGATTGTGGAATAATTTATCTTCTTTTTTTTTCTTTTTATATGGTATATACTTTACTTTTAAGAAATCAAGTACTAGATAATTTTTTTTTTCTTTTGTAAATTTTATATTATTATTTAAAAGAGTAGTTAGTATTTAGAGTATGAACTGCAAAGTGATTTTTCTTTTTCTTTTTCTTTTTCTTTTTATATGGTACTTTATTTTAAAGAAATCAAGTACTGAGTAATTTTTTTTCACTTTTTTTTTTATTTTGCAAATTTTATATTATTAAGTGGATTATAAATATTTGAGATAATAATTAATATTTAAATTGTGAACTGTGGAGTGATTTATCTTTTTTTCTTTCTTTTTATATGGTACTTTATTTTCAAAAAATCCCTGTCATGGAAGTTAGGATGCCAATAATCGATGATGGGCATGGCTGGTGTGCTGAAGCTTTAGACAAAACTTATGGGTCTGCTCTGGACTTGGTTACAGTTCAGAAGAAAATATAGTGGTGAGATGTGTATATATTTACTATTTAGGCTGTGTTTGGTTGCCGTAAAACGTTTTCCGGAAAATACATATTTTCCGAAAATGCTAATTTCTGGAAAAGGAAAATATTTCTGTGTGTTTGGTTGCATTTCAAAAAATTTTCCGGAAAATATTTTCTAGTGTTTGGAAAATAAGAAAGGAAAACACAAATCAGAAAACACAACCCAGAAAACACATCCAGAAAACCCGCCGGCACGAAGGCGATCTCGCCGGCGCGATCGCGTTCGCGAGATCGCGATCTCGCCGGCGCGATCTCGCAAAGGCGAGATCGCGATCAACGTCGCGATCTCGCGACGACGCGATCTCGCGTTCGCGAGATCGCGGTCGACGCTTCGCAAGATCGCGCCGTCGATCGCGATCTCGATTTGACGCGATCTCACGAATGCGAGATCGCGATCAACGCTTCGCGAGATCGCGATCGACGGCGCGATCTCGCGAAGCGTCGATCGCCGTCGTCGGACTGCTCTTATCCTCTCGCGCGCGTGGACTGGAGCTCGGACTGGAGATCGGCGCGGACTGGAGCTCGAACTGGTCTTCTCCTCTCGCGCGCGCGCGCTCTCTCTCTCTCTCTCTTTTTCCGGAAATCCTTTGAAGTGAAAATGAAGGCAGAAATTCATTTCCGTGGTCAAAGCTGAAAATTTCGGTCAAACGGAAAATATTTTCCGGAAAATAATATTTTCCGTGACAACCAAACGCCCTCTTTTCCGGAAATTGATTTCTAGAATGCGTTTGAAGCCGATTCAAACGCACCCTTAGTCTCATTGTATGTTTGGTTACTGTGGTTTTTATGTTTTGTTGATCCTGGACAGAATCAATTTTCATGAAAGTTGTATGGTGATGCTTTATTATATGCTTCAATAAATGTGGACTTCGTGTAGATAAGTTGAAGCTTGTTCATGTTGTGATTTTCAGTGTCATTTTAAATTGTGTAATATGATTGACAGACTCGTGGTTGGCATTTTGTTTTTTCTTTATGATTTGGTTGCCATTTTGTTCTTTCTTTTACTGATCTGGTAGAGGAGGGGGATTTAAACTTTGGTTTTCCTAAGCTACAATTATCTTGAATAATTGAATATGCTAAATTCCCAAAGGTTTAAGCAGCTAAAAATTGGTAAATTTAATCACTTAATCAATTCTAATAGAATTAAAGTTTATAGCATATTAAATAATTGGACATCATCACTAATATGTTATCTCCACTATACTTAAAAACACAAATATGAATGTTAATTGATGACTAGAAATGCAATTAATGTAGAGATTTTGAGGATTCGTTTGTTATCTACAGTATACTTAAAAATACAAAGATGAATGTTAATCGATGACTAGAAATGCAATTAATTTATAAATTTTGAGGATTTACTTGCTTGCAAGAGCAGTGTGATAAGTTATGGTTTGTTAATGGCAGAAAATTTGCTTTATTCATGGTTTAAAAAAGAGGAAATATATTCAATGAGCTAAGATGGCAAAATAGTGAATCATTGTCCTCCGAACCTCCTTGGTTGTATATAAGAAACAGTACTACTGGTATTGGAAGCACTAAAGGAATCTTTAACAGAAAGAAAAGGTTCATCACTAACTAAATTGTATTCTTATTGATAACTTGTTTTATTAGGCAATAGCAGTATAGGTTAGAGGCGGGGTTTCTCTCTCACAATTCTTTTTCATCACTGTTTGTTCTTAGGTGTTAAACATAAAGATTAAGTAATGATTAATGACCTCCAATCAAATACATTTTGGTAACTTGTAGTGGTCACAGGCCAAGGATGAGCAAAACTTAGGTAATGTTACACAGTTGGTCTCCTAGCTTCTCCTAACCTTTTTTATGCTTGATCAAAACTTGCTTTGGTCTTAGACTGTAGATGGAGACCAAATAGCCCATGGGTTTAGCCTGTTTTCAGGACTTACAGGCTGCAAAGCCCATGCCTCATGCAAAGTAACTATAGCCTATATTAATTTTTGGGTTTAGCAATGCAAATTTTTTATAAAAGAAATAATAACAAAGATTGAGCTTTATTGAATTCCATACAAGCTTCGAAGATACATCAATGGTGGAATGAAAACTCAGAGAGAGAAAGAATGATGTGAAACTTGTATATTGAATTTATTGAATAAGTTTACAATGCTCTGTTCTTTATATAGTGAGAACAAAGACGGGAAAGATGAAACAGAAAACTAACTGCCTAACCAATCCAAACTATACACGTGGAATAAGAGGTAACAAACTCATTAACCTGTATATACAAAACGGCAATCGTTTATGGCTATCTAAACTAAGCTACTGTAGTTTAGCTCTATATTTACAAAACTACAATGCTCTAATACAAACACTGATATCTACATCCTATAACAAACTCAATAAGCTTTAAAGTGGATCTCAATTTTTATGAAGTGCTATTATAGTCATATAACTACAACACATATGATCAATACATGTCTCATTTTGTTCGCCTATCCAAGACCAAAAAACAAATCTCATTTAGTTTTGCAAAGATCAAAGAAAATACACAAGTTTAAGGACACAGTATTTTTTACAATATTTTTTACACAATTATGGAATTGATATATTGTGATTAGTGTTAATAAAAGTGATATTATTGAGTCATTGACCAGTCTAATAAAAGTAAGATTTTTCTAATCACAACTTATTACTCAACCATTATGAAAAAGATGGTAAAAAAATCTGCGTACTAGATTTACTCGATAAAAGAAAAGATGAAAGCCAAATTGTTTTAGCATAGTTTATTTTTTAATTAGGAATTATAAGTTGCTAAGCTTCCACTCAATATAATAGCTGATATATTGACATTTTAGTGCGTTCAAACATAGTAAAACATGATCTACCCATTACATTACCAAATTAAATCAGAACTTAAATTTTCTCACGAAAAAAATTAGAACTTAAATAGCGTGTGCATTTGTGTAACTATTGCTTGGCATTTTTGTAATATTCAAATGCAGAAATCTAACTTAGAATAATGTGACAAAAGAAATTGAAATTAAAAGAGTGTCTCAACCATTCTTTATAACTAGTTGATAATTTGCATTAATGTAATAATACATATACATTATAACTAAATAACATTTCTCTACTGTCCAAAAGATTGGAAATTCAAAAAATGCAATGAATGAATACAAATAAGGTCTATTATTATTACAAGTTAAAAATCCATTTATAACGTGACAGTATGACGTACACCAAATTTTCTCTAGAGCATTTTTTTTAAATCCATACCACAGATCTCAAATCTATTCATAAAGTAAACTCAATGATTAGCTCTCAATGTGAGCATATCTGATGATTTCTAAAATCATTTTTTAGAAATCTAAAATTACTATTTGTCTCTAGCTACTATATTTTTCATCACTTAAAAAAGTGTCAATTTTCTTGCTATGAATGGTGAATCCATTCTTGGCAAAAGGTAATGTCTTAGACAGAGAATTTTTTATTAGGAAACAACCAAGTAGACCAAATAAATCAAAGTGGACCAAAATAGACCGAATAAATCGAAATGGATCGAAGTTGACCGAATTGGCTCGAATTTAACTAAAATGTAGTAACAATAAATACTAATTTTAGATATTATATAGGTAATCCTTCTTAACTTTTAAAATATACCCCAAAAAAAATTATACTACTCTCCTCCCCTACTTAACTTCAAAAACATCTAAATAAAATTAAGAAATGACTAATGAGCAACTATTTCCTTCGATCATTTCCATTCGTACCCCTACTCACTTATCCCTCTAAACTTTCAAATTGGCTGTTAGACTATATAACTTATGATAGAGCCAATTAATCTTCATAAGGTAATCTGATAGTTGATATTTCAGGTTTTAACAACATTCATTTTTTCCCCCAAATTGGATTTTGTAAGATCTGAATGAACAAGATCAATAACCTTGCCATCCATTGATTAGTCCACAATGATGCCATACATTGGATATGCATCATACTGTTCCAAAAAAAAAAAAAAATCAATTGTAAAGTTTATGGCGAATTCATAGTATTGCCATCACAACCTCTTGTCCATATTCATCAGAGGAACTCAAAAAACAAACGAAAGGGACACTCAACAACATAATAAATTCCAAACACTAACAGTAGCAGTACAAAACACAGTCCCTTGTCCACATTGAAACCCACTAGCAAGCTAAAATACAAAGCCAAATTAGGGAGAAGTGAAGGCAACACTGTTGTCCAAATGGAAAAACACCAAAATTTCTAACATCACTTCTTGAGTAATAGGAACCTTGATACCTCAAAGACACCAAGTTCACGACAAAAACACCATACCCAAAAATCAAAAAAACGTATAATTATTACAATCCAGTACATACATTTGTCAATTTCAATTCCCAATGCTTGCAATATTGCAGATACTCTTTCTTATCAGACACACCATTTATAATATACTCTCTGAGTTTCATTTTTATTAT
Organism: Quercus robur; assembly: GCF_932294415.1. Taxonomy (NCBI): domain Eukaryota; kingdom Viridiplantae; phylum Streptophyta; class Magnoliopsida; order Fagales; family Fagaceae; genus Quercus; species Quercus robur. The sequence continues at coordinate 52,175,695 of NC_065539.1, forward strand.
ATATATGTTATTATAAAAATATAAAATATAAAAAACTCCATTTTGACTTCTCAAACAATAAAACCCGACACATATTCCTACCATCTCTGCCTTAACATCGAAACCAACATATAAAAATATATGAGCAGCAAACCAACTTGAGTAATACAAGAAGAACATTACAAGATGAAAGTTTTCAAATGTTGTCATTAAAATTTCCTTTTTATTATAAACAAAGTCCAACCAAGTCGGTCCAAAAGATTCTATCATCTCCAAATATAAAAACTCTCATCTTCACAAACAACAAAAAATAAAATTTATATATATCAACTTTGAATTGAAACATAGATTTTTTTTTTTTTTTTTTCAACGCTTAGAACAGTTCTATTTCCCACCATATGATTTCCAAAGCAAAATATTGTTCAATGTTCGCCGTTTCGACCACGCTACCTTCTTCCCATGCATGCTTTTTTTTTGCCTTTCCTCCAAACCCCAAAACGTAGACTTTAAACTTTGTAAATTGTAGTAAACGCCACAAAGCTCAAAATTGGACATGGTGCACACCATCTCATACCCCACCTAGCACGTCGTTGTATAATTTTTTCTTTCTTTTCGTCTTCTTGGTGTTGATGATCAACGCACGAGGAAACTTGAAATTGAGAAATAATTAATCAATTATTAGCAGTAATGTCATCGATCTCTTTTTTTGTTAATTCAATATGTACTACATCTCTCTCTCTCTTTAGGATTGCCCAGTTCGTCTACGACCACCAAATTTGTCACAACTTAATGACAATTGCAATTGTGATCAGTGAATCATTATACGCATGCCAAAGTTGTAGCAAAAGTTGTGTTCATAGACACTCAGACTCAAAACCGTTGCGATACGGACACGTGGCGGCGTCTGAGGTGGGGAGACACGATTGAGATTAGACCACCAAGTGGGGGCCTCATCTTTGACCTATAAATCATCTCATCATACGGCCTCCGGTAAAACTTCAAAAACGGAATGAACGATTCACGAGACTTGTCGGTCCTGCTGATGTGGCCCTCCTTGCGAAAAAACATGGCCGGTGATTGGAGGAACGAGGGGCGTGGGGTCCGCGGGTGAGAGATCCTGCTAGAGTCACTGCCCGTGGTACGCTGTGGCAATGGGGTTGAAGGAAAAAGTGATTTCCTTGTGTGCCTCGTACTGTTACCTCCACCATTGATGCTTCCACGTGGCGTTCTGGCAGCCGGTGATGCGAATGAGAATGACCGAGCATTGAGTGGGGAAATCAGTGCGGGGCCCAGTGGAGATGGGCTGGTGGGCCCAACTTTTGATGCTGACGTGTCGGTTAAGCTGAGGTACCAAGGTTTGAGTGAGTCAAAGTGGTGGGACACGGTGAAGGAAAAGCGGGAAGAAGAGCATGATCCAATCTTGGCCGTTGATTTCAATGACGAAGGGTCAAATCGTAGGGACGAGGTTCGTGGGTAGTTTGAGAAATCGTTGAACTCCAATGATTCTTCGAAATCTAGTGATGATACCATCATCGTGACCGTTGATAACTCAACGAACGGTCTCACACCCTGCAACCATGAAACAAAATTTACACACTCAAAATTTGATTTTCAATATACAAAAAGATCAGCCATATTTTTCTGACATCTAGAAGCTCAAAACAAATCTGTCAGAAGTTCACGTTTCTATACTTGACTTTTGATTAAAGTACCTAGCTAGAACTTCAACTAGTTTCGAATATTTGTAAACTTTTTTTGACAAAATTAAACAAACAAGCAAAGAAGTCCAATTCACTAAGACTCAAAGAAAGTGATATATTTTACATTCTCCTATTGAATTTAATCACATGATTAGCTTAAGCAATGAGTTGCATAGTTAGTATAAACGTATAATGACAAATCTATATGAAAATAATGTTACACTTATTTGGGTGTCCTTATTTGTCACATGATTCACAAAACACAACAATGAGATATTGAAGCAAAAACCAAGAATCCCCCCACCAAAAGAATAGAAATTTGGGAATGGTGTTTTTCTTGAATTGACTAGAGGCTGATAGCCTACCTAGAAAGGTCTAAGACTGCATATAAAGGTAGTCCATTATTGGTGGTCAAAACAGTATCAAAAACACACTGCAGGATCAAGATTCAACAGTATAATAAGACCATTTTTTTTTTTTTTTGTGTGTAGGCTGGGGACACTGTCAGTAAGTTATGCTTGGCAGTAGAGTACAAGTGATACTACCAAACAAGGCATGGTTTTGAATTTTTCTTACCTTCCACAGATAAGCGAACAGAGATGGAGGGTCTATCACAAAAGCCTTGTATAGCCTTCCTGGGTAGTACTCCGCTACAATTTTCAGTGTTGCCAGTAATAAATTCATAAAAGCCGAGGCTGACCTGAAAAAGCCTGCATTTCCCACGCATTTCATATTAGCTCCACAGTATTCATTTCTTTTTCATAAATTAGACTATCTTATTATAATTACTTTTAATTATATCTCAACATTGATTAATTTAGTGACTTTTAATTAACTCGACTAATAAATTGTTTATAATCAAATAAGAAATCAAAGATTCGATCCAATCTTATCTACTGACAAGTTACGAGACTAATATGTAACCAATTTTATACATGTGTTGCATTTCTTTTTCATAAATTAGAGTCTTCTATTATAATTTCTCTTAATCAAATCAAAACATTTATTAATTTAATGAATTTTAATCAATTCAACTAATAAATTTTTTATAATCGAATAAAAGATATAGGTTTAAACTCCACTTATTTAAGAGTAACAAGCTTGATATGTGATCAATTTTATACATGTTTTGCTTTCAAGCCAAACCTAAGTAGGTGATCTACATGAACCCAACACAATAATTAAAATTTTAACACAAAATCCCCATGTAATAATCAATTAATTAATGGTGGTTGGAAGAATATAAAAAGCTGAGCAAAGCGGCTAATTAAGTAATTATGATTTATCTGTACTGGCAAAGCAAAAAGGAGAATCCTGGGTACTTCTGCTGAGGATCGAATATTTAAGGATGCCACAGGCTTTGAAATTGACTAATTCTAGGAGCATAAGCTCCAATTCCCGATAATACCCCCGAACAACCAGACCATAAATTTGGTTTTAGACCACGACACATCAGGGGCACTCCGGACACTTTCTGAGAATACCTCAGACATTGCCGGTGCTACTACAGAATTGGCGTGCCTCAGTCTCATTCGTTAACTAGGCAGACGCTGATACACTAGGGTACAGATTTAAGGTCAATAATACAACATGACCAAACTAGACCCACACCCACACTAATTTCAAACCTATATATGAATATGTGAAAGGGTAATATAGTAAACTTACTTGCGTCGAAAAGAAGAACCAATTGCTCTACAGATTTTGGCATGGTTTGAATTGCCACTTCCAGTGTAAACACCAGCAAACGAGTAAACCTTCAATATTCAAAAAAATAATAAATATTAGAATATCGTATTTATGAAATATATATGGTTTGTTACAATTTTAATTAAAATATATATATGGTTTGTGTTTGGTTACTCACAGTTTCTGGGAATGGAATTTCTGGTAATCTTGCTTGATCCGGAAAATCTGTAACAATGGTGAAATATATTTTCTCGGTTACTATACTCACTTTCATGCATTTTTGAAGAGAAACTTAGAGAGAAAAGGGTTTACCAAAACGGGTCTGGATTCTTCATCGTGACCAGCCACAAAAGCAACACCTTCAACTAGCTCAGCCGAGAACTCATCAGCTATCAAATTATCTATATCCAAAAAAGAAAAGAAAAAGCAAAGAGATAATTAAATTTAATAACCAAAGACATAAAAATTTGATTTTTGTTTTTTCACTTTCTGGGGTATTGTGGAGTAGTGGCTTTAATCTTTTTTTTTTTTTTTGGTAAGCTGTAGTGGCTTTAATCATTACTTGGATTTTTAACTTTAACGCTTAATTCAAAGTGAAAAAGCAAGATTCTTTGCATAGAGAAACAAAAAGATAAAGTCGGTATAGCAGCCAAAAGAAAAGTTGCAGAGAACAAATAGGAAAAGTTTTTGAGAATAAGAAGAAGAAGAAGATCAAAGATGATGAAAAATATTGCAAACGTGTGTATATATATGTATGAAATATATGTATCATGTACCAGTGCCAATACTGTCTCTCCAAGAAAGACAGGCTCTCAAGTGCTTCGCAGCCTTCTTCACATTATCCCCTTTTGCTTGTAGAAACCGTTCTACACAAGCTTTGTTGCAGAACTTCTCCTATATTCATGAACAAAAATGGCCCACAAAACAAGTTTATAACCCAAAGTTTCAGAAAAATGAGCTAACTTTACTGTACATGGTGCAACATAATAATGAAAGCAAAGAACAGAAATCAGACTATTTGGGTTACATAATAATATACTTTACCATACTATACTATACTATGCTATGCTATATTAAGAAGCCGAACAGAAACCAAGTGAGCTAAAAACCCACCTGTTTTACTGTAAGTGGGGTTTGTTTTCTGAGAAGTTCAAGAACAGCTTCAACTTTGGCATCATCATTCTGATCTCCCTGCAGATCTTTCTTCCCCATTTCAAGAAAACACTAATATACCAAACTTATGCTTCACGCAACCATTAAAAACTTGCACCTTGCAGTTTGCACTCAGAGAGTCTGTGAGAGAGAGAGTGTGTGTGTGCTGGAACTGAGATTTGGTTGAATGAATAAAAAGTGAGGGCTGAGTGGGTGTATTTATAGCAAACGACGGCTAATAACGCCGTTATGTACACAAATACGCATGCTCTAATAAACAAGCAAAGCTTTTTCAGTTTAAAACGTCAACACTCACTGCATTGGTCAATGCCAAAATATTGTAGTTTCATCGTAATGATGGTTTTGAGAGTGATTAGTAACGGAAAACGTCAGTTGGCTTAACCCCACTGAGACTACCCGTTGGAACTCTCATTATTAGCTTCCACTTTTGCCCCTCATCCCTTTTATTGTTCTTGTGCTTTTTAGTGCTTGCGTTTAATTTCACTCCTTTCCATTTTGAGAAATTAATGGTGTATTTGGATACCACTTATTTTATTAAAAATTAAAAATTAAAATGTAAAAATTGAAAATAATAAAAAAGTTACTCTTCACTCTGCAATTAATGTTCATATGCCTAGGTGCACTATTCATGGGACATGAACAGTGCACCAAGCACTAGTCCAAAAAAAAAAGCTGAAAATGCAAAAAACGCCAGACACAAGGAGTATCCAAATGCATACTAACAGAATTTCCTAATTTAGCCAACTGAAGTTTCATGATAAAATTTAGGTTGGTGTAATGTTTATTACAAAAGTTCAAATTTGTAGAGTATTGTTAACGGATGCCCTCAATCTTTGCGATTACTGTTCATATGCCTTGGTGCACTGATCCAAAAAAAATAACTGAAAATGCAAAAAATGCCAAACACAAGGAGTATCCAAATGCATACTAACAAAATTTCCAAATTTAGCCAACTAAAGATTTTATTGAAAATTAAAAATTAAAATGTAAAAATTGAAAATAATAAAAAAGTTACTCTTCACTCTACAATTAATGTTCATATGCCTAGGTGCACTATTCATGGGACATGAACAGTGCACCAAGCACTGGTCCAAAAAAAAAGCTGAAAATGCAAAAAACGCCAGACACAAGGAGTATCCAAATGCATACTAATAGAATTTCCTAATTTAGCCAACTGAAGTTTCATGATAAAATTTAGGTTGGTGTAATGTTTATTACAAAAGTTCAAATTTGTAGAGTATTGTTAACGGATGCCCTCAATCTTTGCGATTACTGTTCATATGCCTTGGTGCACTGATCCAAAAAAAATAACTGAAAATGCAAAAAATGCCAAACACAAGGAGTATCCAAATGCATACTAACAAAATTTCCAAATTTAGCCAACTAAAGATTCATGATAAAATTTAGGTTAGTGTAATGTTTATTAGGTTTTTCATTAAATTCAAATTTGTAGAGTATTGTTAACGGGTACTCTCAAAGCAATTGTTAACAAACTATTTTTAAAAAAATGTGACACTACTTTTATGAAAAATTAAAAAAGCTGTCAAATTATTAATTGTTTTTTTATTTTTTCCGTAAAAGCTTTCCTAGGGACATTTGTTAACATTTCTCATAATTATATTGATTTTTTTTTTTGCATAATTGTATAGTTGGTAAAGGGGGAATTGAATTATGAATATCTGCGTTAAAAAAACTATAAAGAGTACTAGATGAATTACAAGACTATAGCATGAGTATGTTGAATTCAATTGTTCCTAACAAAGATAATATTATTTTTGTTTCATAAGTCAATATGATTGTGTATTTGGATTTAACTGAGAAACCTAATATACAACACATAAAGAACTTTAACTAATTTCTACACAAGTTTCAAGTTTTTATATGTGGTGGAGGTTATTGCACAATTAATTTGTTATAAATCTAGACAAACAACATTTTTATTTTATTTTTTGGTTAACTATTGAATTGATAAGCTGTGATTAATATACAACAAAAATGATAATAATAATAATTACATATAAAAGTGATGTTGCACAACTTATATATCACAAATTGACTCCTTAAATATTGTGAAATTTATTGTGTCTTCAACTTCAACACTATTGTTGTACAGTACTAACTCATTTCTCGAAGGGAAAGTGAAAGTGAGGGCTATGTGAATGTAAGTGAAACGGCTGCAGTGGCATTTGGATGTAATTACAAAAAAGAGTACAATTTGTCTTGGTAAGGACCACATGTGTGTGATGATGCATGAAGCCAAAAAAATAAAAATAAACTTGAACACATGAACGAATATCGCGGGATAATCAGATGTATGAGTGAAAGTTAAATAGTGTTTACAGGTACTTCAGTTTGGCCAGAATTTTGTTGGAATTTAATTACTAGTCGTTAGGTACTACTTGTTGGCTTCTTTTTTTTTTTGAAAATACTTGTTGACTTTTATCATCTCACATTTCCTTTGGTGTCAATAAAACCGTTATGATGTTACATGACATGTTTTATTTGGATTATCACATAGACACGGATTCAGAAAATTTAGTACTACCTTGACAAATTGTTTTGCTTTTATTTGATGTAACAATTAACACAAAGACATAGATTCAGAAATTTAGTACTACGTTGAGACATTATTTTTCTTTTACTGATGTAACAATTTAACACATAGATATAGATTTAGAAATTTAGTACTACATTGACACATTGTTTTGCTTTTCTTTGATGTAACAAGTTAACATATAGACATAGATTTAGAAATTCAGTACTACATTGACACATTATTTTGCTTTTCCTTATTGTTAGGGTCATATTTTTATATAATTAACATATCCTTTATCAAAATGCACTTACTTGTATATAATTTGATCTAATTAATCAATGAGTAATTAAATTAATTAAATGTGGTCAATCTATAACCCAACACTAATGTAACAATTTAAAACATAGACATAGATTTAGAAGTAAGTTCCAGTTAACTCAACTGGTAAAATTTCTAATGATTGAATAAGAGATTTGAGATTCAATTCCCGCCTATACAAAAAACTGATCGGTGTCTTAATTTAATGATAAAGAGCTATTATCAGGGGCAATCGGACACCAAAAATTTTGAATCTCTTAAAAAAATAAATAAAAAAAACATAGATTTAGAAATTTAGTATTACATTGACACATTGATTTCGCTTTTCAGACCCAAAAAGAGGGGATTAATGTGTCCAACGAGTACTACTACTTAGGCATTAACTATTGCATCACATGTTGGAGGATTAATGGGTGTGAAAACACAAGAGACATTGAACATTAAACACTTCACATAGTCCCATAAGTCAAAACATTGATATTTGTCGTCCATTGTTTTCTAAATTAAGAGTCTAAGTCCGTTGTTGCTACGGCGGAGACCTTTAATTTTCTACACTTAGCAAAGTCCCACATAGTCCAGGACATTCTCCACGTGTCATATACATTATTTAGCAATGTCTCATTGTCTCTCTCTCTCTTTCTCAAATCTTAATTTTAACTTGAGCTATATTTGGATAATAAAAATATTAATTTAATTGTCTAGAATTGGCCGCTTGCTCAATTTCGAAATCTTAAGTCAAAATAAAACCCCAAATTAAAAGCAAATACTCGTCGCTTAACTAAATAAAGAGGGGTTTTGTGCCTTTTGTGGGGGCTTAGGATAAACAAGGTTTAAGCATAGCCAAAGCGTAGTTTAGGCTAAGTAAAGTTGGGCTTCCCAAAGCTAAAGCTTGTATAGCTTTATCGTGATAATTAAAATAATAACACAAAGGGTGGTATTTAGTGATAGATTTGTTTCATTTGTCCCCATTCAAATGTGTGAGAGATTCTTCTCTTTACCTAAGCTTCTTACTTTTCTTGTTTTTGTATGAAAAAGAACTCTCTCTCTCTCTCTCTCTCTTGGAATATACAAATATTTGACAACTATTTGTGTACCAATTAGGTTGACAATATTGGACATAATAAGATGACTTTGGGGGATATGATGTTGTTGCTTCACAACCCTCTCACGTGGCCCAAGTGTACTCTAAAGGTTCTACCTTAGTCTCATTCACCTACCCTTAAAAATCCTTTTTTTATTGATTTCAAATTTTGAAACATAAACCCTCCCTCCTTTACTCTCTTCCCTCTTTTCCTTGATCATGTGCTTATCACACCCCACACATCACCCATATTCCAAACTTAAATCAATATCATGGTTGAATCATTACCATTTAAATTCAAAAACATCGTATTGCTTTTCCTCTCTGGCTTCTATTCTCTCTCCCTTTCTCTCACTTTCACTATCGCTATCCCCATTAAAAACAAATTAAGGTTAAAAGGATAACAGTGAATAAAAGAAAAGTACTATATAAAACTACTAATTTGCCGTGTTGATTTGGTAGCTTTCTGTCTGTTGCTACAACTTTATTTGGATGGAATACAAGCAATAGGGGATCTTGTCAATTTAGGACTTCTGGGCACCATATGGTATTTTCCTTCATTGACTAGAGGTATGGACTATGGAGTATAATATATGAAAAATTAAAAATTATGGTTCCTCGTTTTTCGCTTCTGGAAATTTCTGTGAAACTTCTAGGAAAAATTTTAGGAAATACCACTTCCAAGACAATATGATGAATTCTTGGCATTTATTACCATGAAATTATTATGCCCTGTTTTCTGTATAATTGTCAACTAAAATGGCCTTATGAAAAATTAAAAAATTAAAAACTTTGATGAGGAAAAGTACAAAGTTTCTAAACCCTCAGAGTTTTAAATCTTTTGTGATTTTATACAAGAAACCTATTTCAATATTGGGCAAAACTTAGATGGTGCAATTTATATGCTATATATTAAGTTTTGGGATTAAATTCAAAAACATATTTTATTTTATTTTATTATCCTTAGAAATACATATTATTCGTAATGTATTGGTTAATGCAAACTATATATACATGTGAATTTAATTAGCAAACCTAATGTACAATATCTAGGGAGTATATTCAAAAAATTTCCCTTTTAACTTTTTTCTCAATTAAGAAAACCAACTCTAAATTTTTAAAAAAAAAAATTAGCAAAAATTAGGTATAATTTTTTAGATGCAATATATTAAATTCTCTAATTAAATTGAAACATATTATTGTATAGATCAATAAAGCACACATAATTTTTTTTTTTTTTTAATAATGATTAAATTCAATACAACCATATATATTTAAAGATACAATTATATGTGAGTTGCAGTTAGCTCAATTAGTTAAATATTTGATGGTTGAATAAGAGATTTGGGGTTTAATCTCCGTCCCCCTCAAAATTAAATCGATTGATGTTTTGATCTAATGATAAAAAGCCATTATCAAAAGCGGACGTCATAAATTGAAGCTCTTTCAAAAAAAAAAAAAATACAATTACATGTTTGAATGTCTTGAATTTAATGGACACCATAATGTACTATACTCAAGGAATTTACCAAAGCTTTACCCTTTGTTTTTTGCATGTGCAGATTTTAAATAGATCAGCCTTAAGGAAATTATCGTACCTGCAGTGACCTAAATTCATAATGATACTTATTTTTTCAGGTTGAAACAGATTGTAAACCATATGTTACGACAAATCTTAAATCATTTTCACGCACAAAGCAGCTAAGGCCCACTTTTCCACTCTCGCCCTGAGTCCTGGACCAAATGTAACCATATGATTATGTTTTCAGACTTCACTCTTCAGAACCTCATTGCCATTGGAGTTTTCTATAATGTGTCTCCACATGTTCACCTCTATTGGATTTGGATGGTATTTTATGTTTTTTTTTTTTTTTTTTTTGGTGCCTCATTTCCCTTCTCAAAACGTGAGTGAATATTATCCTCTAGTAAAATCTCAAAATAATATCTTCACAAATAATATTGAAAAACTTTTCAAATTTTCAAACCATATTATAATTATGAAATATGATCTATTTTTCTCATAATATTGCCATTTTCCATAATTATTTTACAATATGTTCATCAAAACCAAAGAAGAAAACTGCGACCAGTATTATCCCTGATTTCAGGTTAACTTAATTTTAGATTGATTTTGAACTCTCTTTTTAATAGAAGGAAGCATTTTCTAAGTATGATAATCGTATATTTTAATTACAATTGGTTTGATGCTTTACTTCAAACTTTGAAATTGTGCTTCAATGGAGAATTTGACTGAGTGGATTGCGTATGAATGGATTACGTATGGGGTTCAAAAACACCTCATTGAAGAAGACTTTTTTTGTAGAAAGTGCAAGTAATAACAATAAAAAATGAAAACAAGTAAATAAATATTCTAAGTTATCAACTACCAAGATTAAATTCTACGCAAATTAGTTGGATTGCAAATAAGTCAAATTAAAGCCTAATTCATCTAACATATATAAAATGTGAGCTCTACTATGAGACTCACACATCATGTAAGAGAAGGAAGGCTTCCTCTTATAGAAGTGAATAAATTATTATGGCGTCTTTCTCTTTGAACCAAGTCTCTTATTTATATTTGAGACTTAAGCGTTTATTGTTAGTTACTTCTTTCAAATATTTATTTCTCGTCGGGGTTAAAGTACACTTGTTGAATTAATAATAAGTGTTTGTAACTTTACCTAATTGCTTTGAAATATTTTTGGTTAACACCATTTTTCTTCATTCTTGGTTTTAAAATCTTTCACAAGAGCTGTTACATCAGTTTTGCACTTGGCAAAACACTCTCAAAAGTCTAAACGATAGAATTAATGAGATATTACTATATGATTAAAGAAAATCTTAAAACACATGATTTAATTCCAACACTTGATGGATTTTGAGTCAAAGAATGCTTTTTTTTTGGGGGGTGGGGGGGGGGGGGGGGGGGGGAAGAAGTTTTGGGCTCAACCACGTATGTAGGTTGGTTAGAGCTATAGAAGATGTGTTACATTGATTTCTAGGTTAAGTTAACAAAAAAACAAGATTTTTGTATCACAGTTTGACTTTAATTTTTACTTTAATCAAAATAGGGTCTGGTTAGGGCATACATTAACCATTCATAACAGGAGAAATTATACAGTCTTCTAGTGGACTATGTCACTTATCCACCATTCCACTAAAATACTCTCATTTGTTTAAAATTGTTGAATCAGTAATTAATTTCTCTTTTTTTTTAAAAAAAAAAAATTAACTCAACAATTTTAAATAAGTTGGAAATTTTTTAGTGAAATGACGAACTACGTCACTTATCCACCATGAATACCTTATCATTTCTTCCATAATAGAAAATTTTTTATAAAAAATTGAAAAAACTGTCAAATTAGTTCTTTTTTTTTTACATTTTTTTACAACAAATTTTCTAAAATTATTTACCAACATATACCCTTAAGACATTCGATAGCGAAACCCATCAAAATATTAGTCTTTTCATTGTAAAATTAAACGAATCTGGTTTGTTCAACTTTAACCCTTTTCTCGTTGGAAAAGAAGGGATCTGACGTAGGCCTGTATCCGTTGTGAAAAGGTCGCTAACGTGTTTAGTTGTGAATGGAACCAACGATCATTGCAGATTTGGACTTTGGTGTCGGTACAGCTGAACAACTTTTTTTACCTTTAAGGTACCGTTACAAACACAAATATATAAGTAATGGTAATTGTTGACCACAGCCTTCATGGATTCTGATCACATCATGCTACTTGCTAGCTAGAGGACCCATTACCTTTGTGGCTGCAACCATGGCCCCGCCATTGAAGAAAAAATGTTTAGTGCTCCGACAACCCCTCACTCACCTCTTTTTTTAATTCATAATTCATATTACATAACTTTGGGGTGCCAACTTGCTACCTACTTTGTACTTAATCTCATTTTTCTAATTAAAGAAAGTTTTCTAGAAGATCAATTTGTTTATCCAATGAATTAGGGCTAAGCAAATAAGAGAGTTGCGTTTTCAAAATTGGTTTTTTTTTTTTTTTTTTTTTTTTAAAAGATAATATTAACCTATGACGTTTGTTCTTGATAATAACTCTTTATCATCAGATTAAAACACCGATCAATTTTTTATGTAGGCGGGAATTGAACCTTGAAACTCTTATTCAATCATCAAAGACTTTACTAGTTGAGAAATTGCACTTAAAACTAGTTTATACGTTGTTATTAGCTATTACTAGTGAATAAAAATGTAATTTTAGTTATGAGTCTAAATTGGAACTAATGGCAATGTACTATTTAAGATTTGTTTTTGAAAATATTGTGAATATAGAATTTCTCAATATATTAGTCTAAAAATCTGTTTGGTGCTTGTTTTCTGTTTCTAGCCCCACTTGTCAATCATGATTCACCACCACGACCTACCCAAGCAAATCAAAGACCTACTCACAGTTGAAATTCAGTCAAGAAGATGGAGAGATGGGGTCTGAGATTTGGGTGAATAATGGTAAAAATTGTTCTCAAATATTACAAAAATGTTTTCAAATTATGCGTAAGTAACACCCAAAGTATATATCTAAGAAAAAAGATGTGAAAAAAGGTCTCGGTTGTTTTCAAAAAACTGTTCTCCATAGTGAAAATTAGAACATTTTTCTGAAAACGATTTTCAAAGAATAACTGACCAAACAAATGTAAAATTAGTGGAACCCACACTTGTTGTTTTTCAAAAAAACTGTTTTATTATCTACGTTAGTTGTTATTGAAAATATAACAATTTCAAACTTTTTCTGATAAAAGGGGAGAAAGAGAGATGCGATGCTACAATTTTCTTTCTTACAATAAGTAGAGTTGAGCGTGACAATGTCATTCATAGCCTGTTTGAATAAACTATTTCAAAATGTGCGTTTTAAAAACTAGCATTTTTAAAATGTGTATTTTGAAAACACCATTTTAAGAGTCATGACCAATTGACAAAGGCCAACCTGCTCTCCCAACTTTCAATTCGAAATTATGTGACAAACCAAATGGCTATTATAGTTATAAGCATGTGTTGCATAAGTTGAGCCTAGCAATAAAAAAATTGATGGTCATGTTCCAGTTTGACATGTGGGTGAATTTTATTGTTTAGGACTTTAGGATAGGTTAGGTATCTAATTGACACTCCACCTCATCAACACTCTCTCTCCTATAACAGGAATAAATTTATTTATTTCTGTCTTCTCCATGATTTTGTAATAGGAATATACAAGTTAATTCCATAAAGGTGAAAGTTAAGTGACAAACAATTTGTATGACCATTACCACATATCTGATTTAATTTCAAGCTATTATAAACTGGTCATTATCGCAGGGAATGCTAATTAATAAACGCAAAATATATATATTCCCTACTTCCTAGGCAGCTTTGAAAAAATCAATACCACTAAAGGCCATTTGAGTCTTTGATTTTGACACAAATTCTATCCTAGAGTTTATTAGGTTGCAGACTTCTTCAATTCTGTTAATATAATTTTTTCTGTGACATGTTTGAATAAGCTTGTTTTATATGGACTATAAACGTGGAGATTAATTTAAGAATCTTTGTTTAAGTCTGCTTTTATGTTTAAACCAAGATTCTTGTCCCTCAAAAACAAAAAACGAAAAGAGAATAAAGTATAAAAAAACAAAGAGTGATAGAGAAAACCAGAGAGGAATTTTTTTTCTTTTGACAGAATAGTGGAACTTACCTGGCCATCAAATAGAAAAATGCACTAGTTTTCTTTTCTTTTCTTTGCTAAGCTAGTTCCAAGTAAAAGTATAGCTTATATTTGAATTTCTCTTTAGGCTAAATCATTTATATGATGGGAATTGACAGCATGATTAGACAAAAAGTAATTGAACATAACATATCTCTTTTCTTTCTTTTTTTTTCTCTCTCTCTCTCTCAGAAAAGCATAATCACAAAATCTCACATGCTACAAACAGTAAAAATAAGATTAAGCATATGACTACGAGTCCCTCTCTAGTCTCTCTAACAATAAAGTTACGAGTTTTCTCCTGCATTATTTTGTAGATAAGACGTATCGGATCAATAACTTTACTTGACAGACATGTTTGATAGAATAGGTAGCCTGTCTTTGGAGTTATAGGACATGAATGGGAAGCTCTTTTATTTGTATAGGATCAACATGATTGACATCATTCATCAAAAAAACATGACTGACATGATGGATCAAGTGTCAATTAGTCTTTCCTGTTAATCTTTCATGAAATATGGGTCGGAATTGGGAAGGATTATTGGTATCTTGTTTTTGTCTCATACTCTCGTCTCATTTTCAGGATAGGAAAAAATCTACGCGGGGAAAGAGTGAGATGGGGCGGGAATAGTAGGGTTGTGTACGTATATGTAGATACTGAAAATATTTGAATCTATAACATCCACTACAAGATGATTCCTCTTACCATCATAACAAGATGCTAATAAATTTTGTTTTGGTGTAAACAATATTCAATCTAGTATCTTAAGATTTTACTAGTTAAGCTAATTAAGATTTACAAGTACAGTTTTTTAAAAATAGAGAATTAATTAAACAAACAAGTTAGGAACTTGGAATTATTTAATTTTATTGTCAATCATTTGGTAAAGTATACAAGTTGTTAGTCATAAATAAAAAAAGAAGAGAATAGTACAAGTTGTTTATTATGAACTACTCCATTTTATTAAGAAAAATAAGCTAGTTTGCTACCATTCTACCAACAAGGGGGTATCTCATGAGATGGTTTCTTGAGAGTTAAGATCACCTCTCGAAACATTTGGAATTCACACATCTTCTGAGAGCCTTATAGTTTAGTGTGGCACTGATGAATCTACTGATCATAGGTTCTCCCATGGAGAAAAACCTAAATTCAAATTGCACTCCCACTTGTTGTAACTTGTAAGCACACAAAAAAGAAGAAGAAAGATAGTTTGTTGATTATGAGTATCGTTAATTGTTATTACATTTTAAAAAACTAATTAATTATAAAAACCTACTTAAAAACGCAAGTGATTTTTAAACAAATATATTATCAATACAATTTTAATTAAAGTTTATATTAACGCCATGTTTGTTTTGATGAAAAACATTTTTTGCATTTTCTGGTGTTTTTCTACGATAAAAAAATGCAAGTTAATGGAAAATATTTTCAATGGTCAACAAAAAATGAGCCCAATGTATATATAGGGACACACACATACAAATTGGTTGTTAGCCAACTTTTGATTGACATGGTTCATAAAAAACAAGACTAAAATGATAGATCAAGTGTCAATTAGTCTTCTTGTTAAACTTTCATGTGAAGATACCAGTCGGAATAGGGTAGGATTATTGGTGTCTTGTTTTTGTCTCATGCTCTCATTTCATTTTCAGCGTAGGAAACAAATCTATGCAGGGAAAGAGTGGGAAGGGGTAGGAATTGTAGGGTGGGGCTAGTTGTATATATGCATATACATTTGTTGCAAGATGATTCCTCTTGCCATCATACTAAGTGAAAGTTTAAATATGTGTAAAAACACCCTTCAACGTTTAGACCCCCAAATTACAAATTAACCAATTCAAGCATTATGTCAAACAACAAGTGTGCGGAAACTTAACATAAGCTAATATATGGAATTGGTAAAACTATCTATGCCAAAATATAAAAGACATTCACAGCAGAAAATAAGGCAAAGATAAAAGGGAAGGAAGATGCAAACACAAAGACAACACGCGATGTGTTATCGAAGAGGAAATCGAAGCCCTCGGCGTAAAACCTCTCTACCGCCCTCCAAGCGGTCAATAATCCACTAGAAAATGTAGTTGGGATACATAAACAGCAATAGACCCTCCAAGCCTAATCTACCCGATGTACCTAAGCCCTCCAAGTTTCTTGCTCCAACGAGGTTGCGCCGAACCTTTTTCTTTTCTAGCTTACCGGATTCCGCTACTAAACCATAGCATCCGCCATCCTTGGCATCTTCCAATGCTTCCCAAACCTCCAAGAACACTCAACACTCTAAATGGGTGTGGGTAGTGTTTGGATAGAAATCTCCTCTCAATAGGTATGACAATGAGAGAGGGAATGAGAAGAGACTACAAAGATTTCTCTCTAAGAATGAGTAGCTCTCTCTAATTGGGTGGGTGTTTTGAAGAAACCTCTCTTAGGGTTTTTCTTTCTGAATAGCCACACATATTTTGTGGGAATGAGGGATATTTATACTGGTGTGAGAAAAGAATGCAAGGAGTCAGTTTTTCCAAAAACAGGGTTGGCTAGCAACTTGACCTCGCGACTTAACTGAGTCGCGAGTTCAAGTCGTGAGCTAGCTAAATGGCCAGTCTGGATTTTTGTCCTGTAATGCACCAGTTGGCATGACTGTTCAGCTCCCCTGCATGCTCTGCACGTGTGCAACTTTTGGCGGCTTGCAAGCCGCGAGCTTCCCGCGAGATCAAACCGCGAGTCTCTACATCACTTCATAGTCTTGACCATTTCTTCACACTCTCTCACATACTACCCTTACATGATTCCCACCTAAATACAAGGTTTATAAGTGCTATATTACAAGCAAATTTGTCATGGAATAAAGCCAACACATGGTTGATTAAATTCAACCTTACAATCTCCCCCTTTGGCTATTCCGTGACAAAACACCCTAAAACAGACTCTAGGCTTAAACGTGAGTTTGGGAACAATGGCAAAACTCACTCACACCTAAATCTAGAAGCTGTAAAGCACTTGAATCATATGAACATGAGTCTCCTGAAACACAACAATACACCATGATCATTGTATGCAGAAAAGCATGAAATGCATATGAAGCAAGTTATATGTGATCAAGCAAAAATGGAGTTAAGAAATAAACCATGGCTAGATCGAATAAGCAATCACTACAAGGTAGTGACCACAATGCTCATTCACACTTGGAATGAACACTTGAACAAACAAGTAAACAAGCTCAATGCAAGTCACTTACATGTTCTACACTCAACCAATGCACAATACACTAAGTATATGCATCTAGGAACAATCCTACAAGGGCACAAGAGTGACAGTACATAAATCAAAATGCAAGAAATTTTGATAGAAGTACTGATTTCAACATAGCATAAAAGGCTGCATTAAGCAAGGTACAAACCATAAAGCCTACAGAATATGCATAAAAACATTAACCCTAAAAGCTTACATAAGCACATGGGTACAAAAACAAAATTACTGAATAAAAACTTAAACAATATAAGCTAAAAGTGCATAAAGGTTCTCCCCTTCAAAGTGATGAGAAGCTGTGATGCACTTGGAACATATATACTTGTAACCTGAAACACTTTCACAAAACACATTAGACCCTCAAGGTAAAGCAAGTAATAAAAGGACAAGTATAATGTAACAAATAAATTGCGATCAAGTAAACATGATGTGAAACATGTGAGCAACTTGATCATACACCAAAACAGTCATATAGAAATGACTACAATGATCACATAGCAAAGCAAATAATCATCTGAACATGCATTCAAAGAAGCACAATAGCATAGGGATATATGCATGTCCAAAGCACAAACATGATGCAATGAGAACAATAAAGTATAACTCAAAGCACCATAAAGCCAACAAGAAAACAAACAGAACAAAGTTTTCTTATGATCTCAATGCCTTCTCCCCCTTGGTATATGCATTTCCCCTATGGAAAATCTCTCCCCCTACAAATGTGCATGAGAAATAGAATTTCTCCCCTAAAGGATGTGCACAAGAGTCATATAGAAATGACAAAACACTCCGGTATACTCTCTAGAGTATACTCTCCCCCTTTTTGTCAGGAATAGACAAAGGGTCAAGAAGAAACGAGGGCAAGAGATGAAGGTACGAACAATGCTAATGATGCATGAGGGGTGCAAGATGAATGAGAAAATGAAGCTCAAACCTAAGACAATGTAAAATGTTACAGAGCATAAGGTAGACATGACATGCTAGGATGAAGAGGCAAGGTCTAGACCAATGCATGACAAGGGTAGCAAAAGTGTGTGCAAGAGGTGGCTAAGTGCAATGCATAAACAATGCATGAAAAATGCACATGTGGGGTAAGGTGTGTTAAATACACAACCAATGAACCAAACATGTTCCTAATGAGGAAACATGAGAAACCCCAAAGTTTGGTACTCATCGGAGTCCAAACAAGCGAGAAAATGTCTAAAAGGCATTTTATCAAACACCTAGTATGCACACTATGAACAATAATGTGAAACAATGCATGAACATCATGAAATTCACCCTTAATACATGTTCTTTCTGCCACAAGGGACCAACATTCAATGCAAAATAACAAAAAAAACCAATTCCATGAAGAAATTTGACAAAAATTAAGTTTTCTCAACCCCTATGATAAAAATCCCAACCAAGAGCACAAAACTCTCCAAAACATAATCTAAGGATCAAAATTAATGAAAAGAGTTTATAAATACCTTAGAAATGTTAATGGAATGAAAAATCATTCAAATTGGTTGGGTTTTGTTGTAAAAATATTGAAAGATGGGTTTTAGAGAAGATGGAAGAGGTTTAAAACAAGTTTCCCACAAAAAGCCCTTTAAAAAGCTGTTTCTGGGCGTTTCGCGACTGGGCGAGTCACGAGGTTCAGTCGCGAAAATTTTCGCGAGTCGCGAGTGAGTCGCGAGCAAGCCGCGAATGAGTCGCCAAAAGTTTCTGGATGAGCTCGCGACTAGGGTTTCGCGACTGGCGAGTCGCCAACTGAGCCGCGAAAAACTCTGACACCAGTTTTTCAATACAGAACATGGTTAATCAATGAAAAACAAAATAAACACTAAACATGAACACAAAGAGTGATAAAAATCACTTCCAAAAACATATAAAATGATCAAAAATCTTTTTGAATTGAACCATATATGATTGAGCACACACACATCACATTTAGACAAGTACAATCTAACAAATGAATAAAACATTCATTAAACATTAGGCATGTGTGTTGTGTGTGTGTATCAAATGTGGAATAGTCCTTAGTCTAGAGTGAAGCTTCAATGATCAATTCAATCAAGTCATACACAACTAGTGCTAAGTCAAGTGGTCTATCTCAATTATAGAAATGAACATATATGACCTCCCACAAGAAAATGATTACATATGATGAAGCTTTTCATTTGGCTTCTATACAATTCATAACATTTGATCATTTTGAATCAAAACATCTCATTTTGAGATCGATGCCTGAAATTTGTGATATTTCAATTTAATGAACAAGCCTTTGGCTTTTTGGGCATCATACAATTTCATTTAAGTCGCTTTCCCTTTTTCCTAGTCAAATACTAGTATATGCGACGGTTTTTGCAGCTCATTATCTCTTTTCATTTTGAGATTTACATTTATTGAGCTCTTTAAGCAATAAAAATAAAAGAGTGGGAAGAGACATAAGCACAAGTCTACGCATGTATCAAAACCAACATGACTATTGACAAATCATTCATGACAAGCTTGAAGATCGATTTACAACAATCACACAAAGATGTCAAGATTTTTCCCACAAAGATATAAGTGCAAAAATAACAAGCTAAGCTCGTAAATGCACAAAGCCATTTGTACAAAGGTACAAGCAGGGACGGAACCAGGATTCGAAGTTGAGGGGGGCAAAGTATAAACACAAAAAAGTTTATGAAAATCAAAACTAACATCTACTCAAGCTTTGTTGAATTCCATCCCATTTATTAACATTATAATCTCATATTTTCACAATTTGGATTGATACTAATTTAATTGGTGTTAATTTTTTGGAATTTTGTTTGAAATTTTCATGAATTGGGACATCAACACTAGAGGCAATGCTACATTATCAACTTCAAATTATTTGTAATTTTTTCTCTTTAAAAAAATCAAATATTATAGATAATTTTCCCATCATCAACCATTCAAATAAAAGTTTCATTATTTCCATATTATATAGCTCTATAGTTTCAAATTTTAGTCCAAAAAATAAACCAAACAAACATACCTCGCTACAACAACAACATTAATGTTAATAAATTATTTTCTAAAAATAGTTAATAATTTATAAAATAAATCAACAAACAAGCGTTATCAATTAATAACATTTATTACTAACCACTACACACATTTGATTCATAGTTCCCAGTCCCACAGGCTTTCCTTTTTTATTGTCATTTTCTAGTTTTTTTATTCTTTTTATTTTTATATTTATTTTTTTATCTCATTTGTCCTTATTTGACCATCTTTTTTTTCAAATTCAAGAGTCAAGGATGACTTCTTAAATCAAGTACACAGGGCTATATTTTTTTCAAAAGGGGAGGGGGGGGGGGGGGGCAATGGCCCCCCTCTGCCCCAACGTGGGTCCGTCCCTGGGTACAAGGCCAAACTCACATGTGATATGTGCTCAAACATATACGATCAAACTTTTTGAATTTTTCACTTTTTATGTGGTTTTAGATTTTTTACTCACACAAAACTGAAACATAAAAGTAAGATCAAAAACAAAATAATGCATACAAATAAATGCAAGATGCACAAAATGCATGAAGATATGACATTTAATGCATGAAGGGTCCTACAAAGATTGAAAGAATTAGATCAAGGACCAAAAGAGCAAAAACTCAACCATAGGAACCCTTCCTTATCCAAACGGAATGATTGTTTGGAATGAGTGTCTCATGGGAAGTGAGACGAAGGTTGGAAGAATGAAAACCGGAGATGCACATAGACAAGGAGGTAAGAGCATTAACCACTTTCTTCAACAACTTACCATTTTCCATCCAATCCGGTTTAGCTTTCAAAGCACAACTTCCAAAAAGCTCCAGTTTCTCTTTTCTTTTGATTCTTTTAAAAGCATGAAACTTAGAGCATTGAGGTCTTAAATGACCAAAGGCACCACAATGGTGACAAACAATGTGTTTAGGTCCACTAGGCATTTTGGGAAGGGATCTAGCAACATGGTTTTGTTCCCTCTTCAACTTATGACATTGAGGTCTTAAATGACCAATCACACCGCAATAGTGGCAAGTTGGAACAAACTTAAATCCATTCAAAGTCTTAGGTTGAGACCTAAACGAAGGCTTTGACTTAACAGCCTTTCTCTCCACCTTTTGATTTCTTTTATGTGGATGTGGAGGAATGTACACCGATTTGTCCTTTAAGGTAGAACACACACTAGGCACAAAATCGGGTACCACAACATGATTGCAACAAATATTTTCATCCTTTTTAACAATAGGTTCAGCAATCAAACACTTGGCATGCATCTTAAGAGATTCATTTTCACATTTAAGATCATCAACAAGTTTGTTAGACAAAACAAGTTTAGCATCCAAGTCCATATTCAAACATTCAAACTCTTTCAGCTTTTCAAGAGAAATTTCAGCAAGTTTTTTATATTTCTCAACCAATTTGTTGGATTCATTGAGCTTAGCAATCAAATCATCCTTTTCACAAAACAACTTGCTCAAATTCTTTTGAAACTTCTTAGCATTTTTCTTCAAGAGTTTGTCAACAACACGCATAGATTCAAATAACATGTCATCACACTTATGAGGATTAACACTCATAGAGGCATTTTCACAAACACGTGGCATGTTACATTCATCACCAACCAAATCATGCAAAAAGGCATACAAAGCACAATCCATGGCAAATAAACACAAGGGGTCAAGGATCACACTTAGGTATTTAAACCACAACAAGTGTACCCGCTCTGATACCAATTGAAAGTTCAAATATGTGTAAAAACACCCTTGAACGTTTAGACCCCCAAATTACAAATTAACCAATTCAAGTATTATGTCAAACAACAAGTGTGCGGAAACTTAACATAAGCTAATATATGGAATTGGTAAAACTATCTATGCCAAAATCTAAAAGACATCCACAGCAGAAAATAAGGCAAAGATAAAAGGGAAGGAAGATGCAAACACAAAGACAACACGCGATGTGTTATCGAAGAGGAAACCGAAGCCCTCGGCGTAAAACCTCTCCGCCGCCCTCCAAGCAGTCAATAATCCACTAGAAAATGTAGTTGGGATACATGAACAACAATAGACCCTCCAAGCCTAATCTACCCGATGTACCTAAGCCCTCCAAGCCTCTTGCTCCAACGAGGTTGCGTCGAACCTTTTTCTTTTCTAGCTTACCGGATTCCGCTACTAAACCATAGCATCCACCATCCTTGGCATCTTCCAATGCTTCCCAAAACTCCAAGAACACTCAACACTCTAAATGGGTGTGGGTAGTGTTTGGATAGAAATCTCCTCTCAATAGGTATGACAATGAGAGAGGGAATGAGAAGAGACTACAAAGATTTCTCTCTAAGAATGAGTAGCTCTCTCTAAGAATGAGTAGCTCTCTCTAATTGGGTGGGTGTTTTGAAGAAACCTCTCTTAGGGTTTTTCTTTCTGAATAGCCACACATATTTTGTGGGAATGAGGGATATTTATACTGGTGTGAGAAAAGAATGCAAAGAGTCAGTTTTTCCAAAAACAGGGTTGGCTGGCAACTTGACCTCGCGACTTAACTGAGTCGCGAGTTCAAGTCGCGAGCTAGCTAAATGGCCAGTCTGGATTTTTGTCCTGTAGTGCTCCAGCTGGCATGACTATTCAGCTCCCCTGCATGCTCTGCACGTGTGCAACTTTTGGCGGCTTGCAAGTCGCGAGCTTCCCGCGAGATCAAGCCGCAAGTCTCTGCATCACTGCATAGTCTTGACCATTTCTTCACACTCTCTCACACACTACCCTTACATGATTCTCACCTAAATACAAGGTTTCTAAGTGCTATATTACAAGCAAATTTGTCATGGAATAAAGCCAATACATGGTTGATTAAATTCAACCTTACACTAAGATACCAATAAATTTTGTTTTGGTGTAGGTGAGAATCGAGAATCAATATAGTCTCTTAAGACTTTATTAGTTAAGTTAACTAAGATCTACAAATATAATTTTTTTTTTTTTTAAATAAAGGATTAAGTAAATGAACAATTTAGGAACGTGGAACTTTTTAATTTTGTTGTCAATCATTTGGTAAAGCATAAAAGTTGTTAATTATAAATAATAATAATAAAAAGTACTAAGTTGTTTATTATGAATTGCTCCATTTTATTAAGAAAAAGAAGCTAATTTGCTACCATTCTACAAATAATGGGGTATCTCATGAGATAGTCTCTTGTCTTGAGACTACCCTCTCAAAACATTTGGAACTCACACATCTTCTGAGAGCTTATAGTTTAGTGGTATTAATGAATCTAATTATCATAATTTCTCCCATGGAAGAAAACCTAAATTCAAATTGCCCTCCCACTTGTTGTATCTTGTAAGCACACACAAAAATGAAGATAGGTATTTTTTTTTTTTTTTTTTTTTTTTTAGAAGGAAGATAGGTAGTTTGTTGATCAAAAATTTTATTACATTTAAAAAAAAAAAACTAATATATTGATTATAAAAACCTACTTAAAAACACAAGTGATTTTAATTTAAACAATAAACTATCAATAAAATTTTAATTGAAGCTTATATCAACGCTATGTTTGTTTCGATAAAAAACTTTTTCTTCATTCTTTTTGTGTTGTATGACAAAAAACGCAAGTTAATGGAAAATATTTTCTATGGTCAACAAAAGAATGAGCTCAATCTAGTGAAAAAATGGTTTTTAAATTTTAAAGAGTATAAGATGTTTTAAAAAATGTTACCCACTCAAAAAGCCACTTCAAATAAACTTAACACCATTAAAAAAAATATCTCACAGTCTTAGCTCTCTCTCTCTCTCTCTCCAAATTGATTGTTAGCCAACTATTGATCAAATGTTTACTTTTTCCCAATTGATTTTTTTCTCAAGCCAAGTGCACTGCCACTTAATTTTTCTTGTAAATTTCGAAATTAGGGTTTGTTTTTCAATTTGAGACTCTTAAATATTATAGAAATAGAAGGAAAAAAATCCTCTTTAAGCCCTATTTTTGTGAATCAAAGTTAAACATTCATGATTTTCTATGCAAGCCGAGAAAAAAAAATTCTAGCTCATTTTCAGGATCACAACCAACATAAGAAAATGAGTTATTTTCAATTGAAACAAACACATTGTTAATGATAATTGAATTTCAGAATTATAAGAGAATTTATTATAGGTTTGCATGGATTGCAAACAATTCTAAGTGCATGAAGATTAATTCAAATGGATTGAAAGTAGTTTTTAATTTCATTGGACACTTAGTACAAAATTAAAATAAATTTGAAGTTTAATTTGACTGACATGAAATTATAGTGGATTAACTTTATTATTATTATTTTTTTAGTATAAACAATTCCCATGACTGAATATGTTTTACAATATCAATAACAAGGTAATTGTTAGTTCAATTCAAAAATGTTATCATATACTATGGCTCTCTCTTGACTACTTGAGTGGCAAATTGAAACAATACTCTTGACTACGTGAAAGGTAATTATTTGTTTATTTAAACTATAAATTAGATTAAAAAAAATACAAACACATCTTAAAAACATAAATTTTTATTTTAGCTGAAAATTTAACACAAAATAGGTAACATGATAGCATGAATAAAATGACAAAAAAAGGTAACATGATAGCATAAACAGTAGAGGCGTCAACTTTGGGACAAGGGAGTATCTTTGTTTCCGGACATCCGGATTTGGAGGCATTATGTGATGTAAAATGCTCTGCATCTCACTGCAGGCTCAGGCTCCATTGGACTTGTTTTTGTCTGGGACATGTTGTTGGACCAGGCTCCAATCCAAAGCTATGGTCACATTTCATGGGCCATCCTATATTACTACTATTAAAGCCTTCTGCCCTACCGTACTGTTCGTCCTAGTCACCAATATCAAATACAATTAGCAAATTTTAAACAATAATTTAATTATTAGGAAACGAGAATTTGAACCTTAATTATCTTCGTTCGAAATATTATAGAATATCAATTGAGTTGCAAGACTCTTGACACAATTGATAATTATAAAGGGTCATTCATTGTGATTTCTAAATTAGGTTTGACTTATGTTCAGTACTTTAGAGTATTGGATGGAACGCGTTATATGAGTCAAAATGACCACATGTCAAGATCATGTCTCATATAGTGCTCTAGCTTCTAATACATTGAAAAGAAGCATTGTCCTTCTAAATTCTAAGTTGTCAAATAATAATATTTTGAGAGAAAAAAAATTTCATCAAGAGTTTTATAACTTAATTGGTTGGTACTTCTTTGTGTTTCCAAAATACACATCCATGATTTCAAATCCCCCCACCCCCACCAAAAAAAATTATAACTTTCAAATATTTTTCTCTTCTTTTAAAAGGTTTTTGGAAGTTTATTAATTAAAATTATTTGAGGTCAGCTTGGAAAAAAAAAATAGATGAATGAGGAACAATAGTGAATTAGTATTTTGAAGAGCCAACATCAAGTTGAATTCAAAACCCCAATAGCTAAATTCAATGCATATATAGCACTTGAATTATAAAGTTGGAATTCGGCTTTTGAAAACCGAATTTCATTTGAACTAATATGAAATGAAACTCGAATTCAAATTATTATTATTGTTATTATTACAGCTATTTTTAGGTTGTATAATTGAAAATTCATAGAATATAGAGTTAGAAATGGAAATTTTCACTTGTAGAGATGTCTCTTATTAATGAAAAGATTGGGAAGGTCATTAGAGATGGTTTGGTCATATTTGGTCATTTGAGATTATTTGGTTGTATTTAGAGAGTGATTAATGCATCAGTAAGAAAGAGGGAATATTTCAAGTAGATAGAGCAAGCCCCTCGTAGATGGAGCAAAAAAATGATAATGAAAGACAAAAAATAACATCGGTAAAGGTAGTTAAAAATGACATATCAATTAAGTAACATAGACTAGATTTCCTATAGAATAGATGGGAGGTTGAATTGTGGGCATGAGAGATGGTTTGAAGATCCGCATTGCAAAGAATTTCCAAGCTGTAGAAGAAGAGTTGGATGCTATAGTGATTAATAGTGGCTGGTTGGGCAATACAGCATGAACATTACTCACTCTCTCTTCATATCTGATTGCAGGTACCTTTTGGGTTTAATTCCAAGGGAGAAGGTTAATCATTGTTTCCAAAAAGCTAACCAGTGTGCAAACAGATTGGCTAAGAATGAGGCAAATAAACAAGAAGATTTTACTAGCTTTGATTGTCCGCCTTCGGACATTGTTATGCTTTTATATTTTGATGCCATTGACATGTATTTTGAGAGGCTCTACCCAAACTTTATTTCTTTAAATTAATATAATCTTAGTTTACCAAAAAAGAAAAAAGATTGGAGGAAAATAATAAATGTGGCCAATCTTGACTAATTTATTAAGAATTCATAGCCAATTTCAAAAAAAAAAAAAAATAGAGGAAACGATAGTAGACTTTATTAATCGAGAATCATGATATACAATGGGGAAAAGAAAGAGGGACATTCTATTAACTAAATAGTGACCCCCTCATTCTCTTTTGTAACACTAGCATACGCTAGAGTAGTACGATTACATCGTAAAGAAAAGAAAAAAAGAACAAAGAAAAAAAGAAAATCTTCAAAATCCAAACTACTGTAAGAAAAGTAAATCTTCACTTCAAAGTCTCCGAATGCCCAGAAAACTAGAAAAGTGCCAAACGACACCTTCTTGATTTACAAGGACATCAAAATGATGAGTTTTTCTTCTTCTTCTTCTTCTTTTTTGTTTCCAACTTAGGAGTGTCATTATGCCCGGCAAGGTTGCCCTGCAACCTCTGCCAATCCCATAGTTGATACAACACCTTGCTCATTTTCCACAGTTTTATGTTTCTTTTCTCCCTTAACAATCGTAGCCTCCTTATTCACATTTTCTGCTTGATTCCTTTTTTTCCCAGGTTTCACGTCAACAATTGAAGAACTAATAAAAGTCTGAGGTCTTGGGGGTAAGCCTCTTCCAATTTATCATTGCTTTCGAATTTTCAATTGTAGACTTTCCCACGGACTCAACTACTTTTGGGCTATGCATGGATTGACTCACACCCTTAACTTTATTACCATTTCTTTTGGGCCAGCCCTTACTAGTACCCTTGCTACCTTGCCCATTACCACAGCCAACCTTAAAACATATCTCTAATTCCTTAAAACCCGGTGGAGATATTTGCTCACCTTGTTTCCCCATTAAGTCACAATTGTGGTTGACTATATCCTCATCCATGACTACCACCTCAATTAAATCTAAGGAAATTTTTCTATTATCTGGCACCCAATCAGTTGGAGTTGCTGGGGATAACTCCGAGATTCTCTAGCAACCCGAGATTCCAGTAGATTCATCCAACGAAATATCTGTTGTAGTTTCTCCAGGAGGTTTTCTGATAGGCGATTACATCAACAAGAACAAATGCACTATCCACAAAATTTTTATAATTTATTAATTAAAAACCAAAATCACTTCCTCAAAAAAAAAATGTTATTATTTTTTCTCTTCTTAATAATTATTTCTCTATTCCAATAAACACTAATAATTCAAACAAATCTAGCTAATAATATTGGAGGAAAATAAAATTACTTAAACAATGGTATGGAAATTAAATATATAAAAAAAATTCTTTTATTTGTTAACTTCAGCGATTTGTTAAGAACATCAGAGCATCTCCAGCAGATTCATCAAATTTTTGTACTATTTGGAGAATGAACAATGATTTTTACCTTTATCTACCCATTTTTTCAAATACACCTTCCAACAGATTCACTATCTCATTTAAATATTATTTTTTCATTCATTATTTATTCTTTTTTTAACAACTACACATCTTCCAACATTTTTTTATTCAACACATAATTATTATAATAGAAAAAATGTATTTGAAGAATGAACAGTAGCCCATCAGACTTGATGGGCTACTGTTCATTAGCCAAAAAAAAATCCAGTTATACCGAAACTGCTGGAGCATATACAGTACACAAAATCTCCAAATTTTAGCTAATAAAACCGGATACCGATGCTCTTGGAGATGCTCTCACTACTATTTGTAGACCTTTTACATGGCTATCATTCCCTCCTTGGCTTTTAACGGACATATACAAAAAGAAGAGGTTGAAAGTGTGATATAATGTTAGGGACAAAATTCCAAAAATTAAATAAAATAAAGAAATAAAATAAAATGATCCGAACTTTAGAATGTGTAACTTGCATTTATAATCTTGTTTGGGCTCCGCTTTATTTAGTTTCACAATATATAAACTTCATTATGTGTTGGGCCTACCCATTCAATTGGGCTCACTTATACTAATCTGACAAAGGTGGGCGGGACCGGCTGGTTGAGGGTCGGCTGGGCTAGACCTTGTTCTAAATTTCTAATAAGTGGGTTGATCGCTTGACCCAATTCACCTGCCCAAAACCGCATGAACCTTGGACCAATTCTTGTTTTG
This sequence comes from Quercus robur, assembly GCF_932294415.1. Classification (NCBI taxonomy): domain Eukaryota; kingdom Viridiplantae; phylum Streptophyta; class Magnoliopsida; order Fagales; family Fagaceae; genus Quercus; species Quercus robur. The sequence continues at coordinate 52,204,542 of NC_065539.1, forward strand.
GCAGTTTTGCAGAACCACATTGTCGCCCAAAACAAATCCACCGATCAAAAGGAGTTTAATAAATTTTTTTTTTTTTTTTCAATAAGAGATTTGGTGTTAGAACTCGCTTATACTAAATGAAACATTTTGAAAAAATATTACTCTTAATTAAATGAAACATTTTGAAAATTTAAGATTATTTTGTTTGAACCGTATGGTTTCATATAGTTATATTCAAACCATATAAATAAAATATTTTGAAAGTTCATGGTTTAAATGAAACATTCCTTAAGGTTTAAAAATTAATTTAACCAAAAAAAAAAAAAAAACACTTTTGCCTGGTTGATTGCTAATGAAGCGTTAGCATTCCCATCAGCGGTAGTTTCAAGATAATTTTAGTCAAATCTAGTCTAAAAATCACACTTTTACTACTCTAGCTAAGGTACTATTCACAGAGAATTACATCAATTTCAATCCTCTATCATTTTTTTTTATTTAATTATTAATTTTTGAGGAGAGGGCTCTACAAGAATGAAAGAAAGAGAGTGGCAGAGGGAGAGAGAATTTAATATTAAAATTTTTGTAGAAGAATAGTGGCTCAATATTTGTATTGAGACTACTGTACATAAATTAGTTTGGTGGAGGGTTTATTTAGGCTAATGCAATATTGATTATGTGAGTTTAGTTATTTTTTTGGCTAAACATTTGATGTATTGAGTTTAATGTGAGTGTTCTTAGAGCATCCTCATCAACTCAGGTAAAGTCTTCTAAAATAGAAAAAGGTACAAGTTTTACACATTTTGAGCAAAAAAACACCCACATTAGTGAGTGTAAAGATGTGTAAAAATGCGTATATATTTTTATGAGCTACAGTAACCGTGTATATTTACACGGTTACTGTAGCATGTGTATTTATTATTTTATTAATTTCTGTTCGCACCAATTTTTCTCTCTCTTCTCCGTGCACAACGACCTCAACTCCTCATCTTCTTTTCCTCAGATGCACACAAACACATCCACACAGACAAATCAACACAGAAACACACCCACACACAAACAAACCCACACAGACAAACCAACAGAGAGATAGATCGGTGCTTGTGGAGTTTGGTTCGTGGATCGACCGGTGAAGAAGTGATCTGGGTTGTGGAGCTTGGTTCGTGGATCGGCCGGTGAAGAAAGGATCTGAGTCGTGGAGCTTGGTTCGTGAATCGGCCGGTGAAGAAAGGACCCGATGAAGAAGTGATCTGGGTTGGTAGTTTTTATGAGAGAGAGAGAGAGGTGATCTGTTCATAAAAAATGAGTAGAGAGAGAGAGAGAGAGAGCGCACGCGTATGTAGGTAAAGGGCAGTTAAGAGAAATAAAAAAAAAATTTTGAGAAGAATGAATATTTTATTGAAATATCTTGTAAAATAAATAAACTGGTGTGGGTGTTTTATAGAAGTGATAGTGTAAAATAGAAAAAGTAGGTTTTTTCGTGTAAAATAAACAGAAAATTTAAAAGAACTGATGTGGATGCTCTAGAAGAAGGTCTTGTATAAGTGGTGGGACTAGAGATACATTATAATCACGTGTCAGCATACTAACATAGAAAAGGCATGGCTAACCCTCATATAAAATTTTAACCAAGAAAATACTTGATAGTACTATAAAATTAAAAAAACAAAGTTTCAACTGGTCAACAGAGTGGTAGATTTGTGAATGGGATGGATAGTTTGATCTAACCATCTTTGATTGGGATGTTAAAGATTTAATCTTATCAAATCCTCCTCTTAAGTTTATGCTTCATTAAAGGCATAGATTTTCCATATACAATTTGCCCCTTTCATGAACTTTTCTGTGATATAATTCAAATTTTCATCACCTAGTATTACATTATGATTGTTTTGTTAAAAAAAAAAAAGGGAAAAGTACTGAGATCAAGTAGTTAATTCATCATGGAATATCTGTGCAAAATATTGACAATAATACTATAAATTCCTCGATGAATTAGAGTGGTCACGGAAGATTTTCCTTGATTTTTCTTGTGGAACTTGCTTCCAAAATCTTATATTCATAATTCATTCTAGCACCAAGTAGTTTCAAGTGTTTAAACAAATCTAATTGTTTTGTGAGACCCACCATTGTCTTTAAAATCACACAAATGTTTAGAAGTGATGAAAAATAATGGAAGAATAAAAACATTATTAATCTAAAATTAATAGAATTGCAAATGAAGCAGCAAAGGGAATAACTGGTAACAATCTTTAGGTTTGCCAATTTTTATTTTTTTTTCGTTTGTTTTAATTTGTAGTGTAGTATGAGGGTTAATATATGCTCCATTCAATATAAATATATAATACACTTTATTTATGTGTAATGCCCACCAAAAGAAAAAAGAAAAATAATATATAAGACATAATTCCTCAGGGAAAATTCTATATTTTGGTCTTGTTATATTAGTTCACCAACATTTCTCCGCACTTTTTCAATTTTGAAATCATGGCAAATACTCCAATTTGTTCAAGAAAACAGGCAATACCTTGCAATTCGTTACTTTAAAAAAAAGGTAGCAAAAAAAATGGAATTCACTTCCGAGCTCAAAAACTTAAATAAAAAATTGATTAGAAAAGACATGACACACCAATTCATGCGTGAACCAATGCTTGAGTCAGCAAGCTAAATCTGACAGTAACACTTTTAAGGCACACAAATGGGACAGGTGGACTAAGAGGAATGAGATACTTGTAGGAGACTCCTGTATCCTATTGAAGACCCAAAATATAAAAAAGAAAGAACCCCACGAGTGTTGCCCGTCAAAAAACATATATTAATAATGGTCAAAATCACCAAAACGTGGCTTGAGAAATAAGGTATTTGAAGTGAAAAATTGGGATACTACTATACAACAAGGGCATTGCCGCATTGTAGTGTAGAAGTGTAAAAAGTACTGCTGATTGGTGGGGTGGCTTCTTCTGCTACAAGGCAAAAAGGGCTTGACAAAGACATTGCACCAAAGACCAAAATGTGATAGGAATGATAGGTTTGTAAGGGAATGTAAAATGTCTTTAATAGTAAACTGTGACCTATAAACTTCAACCTTGTCTAAGCAAAAACTGAAGTTACCCCATGTCTTAAATTCCTCCCATTACTTCACCTACATGAGAGTGAGGCACCCATTTCTCCTAAATGGGTTGGCTACAATCCCTCATCTCTCCATTGAAGAAGCTGTGGTTTCGCATGCACTCTGCTCAAAGAAAGAGTAAGTCATACTAATTTCTTTTCATTTGAATTCATGCTTATATTTACAAGTCTATTTTCCTCTCCATGGCTTGAAAGTTCAAACCATCACAGGGTTTCAATGCTGTTCTCATCTATGCATTCATTAGCCATTTGCACCCACTTCAAACTGCTTCTTTATATACATTAGTTGCCATTGAATTTCCTAGAACACATGAACTACATCTTTCAACTCTCTATCTCTTCCTCTCTAATGCACAAAGCACACACAGGTACTAAGCTTTCTGTAGTTTACTTGATCTTTTTGTGAAACATTTACCTGTTTGGTAATGTGGTTTCAAACCATACTTTCTCAAACTACAGTTTGTTTAATCTTCACTTTTTCTTCGTTATAGCCTTTTTAAACAATCCCATTTTTGGATATTTTTCCTAAATTTCTTCATTTATTCCCCCCTAGATTTAACATTATTTCGCTTTGGGTTTTCAGGAAGAGGTATATACATTTTGTATGAGGATGTCAAATCCTGCCCCTATGAAGATGTGCATGTCTTATGGTCAATACTAGTGGAGTCAAATACTTCTTTGCCATCAAAAAATGGTGCTCATATGCAACCAGTTGACAGAATATGAGAAAGTTCCAGTTATTTACATTTTCCTTTTCTGTCAAGTCCAGCTATGTACATAAACATATTTGATATTTATGAGTTTTATACTCGTATAAAAGAGTTGTCTTTTCTTTTTTTGTTCTTCTGGGTTTCTTCAATTTCTCTCCTGTCATCTGAGGTACGCATTTGTATATTATGGTACTCTCAAGTTTCAATATTTATAGAAACGTTTTATTTGGCTCTTAATTTGAAACAGCCTTTTCTTTTACATGTTCTATATACCTAACTCTAATTCTAGATGCATTTGGCAAAAGGGGTAGTTTGTTTCTACTTCTACATGGTTTCTTATTGTTGCTTCGTCTGTTTTCAGTGGTTGTGGTGGCAGTTTGCTTCTTCTTTTAATATATTATAGGAGACTTTCTTGAAGATGACAGGTGAAAACTACAAAAATGGATGGGACAACTAACAAGATTTTCTCATTTAAAAAAATAATTTCATGTCGTATTATGTTAGTGAGTTTTCAACATTTTCATTGCATAAAGTAGAAAGCAATAAAGAACTTTGTGTAATATAGTCCTTAATGAGAAATGTGGATCTCTTGAATATACCTTTCAAATAAACAGAAAGACACTAGAAACATAATCTTTAGACAAATATAAAAGACAAATAAAAGACCAAAAAAAAAAAAAAAAAGAGCAAATTTAATTTTGTTTTTGTCTACTAGAGTACTACTAAAAAAATTTCATATGATTAACTAGTTGACAACTCCAAGTGTTTTCAATGAAAATATCCGGGATTCAATTCCCCTCTTCCCCAATGTAACTATCGAATTATCAAAAAAATGAAAATACAAAATCCTCTCTTAATCAAATTTTGATCTATACTTGAAGAAATATTAGGTCTTGATAACGTTATGAAATCCCTGGCTATAAGAGGGAGAATATACCATATAATAATGCTATAATGTATGAACTTACAAATTACAATATCCTGTAGCAATAGTATAACACATGAAATTATAAAGATTTAAAAGATATATTTGACCTTAAAAACGTCGGTGATGCTGATGTTGGCCTAGCTACAACTTTTCAAAATTGTATAAAACCCCACAAGTAATCCCTGCTTGGGTCACTTCTGACGAAAGGAACCGAATATGTTTTAATTGTTTTATGCTTTATGAAAATCCATGCCATTCTCACTCGCTTCAAAATGCTTTGCAAAATGTACTACTCTTTATGGTCTATTATTGTAAGGACCAGTTTTTAGCAACTTTTTGGAATCACCAAAGAGTTAGTAACTCACATTTTATTGAAATGTTTTTCTTTAAACCATTTCTTTGTGCTATAAGCAAATTCAACCTACAAGCCCTCAAAAGTCATTACGTGCCATTCTAGAAACTGTATACTTGGATAACTAAATTTCATATAGTTGATGACAGATTCAATTTTTGACTCTTGGCAATTCCAATCTTTCATTATGTGGTCAAGCTGGGTTAGGTAAAAGTCTGTCATGCTCACAATCTCATGTGCTCATCTTATGGCATAGAGAATTAAACACAGAACTGTATTACTTTGGTGAACCCTATCCTGAACTAGCAGAGAGATCGTTCTTATATTCTAGCATAGCGTATTCTGGTTCCTCCTAGTCCTAAACCTTAACCTGCCACAACCACATGTACACAAATTCTCCAATTTGTCCTACGTCTATAAATTTCGTACTACGAACACCAATCTCAAAGATATGCCGCACTTATAACTTTTTGTTTTTTTATAGGACCGCTCTCATAACTTTATATCACTATCAGGCAGATATCATGGCTATATCACAATCAAATTGTCATCCAAGTCTCTAGGAAATTTAAATAAATCAAAGTTAAGACCATAGTTGCTATCAAACTAATCACTAGGAAAATAATAGCTTACAGAAGAGCTTTTGCCACTTAATCATACAAAGCTGGGTTCAAAATAACTTTCAGATGTTCTCAGTAGGGACATATGTGGCAAGTACAAGCAAAACCTGGCAATAATGGCAATCTTCAGGAAGAAGAATCCAAAGGAGTTATTTGAGCAATAATTTTACCTTGCCCTTTCAAAATTCTGCATTTTTATCCAAAGAAAGAAAGATATTAGCAGATGTCCATTGCCCTCTAGATAATTCATAATTTTTGGTCTATATCTATTATGATTATTATTATTAATAAAAACTAATCAGTGCATATCTTAACATTTGGTAACCCAGCAAAATATTTGCAAACAGCTATGCTGTATTAGCTATGGAGTATTATCTTTTAATTTCAAGTGCTAACACAGCATTCCTGATAGCCATATACGGTTTTAATCAGCACAAAGTGATTGAGCTTAATGGGACAAGTATGTCTGGGTGCTGCTATCAATATGTTGTAAATTAAGCTATCAAATAAATAGCAAACATGAAAGCTACATAACCATACAATGACTGAAGTGTTATGGAGTTTGACAAGCAAACATGTGTTAATGTGATAATGTTATTCACTCAATTTTAAGGAAAATTTAAAGAGGCTGTGGTGAATTACTACAAGGCAGACCTTAATGGCATCACAAGGATGATGTAGAAGCATGTTCAGCCACACTCGGTAGCCAATTTTGAAAGAAGGCATAGGAATCGCTGTCTGCACGTGACAGGGCAGCAAGAGGAGTGACAGTAATCTGAAATAAAATCATGATAACAAGTTAGTGATGGCCCGCATAGAGATTTTAATCGAACAAAATAATGTGGGGGAGATAAAATCACACAAATAAATTTCATAAATCAAATCTACGCACATATCCTTCTTGAACATATTGGTAGTCTGTATCAACCTCCTTATCAATGTAGGGATCCTTTACCTACAACAATTGAAAAGTAGAGTCATCCATTTAAAATTTAACTAGAAAAAAAGTGACATAATCAAGTTTCCTTCATGTTTATAATTACTATGTTACAATCAAGTTTTCTTCTCTAATTTGTTAAAATTAAGAGTTTCAATCATATTGTACTCAAAAGCATCAGTCATTAGATGAAATGATTATGTCTATTTTACTATAAACAAGGTGTCCAATTTGGGTAGGCTTTTGCTTTCCCAGTACACCCCCTGTGTACCAAGGAAGTTGTTTTCTCCTTCTTGTATTTTTTTTTTTTTTTTTTTCAATAAAGTTTTTATTTACCAATCAAAAAAAAAGGTATATTGCTATTATGGCATCCAACATAATCTCATTCACTTCTTTCAAAGAAATCAAATCCTCTGGAATATAATGGATTGGAGGCATCTTAAGGGTTCTATTTCTGAAGTGGCTTCCTCCTTTCTTTGTGGTGCCCCATAACTGTGGTTCGACTCCCACATTCCCACCTCCCCAACTATCTATCTATTAAAAAATATAAATATATAAATAATTTGCTAAACAAAATCTATCGAAACGGAATCAAATGTGAAATAACACAATTCAACACCAATTAAAGAAAAAACATAAGCTGCTTATAAGTTTTTGTCATCCTTTATAAAGCAGGTAAGAAGATATAATTTAGAAAGTCGGAAGGCCTCAGGGGATGGAGGAATTTGGGCAGGATCTATTAGCAGCAAATTCCGTATAAGATCCACTTTAAGAACTGCTCTGGAACATAGAATATGAATTTAAGATCATTTAAGCTTAAACAAATTTTAAAAGCAGTAACCCTCATTAAAAAAACTTGGTTACAAACTCAATTGTTTACTAAAAGTTTCCAATTTTAGACGGTAAAAATTATATTTTAAATTATTTACAAATCATATATTTTTACAACATTGACATCTAAGAACCCAAGGAGAAAATTTTGTGTATATCATGCATAATTATTTATTGTTCACAAAACCTCTACAAAATAGAACCTTGAGCATTGTTGTCTATAGGGTTAAATTGGAAGCTAAGAACTTTAGACTTAAAAGAGTCCTTTAACACCCCAAAAACATACACATTAAAACTATCACATAACTATATTAAACAAAGGCTAAACTTAACACTGCAATTTATAAGACTTGAAATTCCTTGGCTAATTTCCAGCCAACTCTACTCCCCCTCCCCACCCCCCAATCCAAACGGACCATAACAATTACAGCATAACCGTCAAATTTTGCTTAAAAGTTAACACCCTTAAGGATGAGGAAGACTCATGATTTTCTCCAAAGTCTAAGTTCAACATGTGAACTTAACATAGCCAAAATTAAATGAAAAATTCAAATTATTTAAAATAATCAATGTAAGATCCTGATCAATTCATTTAGGGAAAGTGGTAATTACTAGAAGGGTCCAGTTAAGCCATCCATTTTTGAAAACATTTTCTTGAAAATTGAAAAAGCTGTTAATATTTTTTCAATTCTTGAAAAAAAAATTTCCAAAAATGAAAATTATTGTGTGCCCTTAGGGCACACATTAGCAAAATCCTTACTAGAAATATCCAGATGAAGTCAACCTTTGCAGGTCTATAAGGCTCAGTCTATTGAGGTAGGCTATGTTGGTGAAATAGGTAACCATCTTGATTAATTTTTGTTTTAAGTAAAATAGGTTCGGATATTGAGGCTAAATTGAGATTAATTTATTATAGCATGGGTTGCTTGTCTTTTGTACTTTGAATTTTGTTCAGGATGTTAATAACGAAGTGATTCTAAGCAACATGGAAATGGGAAAAGCTATACATGTTTGCCTTCAAGCAGTAAATGGCAAGCACATGCAAATGCAAAAGAGTTCAGTGAATATTGTGACTATCAGAGTATTATCAACTTAGAAAAATAATTAAACAATGAGTCACAACATAAAGAGCGATGGATAAAGTGAGGGACATACTTCCCTCTTGAACAAAAGATTGTCTGGCAATGTAGCTGACGTTTCAGTTTCTGCTGATGCTTCTGAGTTAGCCTCCATGGTCATAGTTGATAACATTTTTCCTCCTTGCATGTCAGAAGTAACTTGCTTCCATCCCATTTTATATATACTTTTACCCTGCTTAGTCAGCCTGTACCCCTTTTTGAGGCACGTGAGACAAACATTACAACCACACATTACATAACTAAGATAATAGCATTCTTATCATGAAACAAGAAATTGCAGTTGAATCAGTTCCAAATTGATCACACAAAGCCAAATGACTTAACCACAAGCATATCTTCAAGCCAAATGACTTAACCATGAGCATAAATTCATTTAGAAGTTGCATCAGGAAATTAAAAGTAGGGTGATCACCTTATGAAGAATTTCAACTCATTTAAAATAATCAGACTGACTGAAGACATTCCAGGAGAGTGAATAATAAGATTACTCTTTTCTTCAACATTCTTGATATGCTACTATCTTGCATAATGTAAAAACTGACCTATCAGAAGGACAATGGCAATGAAAATGCTCTCCTAAACTTATCATTCAATAGTGAAACCTTCAAAAGTAGTTTGAGTTTACCTTATTATTCAACAGTGAAACCTTCAAAAATTCTCTTAAAATTTTTTTTTTTTGGATAAGTAAAAGTTCTCTTAAACTTATCATTCAATAGTGAAACTTTCAAAAGTAGTTTTGGGTTTACCTTATTATTAGCAACATCTGTTGGCAGATCTATGTTCAAAAAACATTTTTGAGGATAAGCCTGATTCCTGATCTCAGCCAGAATTGCACTTATGATTGGTAAACAAGCCTCAGCAGCAAGCGTATAGTCATCTACACTACTCTTACCTCCAACCCTGAAAATCAAGAACGCAAATCACTTGTAGGAGAAAAGGAACCTTATTATGATGGCAAGATAGATTTAAGGATGAAATGTAAAATAGCTGAAACATAACATGACATTGTTGTCACATTCATTTTAATCTGCCTCAACCACGGTAATATGCTATGACAAATTGTATAAAAATTTTACTTTGAACAAAATCTATATTATATGTGTTGCCATACATATATGTTAACATACCATTCATATGATATAGAGACAGAAGGCAAATCATTGAAAAAGGCCTCTCGAGCACCTGCTACTGTGCCAGAGTAAATGCTGCAATTCCAAACCAATCAAAAAAGAAATGAACATTAGCTGCCCAAAGAAAGAAAATTACAATGTAGTAAAAGAACTCCAGCAGGGATACTAACAATGTAAACAAGAAAGTGTCCCATAATGGGTGTACTAGTGATCTCATATTCTCATGAGACTAAAATCACTAAATTTCCTTAAATCAGTTTAGAAGGACATGTTTCCTTGTGATTTTTTTTATTCCCAAGGGGATTGATGGCACAGACACACACTGTTTGAAAGAACCTTCTTTTTTTTTTTTTTAACGTTCAGAAGTCATTGTTTGTAAGAACCTTGAAATAACAGTATGTGGTTCTAACAATTTTTTTTTTGATAAGTAAGTATGTAGTTCTAACAATATAAACCAACTTCTGTCACAAATCCTTTACAAGTCCAAAGCAGAAAATATTAAGAAAAAGAAAGGGCTGATTTTATTTTTAGATCCTTTTAGTTTCACTTTTTGGCCCTTTAAAGTAAGTGGAAGCTTCTTGTCCCCTCCTTTTCTTTCAATTTCTCTTCTTGACAAGGTATCCATTTTGAACAATAGAAAGGGGCATTAACACAGTCAGAATTTTGAAGAGAAGGCACAAAGGAAGACTAACATGTGATAACCACAGTTGCTACCCATGTTGATGCCACTAACTACCTGCATGCAGAAATGGGAAAAATATTAGCAAAAATTTCAAAGATCAAACAACTTTAATAACTGCAACTTCTAGTCAAATGCAACCTGCTCAAGTGATTGCACAAGACATTTGTTCAACTCAGAAGAGTTAGACAACAAAATGAAGTCAAATAAACTTTAAAGCAAAATAGCTGAATTGAGAGCAGTAATTCCAGTGTCATTACAAGTCATAACGGCTCCATATTGAGGTGTTCAAGAAATTAGAGAGAGAGGCCCACTATACAAAGAAATTAGCCAAATGGAAACTTTTTCTTTTATTGGTAAGCTGCACATGCAGGCCCAATGGTTTTTAAACCAATGACCTCACCCTCCACCTAACACTTACAAGGGGAGGAGGTGCCAATTGAGTTAGAGCTCATTGGCATTCAAAGAATTAGCCAGATGGAAAATCACAATACAATTTAACAGTATCAGTTAGTCCTCTCTAGCAGTGCAACCAATGAAACTTCCATAACCATGCATTATAACCAGAGATCTACCAGATCAGCAATTGAAGGAAAGAGTGCTTTGGAAATTCCCAAAGAAGTACAGTCAGCTGGAGTTCCTGCAAATCATATGCAAAACTTCAATCTTGTATTAAAAAATAAAAATAAAAATAAAAATAAATACCAGGAACTATCAGAGGAACGCAGTAATAATATAAATTGAAGATATTAATTAATGATTAGCACTGTGAAGGGGTGGATCATCCTTCAGATATCAAAATTGCATCTAAATAGAAAATGTATGGCTACACTCTAAGGATGTATATGGTTATTAACTGAAACATACTTAAAAAGCACAAGGATCTCCACAAGTTTGGTCATTTTTTAGAAAATTGCTTTTAAGTGTGTCACACCCTACTAATCAATTAAAAAATGGGTATCAATGGGAGCGAACTCATAAGCACACTTCTCTAGCCTCTAAGCATACGGCGGTCATTACAGTAAAACCAAAGTTGTTTTATATATACACACACACATTGTGTTGTGTGTATTCCTTAATTCACTCCTACCTTCATTATGAGTTACAACAACCTGAATTTCCCTTTTTCTCTTGCTATAAACATAAGAAGATTTTTAAAAGAACGAAAAGAAAAAAAAAAATAGTGTTAGGAAGACCTCAGTAAGCTCCTATTTAGAGAATTTCAACAAATATCTTAACGACTACAAAGAAATACTTTCCAGCTTACACATATGATCACATAGCTGTACTCCATTACAGCAATATTATATCACAAAATTACTACTCTATATAAAGAGTCATAATATCCAATAATGCAGACTCCACTAGCTATAAAGAGAATTAATAAAAGCTCAAACTTCAAAATTCTGGAAGTTGTAAATGAATTTGAATTAACAGAAAATACCACATACCAGAAGTTGCAAAGGCTGTTGCTCCATCAATATGTACTTGTTTCACAGTAAGCGGGTGGCGCCAAGTAATACAATGACTAACAGCTGACTTTTCCCTGAAAATAGCAAAATAAGGCCGTAAGACACCACGCATAACTCTATATCGACGACCAATATCATGCAAATGGACTTTGATATCGATAGATAACAAATTTCAGCTATTTGCCATCAAAAAACAGAAATGCATCTGTATGAGAAATTTAAATCAAGCCATCAATGAGCTATAGCTCTACCAATACTTCCTCCTTGCATAATAATGGGGTGAGGGTGAGGTTGCGGGGGTACAAGACTGCCCGACTAACTTAACCAATCATAAAAATGATACTCAAATCAACATGTACTACCTCATCCTATTATAATGAGGTGGCGGGTGATGTCCGCGGATTCAAGACCCATTGGGTGTGTGTAACTTACCAATTTTTAAAATTTAAAAAAAAAAAAAAAAATTTAAAAAGATATTCAAATGAAGTGAAAACCATGAAAACTACAAACAAATAGCTTAGCAGCCATGATCAAAAGAAATTAAAAGTCATACTCGTACCCACTGCACAAGGCTCTCACTTTGTGAATTCCGTGATAAATGATTGGTAGACTTCTTTGCCATAATCAAAACCATTAAATCATATAATAAAAACCGCTTTCACATTAACTTTTTTTTTTTTCTTTTTAAAAGTTATTTTCGCCATGATCTCAAGTCTCTCGTGTCAGTTTTTTTAAGAAGTTAAAAATACTTAGGTATTCTCAACCACAAAAAAAAGTCTCAACCACAAAAATAACACTATGCTACTGTAATACACAACGACTTGCACATCAAAACTCCGATCTAAAGTGAACAGAATTAAATTACACAGGGACGTTTACAAAATAGCAAAACCGGACACACAGGCCTCGTTAATTACAACATTTACCATAGTTTACCAAGTACATATTATTTTTTTTTCTAATTAAAAAATTAATATGACCGTTGAAAATCAAATCAAAACCAGAATTAAAGTAATCAAAGTGCACAGACAAAAATATATACACACAATAACCAAACAGTCTCAGACACACATATATAGACACATACAAAGAGAAAGAGAGAGAGATATTAATGGTTATAGTAAACGCACGAATCAGGAGCGCAGACTTGGACATTGTAGTGTTGCGTGGAGACGAGGGCTCGAACCAGAGCTCGAAGTCCCGGCGCGTCGATGCCATCGTCGTTCGTAACAAGGATCGTTGGTCGGTTTTCCATTTTTTTTTTTTTTTTTTTGGTTAGAGAAATGATAACTGATTGCGATCAATTTGAATTGAATTGGTTTCAGAGAGAGGTTTAAACTTTAAAGCTTGATTAGAGGTTTAGGAGTATTATTTATAGGTGCACTGAACAGTAAGAATAGTAAATACTAAATACTGAGTAGGGGTACGCTGGGCTTGGAACCAATGGGCGCGTTTTGCGTACGCAGACCACCCTTCGTTTATTGTTTCATTTGTGGAAAACTCTATAAAGTAGTTTTTTTTGCCATTTTAAAAGTTTTATTTTATTTGTAGGGTCCCACACTCTCCCCCTATTTCTATACACCCTCATCATTGATTTTTGGATTAATTCAAGGCGGCCAGCGAATTCAGTATTTTATTTAAAATTCAATACATATTATTATATCTAATAATATTTCCAAGTCCAAGGTTGGGCGCTCTCTTTTTTTGCTCCTGACAGCGAGAGTTTTTCTCTGAAAACCTTTCCCTGCCTCGTAGCACTGCCGTTTCCTTCTCAGAGGAGTTACCGTCCCTGCGAATAACACTGTTATTCACAGGCTAGCTGGGTTTTTTTTACTGGGATTACAGGGAAACACTTCTTTCTCCTCCCCTATCACTTTCTTTCTTATTACGAACTTATTATGGAAGATCTGTCGAACCGGTGGAAATCTCTCTCCCTATCGGAGAAGGAAGGCCCTGGTTTGGCTCTGAAATCCGACCAAGCCACCACAGAAGTTTCGATGGTGGCACGATTCCTAACAAAGCGCCCCCTTAACCTGGACGCCATAGCACAAACTTTCAACCCCCTGTGGAGAACAAAGACGGGGTTTAGAATGAAATTTATTGGCGACCACCTTATTCTATTTTCTTTTGACTCCGAGGAAGATGTAAACAGGATCCTGGCAGCAGCGCCATGGAGCTTTGATAAGCATATCATGGTTGTATCAAGATATGAGAATACGGCAGCTGTTAGCAGCACGGACATGACCACTGTGCCGTTTTGGGTTCAGGTACACGATATTCCATTACGATTCAGAAACAGAGAAGTGGCTGAACAGATATGTGAGGCTATGGGCACTGTGATAAAGCCGGAAAACCCAAACGACAGTGACGGCGGTAGTTTTATTCGGGTTCGAGTGGCTTTAAACATCACGCTCCCTCTGTGTCGTGGTAGGCTCCTCACCCTTGAAAATGACGAGACTCATTGGGTCTCCTTCAGGTTTGAACGCCTCCCCAACGTGTGTTACTGGTGTGGGTGTCTCACTCACCCTGACAAAGACTGCGAAAAATGGATCGAAAGTGAGGGAACACTCAGAAAGGAGGACCAACATTTCGGCCCTTGGTTAAGAGTTGCACCTTTTACGGCCTCTAGAAAGGGATTTCTATCGGTCCCGGGTTTTTACGCCCACAAGAAAGCTGAAAAATTCAATCCGAACCAGACCGGAGCTCAGCACCATGATCGGAATACTCCACCAGTAATGGCGTGTGAATCTTCACAAAATTTGCCGCCAAAACTCATGGAGGAAAACGCAAATCACGCTTCTGACAAATCTGGAGATATGACAGCTCAAAATCCGAACTTCTCTGAGACCTCCTTTTTGGTTTCCCCGCTGCAACCTACCCAACCTACTTCTTTTGAACAAGTGATTGCTGAAATTGACAGAGATATCTACTGTTTTGACAGGGAGGCTCCCGAGCTAGTTACTTCTCATGGCTTTCCAGCCACGGAAAATTCGGATCACTGTCAGCATGATGGTACTACTTTGGTTGCCCCTCAGACTAACTACGGTGATATCAAGAAAGGTGACAGCAAAAAGCGTGGAGGCTCTACAGAGGTGTTAGAGAGGTCAAATCAAGTTCCATTATGTGGTAATGCTCAGACTAAAAAAGGTGAGGGGGTTTTGGGAAATGGACCGGGCAAGGAAAATATTGTTGGGCTGAATGCTGCTGGGCCCAAATTAACCACCAACAACTCTCCTGGTGTGAGCTTAGAAGTGGTGAGGCCCAGATCGCCCCTTAAGGACTTAACCAACGGTACTGGGCCGTTAAAAATTCAACAAAGCAGCCTAGGGAGCAAGTGGACTAGGCTGATTCGCCCAACCAACGAGCCTAAACTTAAGGAAGCTACTTATGATAAGTTAAGGGAACGTCCAACGATTGACCCCTCAGACTCCCATGCACAAAAACGCAGAGCAGTGTGTATTAATGGAGTCGATCAACTCCCATCGGCGGCGGCTGTCTCCCAGCCCCGCCGTCAGCCATGAATTGCTTAAGCTGGAACTGCCGGGGGCTTGGGAACCACCGGCGAGTTCGTGAGCTTTCAGAATTAGTGAAGGCGAAAGGTCCCAGGGTGATCTTCTTGATGGAAACCAGGAAGAAAAAATCATATTTGGAGAGATTGAGATGCCGGTTGAAGTACGATAATATGTTCATCGTCCCAAGGAGGAATTTAGGGGGTGGGCTGGCTTTGCTATGGAATAATGATCTTAACTTGCATATTAGGACGTTCTCGCCGCGACATATCGATGCTGTGGTAAATCCAGGAATTGATGACGCCTGGCGCTTTACGGGGTTCTACGGAGCTCCTGAAGCGGCCAACCGGGAAGATTCTTGGTCAGTGTTGCGACACCTCGGCTCCCAGTTTGTCTTGCCTTGGGTGTGTATCGGAGATTTTAATGAAATCACAAGAGTGAACGAGAAATCGGGAGGGGCCATTCGTCCAGAGAAACAGATGCAAGACTTCAGAGATTGTTTGGATGTTTGTGGTCTTAAGGACCTGGGTTTTTCGGGTCTGCCTTTTACTTGGTGTAATAGAAGATACAATGAAGCTTTAGTTTGGGTTCGCCTTGATAGAGCGGTGGCTACGGTAGATTGGATTCTTAAATTCCCCACGGCTCGCCTTCATCATTTGCCAGGTTCGTCCTCGGATCACAAACCTTTATGGCTGGTTTCAGATGATCTCCAAACCCGGTTTAATCGAGCTAAAAAACCGTTTAGGTTTGAGGCCATGTGGCTCAATGACGAGCGTTGCGAGGGTGTGGTTCACTCTGTTTGGGATAGGAATATAGGCGGAGACCCAGTGAGTAGGGTAATGAGTAAGGTTGGGGAGTGTCAAACCCAACTTAAACTTTGGGACAAAAACGTTTTTGGGAATGTTCGCAAGGCTTTGGCTAGAAATAGAAAGCTCCTGGTTTTAGCAGAAGGTGATTCCATGGCCGGCAAGAATCATGCTCGGGTTAAACTCCTCTCTGAGGAAATATCTAGGCTAATGGACTTCGAGGAACGAATGTGGAGCCAGAGGTCTAAAACAGAGTGGCTAAGATATGGAGACCAAAATACTAAGTATTTCCACTGTCGAGCAACGGAGAGAAATAAAAAGAATTTTATCTCGGGGCTGGAAAACGCTCATGGGGAGTGGATTGAGGGGGAGGAGCAGATTGGGGTGATGTTGACTAGTTACTACTCAAATCTTTTTTCCACTGCTAACCCAACAGAGTTGGAATCAGTCCTTAGAGGAGTGCAACCAAGGGTGTCCGAAGCGATGAATTCGGAACTGCTAAAACCTTTCAGAATGGATGAGGTTCACATTGCTCTCAAGCAAATGAAACCGGATACTGCCCCTGGTCCAGACGGTCTCCCGCCTTTATTCTATAAGAATTTCTGGGTGAAGGTGGGCGCAGAGGTGTCGGAAGCAGTCCTTTCAGTGCTAAACTCTGGTACCCTTCCTCCTCATCTAAACCACACTTTCATTTCTTTGATTCCAAAAAACAAAAGCCCCAGGAAAGTCACTGAATTCCGGCCGATCAGCTTGTGTAATGTGTTATATAAATTAATTGCAAAAGTATTGGCAAACCGTTTAAAACCCATGCTGCCTATTCTGATCTCTGAGTCCCAGAGCGCCTTCATGTCCGAGAGGCTCATTACAGACAATATTCTTATAGCTCATGAGACTCTGCATTACTTGAAGACTAAAAGAACGGGGAAGATGGGTTTTATGTCCATGAAGCTTGACATGTCCAAAGCTTACGACCGAGTCGAATGGATCTATTTAGAAAAGATCATGGAGAAAATGGGATTTAACTGCAAATGGATCAACCTTATTGCTATGTGTATCCGGTCTGTGACGTATTCAATTATGCTTAACGGTCAACCACACGGCTTGATTACTCCAACCAGGGGGCTGCGTCAAGGCGATCCATTATCGCCGTACCTTTTCCTGCTAGTGACGGAGGGTTTACATGCTCTGTTTGAAGAAGCAAAGGACAGGGGAGAAATTAGGGGTGTCTCTTTATGCCCGATGGGTCCGCGGATTTCTCATCTTCTGTTTGCGGACGATAGTTTAGTCTTTTGTAGAGCCACAGTTGCAGAATGTGTTAAGATTCAATCCATTCTCTTCAGATATGAGCATGCTTCTGGACAGAGCATTAACAGAGGCAAGACAAATCTTTTTTTCAGTTCAAATACACACCCGGAGGTTCAAGTAGCCATAAAAGCTTTTCTGGGTTTACCGGTAACTTCGAGATTTGAACAATATTTGGGATTGCCGTCCTTAGTGGGCAGATCAAAAAAGAAGTCTTTTAGTCTCATCAAAGAAAGGATTTGGAAGAAGTTGAAGGGGTGGAAAGAGAGGCTCTTATCGCAGGCTGGTCGCGAAATTCTTGTCAAGGCCGTCATCCAAGCGATCCCTATCTACACTATGTCCTGTTTTAGGCTGCCAAAAGGTCTGATCAGTGAAATTGAGACCCTAATGAGAAAATTCTGGTGGGGTTATAGAGGGGACCAAAAGAAGATACATTGGATCAGTTGGGAAAAATTATGTCAACCCAAGAAGGAGGGTGGGATGGGCTTCAAAGAGTTAATCAAGTTCAATGATTCTATGCTTGCAAAACAGATTTGGAGACTCGGGAATAATGAGGGGTGTCTTTTCCATCGAGTGTTCAAGGCCAAGTTCTTTCCCAACTGTTCGGTCTTTGACTGTAAGGTTTCCACGAAGGGTTCATACGCCTGGAGAAGTATTGTTCAGGCTAGGCACGTTATGGATTTGGGCTCGGTTTGGAGAATAGGTGACGGGAAATCAGTTAAGATCAGGGGAGATAGGTGGCTCCCCCAAAATACAGCCTCAAAAATAGTGTCCCCGATCTCTGTTTTGCCTCCCGGGTCGATGGTGTGCGACCTCATTAATCAAGACGAGCATCTGTGGAAAAATGATTTGATCACACGAGAATTTTTACCCCATGAAGCCAACATAATAAAAGGCATCCCCCTAAGTGACCGAAATATCCCAGATAAACAGGTGTGGCATGCCTCAACTCATGGAGTCTTTACAACTCGATCTGCTTACAAGTTGCTGGCTCTGGAGGAGAGGAAAAATTTCCCAACGTGCTCTACAAACAGAAGATCCAGCAAATTTTGGCAAGGCATCTGGAGTTTGCAGGTACCGTACAAGGTTTCGTCACTTTATTTGGAGGGCAGCAAATGAAGCTATTCCAACCCTGTACAATCTGCAGAGAAGGAGGGTGGTTCAAACCGCTTACTGCCAAAATTGTAAGGCTGCTTGTGAGGATACAGTACACGCATTATGGGGCTGTCACAGGCTGGTGGTGGTTTGGGAGAAGGATGCGGAGCTAATGAAGTGTTCAAGATTTAAGTGCTCTGTTTTTGCTGATTTACTGGAGTTGTTCTTCTCTCTAAGGGACCGAATAGATGTAAATCTATTATGCATAACTATGTGGTTAGTCTGGAACAGAAGAAACTCGGCTAGAGTCGGGGACTCAGTGGTGGAGCTTCATCACATTCGGGCTAAGGCAGAGGTGTTCTTGCTGGACTTTCAATCGGCCCAGGGGCCAGAGCACCGGTTGCCAACTGCTTGCACTAGTGCAGTTAGGTGGAGGCCCCCCAATTCCCCTCTCTTCAAAATTAATTTTGATGGAGCGCTCTTCAGTGATCTCCGGGCTGCTGGCCTAGGCGTGGTGATTCGTGACTCACGCGGGTTGGTGGTGGGAGCTTTGGCTGAACGCATCCCAATTCCAATGTCTGCTGCTACGGTGGAAGCTCTTGCGTGTCGCCGTGCCCTTCACTTTGCAAAAGAGTTCGGTATTAGTGAGTTCGTTTGTGAAGGTGATGCGGAAGTTATCATTAGAGCTTTACTGGCTAAGGAGGTGTTTCATCCTGAATTCGGACATGTGTTGCAAGACGCCCTTGTATTAGCAGATAGTTTTCGAGCTTGTAATTTTGCTCACATTAAACGTGTAGGTAACTCGGTTGCCCATTTTCTTGCTAGACATGCTAAGTTTGGCATTGAGCTACAGGTTTGGCGTGAGGCCATTCCTGAGGACATAGCTCCCCTTGTAACGAGGGACTCTTTGTAACTCCTTGTTTTTTCCTTCTTTCTTTCTTAATATATTTTGACCTTCGGGTCTGGTTTCTCAAAAAAAAAAATATCTAATAATATTTTAATAAACTCTTAATTTAGTTGGATTTATATATGAATATTAGAATTGATTGAGTATAGTTGAATAAGTATGTGATAAAATGATGTGTCATGTTGGATTATAGGAATAAAACATAGAATTTACATAACATCTTTACTGAATTTAATCTATATTCTAAAGAAGACTTATACGAAGGTTGAGGTTTTTTTTTTTTGTTTTTTTTTAGTATTAGATTCTTTGTACAAAAAAAAAAGAAAAAGAAAAAAAAATCTTATATTATATGCTCATTGATGAGTGATAATGCTGAGATGATGAGTAAAAATTCTTATATTATGCTCGCTGATGAGTGATGATATTGACCAAAACATCTTTGATATATATATATATATATATATATATATATTATGGAAAGATCGAGAACTTTTATTATAACGAGAAAAAATTCAGTTCATCTTGAGTCACACCCGACTCAATTAATGAAGGATTTTCTACTATCTAAATTACAAAATTATCCAAAACATTTACGTTCTTGGCATATTGTGCCAGGATACCTCTTTGATATTTAAGTTAATAAACATAGAATTTTGTGATAACAAATACAAATTTTTTTGGCAAGGTCTTCCAAGTTCTTAAGTTTTCGAGAATGGTCATATATGTAATTATGTATTGGTTAACTTTGTGCCAATGCATTGGACACAAACTGTGTCCTAAGGCTTTCAAAGATTTAACTTCGTGGTGTTCCGAGATTTACACCTTTTTTTGGCTTAGAAAATTAGCCTAATAACATATGTAATCAATATCTGATAACATATGATGAGATTTTTCCAACGAACTTAATCAACTATATTTTTTTCGTGAGTTCTAATTAACTCAACTAATAAAGTCTTTTATAATTGAATAAAAGATATAAGATTCAATTCATGTCTACACCAAAAAATTGATTGGTGTCTTAGTTTAATAATAAAGTAAAAATCTCTTAAAAAAATAAAACTACGTTTTTTTTCAAAACAAACCAAAGAAAAGAAAAAGAAAAAGCAAAATGTACATGATTTATACCATTTCAAAACTTTTATTTAAGTACATACCTTTGGTGACAATGACGGATATGCTTTTTGGAGGAATTATGAGGTGGCATGATTTGTGCAACATAAAATGACACAATTTATATCATAACTCGTTCACATAATAAGTTATAAGTGGTATGAGATGATGATGAGTTTATATGGAGACATTTTTCTACCATTTACAACTCACGACATGAATGAATTATAACACAAATTAGTCACTTTATGTGGCACAAATTATATCACTTTATGTGATACTGGCATAACTTTTTTTGGAAATTGCAATACACAGTACACGCATGCATGATTCGTGTTGCAGGGCATATACCATGTCCTGATTGGCATCTCGTCCGGAATATTAATGGCACTTTATGCAGTTTTGCCGACACACGCGCTCTTTGCCTAGGAGAAAGTGCTAAGAATTTCATTCTTGGGCTAGTGGTGCTGGTTTTTCGCTTGTGGGCTAAATAGGGTCCATTAATCAAACAAGTAACAAACAAGACACGGGCTGGGCTAGTTCTGGTTTATATATGGAGAATTACTTGATATAGTTGGGCCCATATGTGAGTCTGAATATTCCTACAAGCTGTACCTTGAGCTTTTGGGTTCATATTCTCACTCAAAAAGGGCCCAAAAAAGAAAGGAGCTTGGACTCGGCTGCTCAAAAATCAGGGCTACACTCACTCCTCCTCATATTGTGTCCCTGCCTTTTGTTAACTTTTTTTTTTTTTGGCATATTATAAGCTGTATTTTTTCTTTCAACACAAAACTTAACTACAATTCTTTATGGGTTATATCTTTCGTTTATCAATTAAATTCAACCATTTGATTACATTGGTCAAAGAGTCATGTGATTGAATTTGAAGATAACATTGTCTATGTTATATTACTAATGCTATCACGTGGTTGAATTTGTTGAGAAACTTAAATATACATAAGAACAAAAAGTATTTCAGTTTAGATCAAGAGAAAGAATTCATTAAGATTTAAATAGACTAGCTTTTGGTATATCAACATTTAAATACTCAGACATTGGTGTTTGACTGTTTGGATTGCACTCAAAATTAAAATTCTAATTAATTTCACTTGAGTGAGAGTCAAGTGAGTGACTTGCAAAGTCTCTGACTATTTTATTGTTTTGCTCAAGCGGTCTTGAACTTTGCTTGAGCAAACATGGTACTCTTCAAACTCTTTCAATAACATTTTGACAGAATTTCTTACTCATAACCCTAGCCTGAAATTGGTTGAAATTCTTCTTCTTCTTTTTTATAAATAATTCCAGCTTTTATTAAGAAAAAAAGATCTGGCCTACAAGCCTCTTGGATAGGAGAAGGCAAAACATGCATATCACAACAAAAATGAAATGTAACAATAGTATAGCTAATTTGGATAGTAGTCTAAACCCAACAGAAATCACTTAACAAAGGAAATACTAAGTTCAACAATATTACTAAAAATGATGTTTACAAAGACTAAGTTTAACCTACTAATACGTTGAAATGCAACCCTTGATTTTTTGTCACATGAAATATGCATTCCAACCTGAGAGTTAACAAATTGGGAATGCAAAATGTTAATGAAGTATTTTATCTCTGAACACTTCAGTAAAGATATGTCGAGATTCCAGATGCACCGACAAGGCGACAACCTTGACCGTTGTTGATAAACTAAACTGATAATATATATATATATATATATATATATTTGATATTCTTTTATTCACGTAAACCTTTAACTCTTAACTTAGTCTAGGTGCTGCATAAATATATATATATATATATATATATATATTTTAATTATTTTAGTCAAGTTTGTCTGTTATTTATTTTGAGATTTCCTAGGTTGATGATTGTCATTACTCATTATTATAATATAGCCTTGAAGATATATATTGGATGTCACGTGGAACTTATCCCTATCATCCTCTCAAATCTTCCATTTTTTTCTAGATTTTAAGGACTTTTGTGTTGCATTCACAAAAAAGAAAAGGGCTTCTGTGTGTTCGTCTTTTGATAGATCTTCTTGATTGTGATGGTCTTGAGATAATGGAAACTGTTCATGTCTTCATGATCAAGACTGCAATCCTATGAAGCAGAGCAGTAGGTGGAATTGTGTAAAAAACACAATAAAATAAAATTTATATAAGGCCATTTATTTTTAAATTAGAATTTGAGTGAAAGATGATACAAAATCATCCCCTCCTATTAAATTCTTTAATTCATTTATATTTTTAATTAAATATAAAACATATGACATTTTGTTTTTATGTGGTTTAAATATAAAGCAATTAGATTTAAGGATTTAAATGATAGGAGATTATTTTCCAAAAAAATAGAACATGAAGGAAAGGTGTTACTTATCTTTTAATGAATTATTTTTCTCTATAAATAGGGTGAAGTGGGAGGTAGGGTTCCAAGTTCCAACCTCTAATACCACCTAACAATACCATGGGTATCGCTATCACTGACACAATAACTTGAACACAAAGAACTGTAAAGATATATATAAATATATATATATATATATATATATATAATTAAATCATTATTATTAGTAATATTTATCTTCGTCAACAAATATAACAATATTATATTATTACAATCCAAATCCTATCCATTACTTGCAAAGTCGCCCAAAAAAAAAAAAAATATATATATATATATATATATATATAGAGAGAGAGAGAGAGGGGGGGTGAATCTTTAACATAGAAACTACCTCTAGGCTTTTAGATATTTTCAAGAGTTTTATGTGCAACTTTTTACTTTCAAAAGTTCAGAGTTCAAATTTCCAAGTAAATTAAAATAAGGTTAGGTTTATGTCAAAAATTAAGTATGCTAAATCAATATGAATTTTTATGCACATACAAGCAGATTGTCACATTTTCAACTAGAGTAGTTGCAAGAAAAAAGTGAGGGATCAAAAAAATTCAACATTGCTTCATGACAGAATCATTACAAAATGTCTAAAACAGTACTGAAAAGCTTTGAATGAGTGGAAAGATATTACGTGCAATAAAAGTTTGAATGGCACCAAATTCTACGAGTCATATGAGTTTGATATGATGAGATAAACAGTTCCA
The DNA here is from genome assembly GCF_932294415.1 of Quercus robur. Lineage (NCBI taxonomy): Eukaryota > Viridiplantae > Streptophyta > Magnoliopsida > Fagales > Fagaceae > Quercus > Quercus robur. Next base: position 52,228,276 of record NC_065539.1, read on the forward strand.
GAATTCATTTTTCGTGCGTGTTATAATTGGATTTTGGTTCATGTCTTAGTCTTCAACACCAAAGAGACCGACCATATATGTGTGGATCCAGCTAGACTAAAAAAAGCACTCCTCAACCAAACCATATAGATTTATGTGAATCAGAAGCATATACCAAACGAAAGGTAGTCCTTGATGAATAGCCTGTTGGAAGATATTCTTATAAAGAAACATTATCTGATGAGCAAAATTTGGGACCTCAAAGAGATAGGCCAACAGTTTTTGAGTGGATGTCCTCAATTAATGGGTGGACATGTGTTCTTTATTTGTTTCGTTTTACAGCTTGCCTTGCACCAAGTTTGATTGTGTTTTTATTTTATTTTTATTTTTTTTGGGAAAGTGACTATGTTATATATATTTGTTAGAATAATTAACATTTCCTAAGATTATCAACGACAACAAAAATTAACATTTGGTGTCACTTAAACATTGTCAACGTCAAGAACTTTATAACTAGATTGACATTTTCGAATGTTTTTAATGTCAGTGTCCAATGTTAAAATCTCATCCTCTAATCTAAATATCAAATTGAGTGGTGGTAGCTATAATGTTATACAACGTGTGTATGAAATGAGAAGGTATTTGGTATTAAATGATACCATATCAGCAGTACCAAAATTCAATAAATATGAGACGTGTCAGCCAAAAATAACTACCTTACTAACAAATGAAAGACAAAATAACATAGTATTATTTGATACAAAATACTTTTTCATATGAAACACATAATGCCAAGTCATTTGAAATCATGTTTTAAAAACATGGTTTCAACGTTTTATAACTATAATTGAGATAGTATTTTTAAAATACGATATCATAAAAAGTGCGTACAAAAGAGTGCAATTAGAAATATATAACAACATAAACTAACACACTGACATAGTCACACATAAGTGGAGTAATTTTTAGATAGACCCAAAGTATTGCTTTGAGCTCTCACAAAATAAATGAACCTCACACATGGGTACCACCATAGAGCCCACACCATTTGTAAGAGTCCGGAGCACTGGTACGCGTCTACCTAAGTATTTTTCTAGTGTCCACCACCTAACAACAACCAGCATTTGACATGGGAGTACGGCTAGAAGTAATTTCCATTCATGTAACCTAACTTCCGTACATGCTGATGCGGCCAAGCGCTATGTTGGAGTCAACTAATGTTCAACATACTATCGATCCCTTGGTCGACATTTAAAGAAGATCAATAATTCAACGTAATAGGCACGTCGGTCTTTGTTTGGCTATCATTTTTTTGTTGACTGAACCTTTTTTTCTTTTTTCTTTTTTGATTAGTGATTTAGGCAACGACAACGTATTAGTTATTATTAATTTATTATATGAATGTATAAGATCGTTCATTTTGAACTGTTATTAGCCCCCATCAGTCGTGTATAATACTATAATTATTTTAAATATGATAATATGATGTTCGGTGTATGGGGTTCGTAACATAGGTGTAATCTGATTTTTAGTTTTTACACGCATAAATAGTTTTTTTTAATAATTTTTTTTTTTTTTTTTTGTAAAATAAAAAGAGACAGAGATGATGCAAATTAATTAGGTCAATGCTAATTATCAAGATGTCGAAACTACAAGAAACGTACTACCTTATTTATAGGCCTCCTTAAAAATGGTTTTATTTTATTTTATTTTTATAGTCATAATGGGGATGGAAAATTTGAACAAACAGTTGAAAATAATAAAAAGTGTCATACTATCAATAGGCTTGACTCTTTAAAAATACTTAGTTTAGAGGTTGTGGGAGGGTCGAGGACCAAGGTACCCTATCCAAAGATAAACCTGCCAATCCAAGCAAATAAACGCAATCAAACCTTGAAGATCACACTTACCCGAGGAGGACTAAGAGACCAAATGGCAGCTGGCACCTTGAAAAGCCGAGGATAAGAGAATAGATGACAAACAAAAGAGTACAAGACATACAGAGGTGGAGGAAGGAAGTTTCCTAAAAGAGACACCTCCCACATCTACATTCAATACTCTGCACCAACTTAGTTGACTGCATTAATGGGGAAATGACATATAAACAGTGACTTCACAGCTCACAGCTCTTTCTCCCACCTCTAGAAGGATCCTAATGGGACAAGCATCCAAATTGTTCCCCTGAGACATATAGATAGAGGCCTAAGATGCAATGGAATGGATTATATAAGGAAAAAAAAAAAAAAAAAACCCTTAGAAAGAAGGGATGAACATTTTCCAAGAAAAAAGACATAAAGAGAGAAAGCAAAGGATCACTCTGAAAAATATATCACCCTTGCTTATTAATGAGAGATCTATCCTTGAACTTGCCCAAGGAAGAGTTTATAATGAATTGTCGTTCTTTTCATTCATATTAGCCATTTTGGTTCTATTGGTCCTCGGCTTGTAAATTTCTTAGCATTGCAATTGACTCGGAAGCTCACTTTTTTAAAAATTCCTTGTATTGGGCTTGGCTTAAAGGACTGAGAACCATTATTTTAAGTGGATTGGGCTTTTCTTTTTGAGTCCTTACAGAGGTAATAATCAGTGTCTATCAATATTGAAAGATGCCTAGATAAGACTCAAATTTTATCAAAGTATTGAATATTTAAGTTTGACTTAATAATAAAAATAAAATGTTCAAGCTCAACCCACCGCTATTTATGAACACAGCCCTCTGCCAAGAGTTAACTACTTGTTTAGAGAGAGAAAGTACTGTAGGCCCACGGACAAGCCGAGGGGCTAAGCCTGGACCCAACTAGGTCTAAACCAAGATTACATTTTTTTTTTTTTTTTTTTTTTGAGAAACCAAGATTACAATTTACAACTATTAGACTGACAACTTTGCGAGTTGTGACACCTAACTATACTCAAGGCCTTTAGCCCCCCTCTGTTGGATTTTTCCCACAACGTTATTTTTCAATTTAGAATAATTAAAATAATAAGTAAAAATTCGTACAGCCTACTGTAAGCTTGTTATATTATATATTGTGAATTGTTGAAATATTTTATCATTTTTAAACCACAAAACAAGCTAATTTTTTTATTGATGATCGAAAGAAAAAAAGGGGTGGGAAACTAAACCAAAAATGCTTAAGCTAATTAGAGTTTTCTTTAGTTTTTTCCATACTAAAAGATGAGGTAATTTTGTTACTTATAATTTAGTAGACATGCTAGAGGATATTCTATCTCATCTTAATACTGTAATCTTATTTGATTTGACTATATTTTCTTAATAATATTTATGGTGTTCTAAAAAAAAAAAAAGTTAATTTTGTAACTTATAATCTAATAGACATGTTAGATGATATTCTGTCTCATCTTAATGTTGTAATCTTATTTGATTTGACTATTTTTTTCTTAATAATATTTACGGTGTTCTAAAAAAAAAAAAAAAAGTAATTTTGTAACTTATAATCGAGTAAACATGCCAGAGGATATTCTATCTCATCTTAATGGTGTAATCTTATCCAACTTAACTATCTTTTCTTAATAATATTTACGGTGTTCTCAAAAAAAAAAAAAAAAAAAGTGTGTTTTTAAGGTGAACTTGGGAACAACTGAAGGAAAACCATAATTCCCATTTATGTCACAAACCACATATAATATTGTAAAAGATATTATTAAGTATTGGATGGTCCATGTCATGCTGCATGCTTTGTAGGCCACGAGATAGAGAGAGACTATGTTTGGTTTTACATACAGCTCGTGAATACTGATGAGATAGAAAGTAAGAGGGAAAAAGAGTGAAAGGATGAGGGTGTTTTGTCAGGTTTTGTCTTTGGGGTCACTTTCTAGTCCCTAACCCTTGTGAAAATCTTTGCCGAGTTGTCTCTGAGTAGTTGGCAATTAAGAACGTCTAGACCTTGTCCTATTGATGGACTCTCCAAGGTCCTCTACTCTTGGTCTTACATATTACTATTCTTCAATCTCCCTTCACACATAAAAATAAAAATAAAAATATAAAAATTTATTTTTATTTAATACTGTATGATTCATCTCTCATAATTTCTCTCTGACTCACGCGTACAAAGTACAAACACCAGGAAAAAGAAAACATTGTATAGAGTAAAAGAAGAAGCTTGTTAACAAAAGAGAATAGCTAAGAATAGAAACTTAGGAATGAATGGTGTTACAGCTATTGAACCAGATTACACTGAGTTTGTTGAAGTTGATCCCACTGGAAGATATGGAAGAGTATGTTAATATAACCTTTGTTGCTCACTTTTGGTTCTTGCTTTCTCTCTGTGTTTTTCATTGCCTGTTGGTGTTTTATGCTCTTAGTAACATGGTGTGATTTTTGAGCTCCCCATATTTGCTATTTTTTGCAGTACAATGAAATTCTTGGCAAAGGAGCTTCAAAGACAGTGTATGAGGCTCTCTTCTCTCCATATTTTGCATACCCTTTTCAAATTTCTGCAAGTTACCTACTCTTTTGGCATTCTATATGTTATTCTATTAATATAATGGTTTTGCAAATGAATGGGTGGTTGGGTTGTATTAGAATTGTTGCAGTTATAGAGCCTTTGATAAACATACAAATTCTGCAAGTTAACTACTTTTTTTGGCATTCTATATGTTATTCTGTTAATTGGACTTGTTGCAGTTATAGAGCTTTTGATGAACATATCCTTTTCAAATTCTGCAAGTTATCTACTTTTTTTTTTGGCATTCTATCTGTTAATATACTGGTTTTTGCAAATGAATGGACCTATTGCAGCTATAGAGCCTTTGATGAGTATGAAGGAATTGAAGTGGCATGGAATCAGGTAAAGCTCTATAACTTCCTGAAAAGTCCTGAAGATCTTGAGAGGCTGTACTGTGAAATTCATTTGCTCAAGACCTTGAAACACAACAACATCATGAAGTTCTACACTTCCTGGGTTGATATTGCTAACAGGAACATTAACTTTGTCACTGAGATGTTCACCTCTGGTACTCTCAGACAGTAAGCATCATAAAGTTCAAAACTTTATTGTTTCTCACCAATTTTTTTCTTATTTTTCTGATCTGGGATTTTGAAATTTATTGGATTTTCAATGCTGGAATTGTTTTGTAGGTATAGGCTAAAGCACCGGAGAGTCAACATTAGAGCAGTGAAGCATTGGTGTAGACAGATTTTGAAAGGCCTTCTATATCTCCACAGCCATGACCCTCCTGTTATCCATAGGGACCTCAAGTGTGACAACATTTTTATCAATGGGAACCAAGGGGAAGTCAAGATTGGTGATCTTGGCCTTGCTGCAATCCTGCGTAAATCTCATGCTGCTCGCTGTGTTGGTAAGCTTTAGTGTTTTAAGTTTCCCTCAAAGCTAGAAACTTGCTTACAATTTCAGAATAGTTCACTTAGAATACAAGTATTTCTGTATATGTAACCACCATCAGTTTGGCATGCTATTCTTAGACAATGAATCAATCTGGGAAGAGTTTTAGTAGTTTGTGATTATATCCATTGGTTTTCTTTTCTTTATCAGGAACGCCAGAGTTCATGGCACCAGAGGTTTATGAAGAGGAATACAATGAATTAGTAGACATATATGCTTTTGGAATGTGCATCTTGGAGATGGTAACCTTTGAATATCCATACAGTGAATGCACCCACCCTGCTCAGATATACAAGAAAGTTATCTCTGTAGGAACTCAAAACTTTAAATTTTCTTTCCAGATTGAATTTTGTCTCCACCAACTAATTACTTATTGCATCTTGTATGTAGGGGAAAAAACCAGAGGCTCTTTATAAAGTAGAAGATCCTGAGGTGCGACTGTTTGTTGAAAAATGCTTAGCAACTGTGTCCCGTAGGCTCACTGCTAGGGAGCTTTTGAAGGACTCTTTTCTCCAAATTGATGATTATGGATATAATTTAAGTCCAATAGGGTACCGAGGAGATTTTGATGAATTAGGCCCTCTCTTAAGAGAACCCCACTACGGAATTTATCATAGTAACTGCTCTTTGATCAACGATTATGGCAATTATCTTGGTTATATACCTGAAAATGATTTTGAAGCAAGTGAACTTGATCTCTTCACTTGTCAAGAGGATGAGCATTTGGCAGATGTTGACATCGCAATCAAAGGGAAAAGAAGAGAAGATGATGGCCTCTTTTTAAGGCTCAGAATTGTAGATAAAGAAGGTTAGAGTTATGACATAATTTGTTTTATTATACCAAAATGCCACTTTTCTTCTTTCCTTAAATGATATAAGTAAGCACTGAGACCAAATTGAGCATTACTTTCCTCTGTGCAGGCCGTATTCGAAACATCTACTTCCCATTTGACATTGAGACTGACACAGCATTGAGCGTTGCGGCAGAAATGGTGGCAGAGCTTGATATCACTGACCAAGATGTGACAAAAATAGCAGATATGATTGATGGTGAAATTTCTACCTTGGTGCCTGAGTGGAAGAGGGGGCTTGGCATAGAGGGAAGTCCACATAACACAAGTGCAAGTTTCTGTCACAATTATGTTTCAAATGGTTCTCTATTGGATTATGTGTCATCAAATAATCCAGGTGCCAAGAATCTGCAAGTTCTTCAGTGTTCTAAGCAAGGAGGTGCTGCTGTCCATGGCCGTTTCGAAGAAATTACTTATCAGGTAGAAGAGTCTGAACAATGTGTCACTGAAGGTGCACCAAAAACATCAAGCCAGTCCGGTGTTGGCATCCATTTTGCTGACATCTGGGCTCAGCTAGACGGGCCGGAATTGAGTTCACAGAGGTCAAGAGAGATCCACTGGGATGAAGGAAGTAAAACATTGGACCAAACACCCTTTGGATCAGATGAGAGAATTATAAATGTGGATGATCAATGTATATCCAATGCAAGAAACTCTCTCTCCACAACCACTTCAGCTGACTATGCCCTCTTGGATGATTCTGAGAATGAAATTAGGCAAGAATTAAGATGGCTCAAAGCAAAGTATCAAATGCAGTTGAGGGGGCTTAGAGACCAACAATTAGGAGCAAAATGGAAATCTTCAAGCATGTCTCCAAAATCGCCACCATTGGATTCTCCCCCACTAAAGAGAGAGAGCAATGAAACTATCCTGGAATCTTTGTCCCCTGGGAAGCATTTCACTTCAGATTTTCCCGTTGCTGCTGATAAGAAATGCTCCAGTGTGGCAAACCAAAGTGAAAATTCTGAGGGAATCAATGAGTCTTTTTGTCCTGAGAAGATGTTTACTGCCAAGAATTTCTATTCAGGAGTTTTGCTTCCACACTCTCTTCACAGGGCAACTTCTCTTCCAGTTGATGCTGTAGATGTTTAAAGCCTGCCAAATATTCAGTTTCTTCCAATGCTGACACCACAACCTCCAAGTTTTTCCATCAGAGATGTAACTTCCAAAGATTGTAGGTCTGTTCCCAGGTGAGATCGTTTCACTTGGTTTTTTTGGAATTAATGTACATTACTCACTAACTTTGAAGTAAACAAGGTTTCCAAAATTTTATGTTCACCTCACAAAAGAAGGGAGATCCATTGATGACACTCTGATACTTACATTGAATCCCTTGACATAATGATTTAATGTAATTTGAAAGAATGGCCTATTGCCTGTGATGAGGTTACTTGTTTATCACTTAAAGAAGGTGAGAATCTGGTTTGTCTTGGCCAAAATGAGAGATTATATCAGTCTTTTTGCATTTGCTTGTTTGATGATTTAGTTAATAATTGACACATGTCAGCTCTGCTTGGCTTACAGAATGATTTTGGAGAAGCACATATATGGATTATGGACCTCTACACGACTTTTCCTATATATGGACTTATTGGGAAATTAGACGTATCTCATTGTAGATGGAACCCATGGGACATCCCAACATCATGTCCAAACACCACCACAGGCACCCCTCTCAAGGCCATGTTCCACTTTTGTCTTCTGTATTGGCTGCACACCTTCTTGATGTGTGACCATAATGCCAACCTCCCAACCTCCCAATCCTAGGGATAGAAAAATCTGAACTTTTTTCACAATCCTAAAGACCTCTATCAATGTTACACGCAGTATCATTTTCAATTTTATACTGACCACTTTTATTATTATACCAATTACAAAATGTTGCAAAACTTTTTTTGTCACTCTACTTATTGTATCAATGGACAATGGACAATGGACAAACGGCACCACATAGTTCCAGCCTTATCAATGACCTCTACCTCTTTTCTTTTTCATCTTTTTCCTTTGTTTTTTTCTTCTGTGGGGACTAGGGTGGGGGGTTTAAGTCTTCTATTTTATACTTTTCAATGGTAAATCCTAAGAAAAGCATCACCTCAGGACTATTATATGGCGGTTTTAGCTGGATAGTATAAGTAGAATGGTCCAATGGTTTCGGTATTTGGATAACTACATATCATGTACCTAACTGCTGGACCCATGTGATTCTGCTTGCCCAAGTTGCCAACTTGGGTTAGATATTCTGAAGGGTTTTGTTTTTTTTTTTTTTTTTTTTTTTTTTTGTTTTTTTTTTTTTTTTTTTTGTGGTAAAATATAAAATAAAATAAAAAGTGAAGGGGGCGACTTAAGTAGGCATTTTTCACCTGAGTGTGACCATAGTGACACTTTACCTACTAAACCTGAGCCTGCGGGAGCAAAAAAGAGAGGTGTTGGAGCATAGAATATAGAAAAACCATATGCCTACCATTCTTGATGACTCTTCCTAGTAGATGCCGCATATTATGTTTTTCCTAGTAATGTCACTGGCCAATGATCAATCCCATTAATGAGGCAAAAGGCGTGGAGAAATTTCCATGCAATGCAAGTAGATGTAGATGAAGTATGGCAATTGATTTAGTCAAGTACCACGTAAAAGAGCTAGTCTCAAATTTTAATTAATGTATTATAATGTTAATGGTGGATATAAAAAGGAGGATATGATTGATTACTAGCTCTAAATTATTAGATTCCCATATTCAGTCTTATGCTTTTTCTTATCTCCTACTCTATTAATATTGTTGTTGAAGTGGAACTTTCACTTTTAACAACTAATTAGGTTTGCTTCCATGACTGTCTATGAAACTTTATAAAGTTGGGTCACGGAAAAGTGATTAATATCACGTAGACAGATTCCATTATGACTCTCTTTTAAATAGGTCTTTACTAACCAGGCTTCCCATGTTGAATTTTTTTTTTTTTTTTTTTTCATAAGAAATCCCATGTTGAATTTGGTAGTAGAAAAGCACAAGAATAAAGATACCGTACAACTATAACAAGTGCATTATCACCTGGACTCAATTATTATTGTTGTTTATAATGTCTAGTTCCTGTCATCCTCGGCCCCCCAACCTCCACTTTGTGACTCAAACCCCCCAACTTTTTTTCTTGTCATTTTAGGTGTGTTTTTGTCCTATGAAAATTGAATAGTCTCTATGTGTTGTAACATCATTCAAAGGTTAGAAACTATAATCTACAATCACCTAAACAGAAATTTAACAAGGTATCGTGAGCATTTTAATATATGCTATGATGATATGGTGTTGTACGTTAAATGATTAAGCCATTTTGAAGGAATTTAACGATTAATCCATTTTGAAGGAATTGATCATCGTGCTATAAGAAATAAATAGTCAAAAGTGTTTGATTCTCATTAGAAGCCTAAACTTGCATGCACTACTTTTTTTTTAGGGTCTTGAATTTCTTTTCAATTAGTTTCAAATAAGTCTACAAGTTAAAATCTCTCTCCATGATGGTGTTGGGTTCTTTTTCTTGTTAGCACATGCATCACATTTTGATAAATAAATTATTGGACTAAAAATTTTCGACATAGTTGAGCCTGAAATTCATGCTAATGGGTCATCTATGAACCGTTATCGATATATTTTCCTTTATACAATAAAATAATGTAATGAGTGAGGAGAGTAGAAAATAGTGAAGAAAAAAAAAATATTTCAAGAAAATAAGTAGGTTTTAAAACATAGAAGAGATGGGAATTAATACATGAGCTTATTGTTAGCAATGTCAAACAAATATATCTAAGAAGGTTAAATAAATATATTGGAAGATGAGTGGAATGATAATATATCACCTAGGAAAGAATTAACGACATGGAAGCTTTTAGCCATTCCAAATAGCTTTAGCCGAAGCATGGCAAAAAAAGTGATGAAAATCCACTAACCCGTAATCAACTTCATAGGTAGCCTTGGACTAGACCAAGGCCACGATCAACTTCATTGTCATTGGAAAATGTCCAAAAAAGCACGTTCATCAGTTAATCCAAGTCATATTGGGAAGTGGACTTTTTGAGTTTAGGATGTTGTTGCCTTCCATGCTAAACAAGAAAAGTTTGTCATTTTTTTTTTTTTTTTTTTTTAATACAAGAAAGAAATTTTGTTCTAAAAACTTAAACCTTGACCCTTGTCTCCTACACCCTACAAACATTTATACTTGTAGAGTCACTACTATACTAAAGATGCACAATAGAGTTGAATGCTAAGTGTGATTGCATTGTAGAATTTAGGACAAAGGTAATTTAATGGTTGATTAGGCTAGCATTAATTATGATTTGAGACAGTTTGCACTGTTTTATTAGAGGGATTTCCCACGTGCTTAGCTATGCAGCAAATGCTAGTTATGGGCTTCTCATGGGTTACAAATATTCTAAGATTATTTGCAAGCCCATTTGTGGGGCCGAGATGGTTTTATTTGCAAGCCCATTTGCAAATATACCGGGCAGGTTTCATGTCAATGATGCTCATTATTTTTATTTTTTGGGTAAATTGCATATTTGGTCCATATCCTATATACTATATTTCAATTTGGTCCCTAATCTTTTAATTGTGTCAATTTGGTCCTTAACATTTCAGTACTGTGTCAATTTAGTCTTTACTATTAATTTTTGAATGAAAATTGATGACACATCTAAAGGCCAAAATAAAAAATTAGCTTTTATTGATGTGATAATACAATAAAATTTTATTTTGATCATTTGACATGTCATTAATTTACATCCAAAATATAACAACAGGGACTTAATTAACACGACACTGAAAGGTTAGGGACCAAATTGAAATATGTTGTAAAAAATAGGGACCAAATATGTAATTTACCCTTATTTTTTTAATTTTTGATGAACTCAATGATGCCCATTATTTGGCAAATATATATAGTGTAAACTTATAGAATTTATAGCTGGTTTAATGGTTATAAATGCCTGTTATTTGGCGAACATAGATGTAAAAGTGGCTAAAAGTTTGTTAAAAAATTTATTCTATCAAGTAATTATGCTGCAAGTAGCTCAACACCATGATGATGCCATAGAGAAATAAGAAAATTACTGAATACTTTGGAAGTATCATAAATGCGTACTCCCCCTCTTACATAACTGTAGGTCCCACTAATTAAATTTATGGTGAGATCCACAATTCATGTGAGAAGAGAGAGTATACATTTATGGTATTCCGAGAGTACTCAATAATTACACAGAGAAATATCACACTATCAAGCAAATAAGCTATTGACATAAGTGCCTAATATGGCATTTCAGCTAAGTTAACATATTAATACATTTAGGTGGAAATGTAAAATAGGTTAATTTTGCACTTGAAAATATGTTATAAGGACACAGACAATTTCATTCCTCTTAATGGCCTTTGCGAGTCAAAAAATAACGTGTGCATCCCATACGACCTCCAAACAGATTGCAATTATCATGATCATATTGGCCTCAAAATCGGGTATTTTTCAAGCAATTCATCTTCTGACAATGTATCATGTTCTACCTGCGGGGTCCAAAGCACCTCAACAGCCTGCAAAATTATTAAACATAGAATTAGAGTCACAACTTTCCTAACAAATTCTTAATGTTGAATTGTTAGAGTAGTGTTAGTGGTGGATCTATATATTCCCACTTTACCAATGTTTCTCTGGAAGTGATGGAATTCAAGTGATACAAGGCCTTTCTTAAGTCCTCTGTACTTCTAATTGGAGGAAGATTTGGTGTACCTTTAACAGCGACCACGAGTGTGACCTGTGAATCAATTTACATTAAAGGAATAAAGACTACCAGACCTGAAAAAGACATAGAAGTGAGAACAAACTACTACTACAGATCAACTCTACATGACCCAAATCATTGATTCTTGGTTTAGTTCTAGTAAGGATATTCCATAACTCAAAAAGATAAATTTCATTATTTAACAGCTTATGCTTGAAGTAAAGACCCAAATTGAACTATCAAGCTCTAAGACACGCTAACTCAAATGCTAACATTAGTATTTAAAAGGAAGCATATGCAGTATGTGCCATAAGAAATTATGGCAATCAAGTAGCTTGAGGCACAATAGGTATGCATGATATCTAGAATCCATAAAAGATGATATACCACTATGTAATCTTTTCTAAGTTTGTTGTCCTTTGGGATAAGGGTTCTTTGAACTTTTATATTGTCAACATTGACAAGCGACTCGATTTCAAATTTCTCTCTCTCTTCAGCTAAAAGTTGTCTGAATTCCTTTTCCACAGCTTCAACACCTCGCTTTTGTTTCACCTACAAGAAAATTTTAGTATGTGAAAGTGCTCTGTGGTTATATAATCTTTAAAAAGAAAACTTCTTTTATATAAGCCTATGGAGTTTAGTTGGAGTGAACGGCTGGAAGCAACACAAAACTTGAGCATCTTTTTCTCAGGATTTTCATTTCTCTAAAAAAATATTTTAGGCATTCGTTGTTTTTTGCAAATCCATTCACTTAAGATGCTTTTACATAACATCGAAGAGAATGAATTTCTCATAGGGCAACAATAGCCAGACTGATGGAGTAGAATTAAAATAACGTAACTCTTCCAGCACAAGTTGTGGAATTAACCTGAAGGACCAAAATACAAGAGCAACTTAACTTAATCACTTAACCCTGCTGTTCTTTTCTTTCAACCTCACTCCCTAATACAATGTCATCATCACTGCTGTTCAAGCATAATCGGAATTATCAGATGCCGATTATACAGTTTTTTTTTTTTTTTTTTTTTTTGGTTTCTTCTATCAAAACCAATGTTTTGTGCAAATGATATTGTCATCATATTAAATTCTAAAAAATCCATATAGCTGACCCAGCTTCAACATGTCCATCAAATCACCATCTACACAGAAACTAAAAGAAGTAATTGGCTATTTCACCATAAAATGATACCAAAGGACTAACGCAATTCACTTAACAGGGAGAAAAATGTTTTTCAATTTATTTAAATATCACAAATTAAGTTATAAATTATGGATAAGAAATTAGGTGAAAACAAAAAAACAGCATTAATCATTTTCCTCTCTGTCAACATTGGGAAACCTGAATAACAGATATTAATTATGCACAAAAATGACAACATAGAAACCAATGAGAAGTCTTTGTAACAGAATATAAATCACAAGTATAATGAGTTTTAAGCGTTCTGAAATACTGTTATCCAACAAAAGTTAGAAAACTCAAAAGATCAGCTTAGTTCAGATACTGCAGAATTGAATCAACTAACAATCCTTTCATCAACTTGTGTCACGTGTGCCATAGTAAAAATCTAATGCAATGAGAGGATGCAAGCCATGGAAGATGTATATGAAAGGTTAAAGAAGCTCAACATGATGAGGGAAATTCTAAAAAGTATAGTTTGTGAAGATAAAAATAGGCCCAAAAACTTAGATAAAGAAGACTAGAGTACTCTTTCTAGTCCAGAAAAGGCAGATAAACAATCATGTTTCTTATGATCACATATTTGCATTTACAGATCAATAAGAAAGTATAACCCCATCATACTAAAGTTAAAGTACACAACTTGAAAACAAAAGAATAGTTAGAGAAATTAAACAGGAATACTTCTTTAACATTTAATATCAAGGTGTATTAGCTACCCTATGCACAACAAGAAGCTTAACACTATGGTTTAAATTACAGGATTTTCAAAATATAAGAACAGAATTGAAGAAATATCTAACTAATATCACTTTCAAGCTCAACCTTCTCATGTATATATTGATTAAGAAGAACAATGACTTTCCGGGCTACTAAGCACCATCTAAACCTTTACAAGATTATGTGACTTACAGATGAATAACCAGAGATCCAATAATTTTGATGCCGAAGCAGGGCTACTATGGACTCTGCAACCATAATAAAAAGGAGGAGAATGTTACATAAGATAACATGTAAAACTAGCTAAAGTTAAAGCCTTTAATATGTAATGCAGTGATAAGCATGACTAGCAGACAAACTAGTGATGGCTATAATAATTAACTTCATTTCAATATTAGCGGCATCAAACTATGCATTTTTGCCTGTCAACAAGGAAATAATTTTATATTTATTCAAAGAACATCAGAATTTATCTCTCACACAAAGAACCAACCGTAAACCATTCACGGGAAAATTGAGGGGAAAACATATTTTGACGTTAACAAAGAGGAATTTGTTGCCACCACCCACAAACTAAAAATTTCATTAAACCATATAATCATGCTATGCTGTATTGTACATGGACTAGTTTAAGTTTAAAAAATTTCAAAGCCATATTTACAAAAAGGGAATAGCTCTTCAGTACAATTAACTTTTAATTTATTCTCATCTCCACCTTGTGTGAAATATGGTACAATGCTGCATAACTTTTCAGAAAAAAAAAAAATTTTTAAAAAATTCCCTCATAGGGTTTTGATTTTCACACATCCACTATTTCACATCCACTTTTGTGTGATAAAATGAGGACATTCCCGCATCAATTGTGAATATGTATGTGAAATAGTGGATGTAAACGTCCATGAAAGAATATTTAACCTTCCCTCATCAATAGCTTCATCAATCACTGAAGGTACAATTCTTTTTTCTTTTTCTTTTCTTTCTTTTTTCTTTTTTTTTTTAATTTTGTGCTCTCATTTATTATAAGCTGTAAATATAGAAGTGATTAAGAATTCTTAGAAAACTTCTTGGGCACAGGAATTCCTGTGTACCAACCTTTCTGATACACTCCTTTTCCTAGCTCCATTTAAAAAATAAAAAAAAAATCCTTTTGAGAAAATATCCACAAGTAGTAATGTAAATATACTGCATATCTATACCCATGTCAGGATCACATCCAACACAGGTATTGTACTCATTCTAAAGTGTCCATGTAGTAATGTATTATAGGCTTACTCATCCTTGAAACAAATTTTACCCTATTGGGGATAAAGTACTGGAGTGGAGCAAATGAACATGAGGATACTGGATTATATGGCCAGTTATAAAGAAATTGGATATATAAATTCATTTATAATGGTTGGTTCCTAATCCTTATGGTTCCTAAAGGAATGAAAAACATAGTCTAGTATAAATTTACAATATCATCAATGAAAAATATGCCATTAATTCCATATGAACCTGTTAATATGATGTGGAAACCCTTCTTTTCAGATGTGTCTCCAGCTCCAGCAAGATTATTAAGATCTCTTTGAAGTGAATGAGCCTTGCCTGATAGCCCAACCTGCAAGTGAAAAAAGAAAATATCAGGAGTTTTAGGATTCTGGGAATGAGAAGGTCACAAAGATGAGGATGCAATACACACACACACGACCCACAGGAAAAGGATCTCAATTTGAAGTGAATCCATTTCATTGTTTTGATTAAATAGAACAAATCCAAATGGCGTATCTAGTCTCGTGTCATGTTTGCCAAGAGCCTTGTAGTTTAGCTGGTTGGCATCTCCCAGTGTAGCTATCAAATTATAAGGGGGAAAAGTCTAGAAATAAAATATGAACCATGAAACACACTCTTCATTTCAATTGAGGATCCTATCTCTTAGGGTCCACATGGAGACCTGATTTATCAAGTGGACTTGAATTTAAAAACAAAGAAATAGAAATTATGAGAGAGGGGGGGGGGGGGGGGGGGGGGGGGGGCTAATAGTGCAGAGGTCTCTCTTATTGGGATAAAAATCAACCACAGACTGCATACTGGAAAAATAACAAATAATGTTTTCAATATTACTTAACCCTTCATTTGGTATTTCAAAGAAGAGGATGATTGAAAGGGAATACAGATCCCAAGATTTTCAAACTTTATTTTCATATTCAATTCACAATTAGAAGTACTAATATCACTATGTTCCCCTTTCTATTTCTGTGGCCATGATTGAAAACACAAATTATGCACTTTTGTGTGTGTGTGTGTGTTTATATACATATATATGTGTATATATATATAAATATAAATATATATATATATATATATATATATATATCTCACTCTAACTACTTAAATTGTTACTCCATACCAGAGTCTAAGTTCTATTTGAAATTCCTAAACAATAAGTCTAGGCACACAACATTTGTAATGATTGCTGACGTGATGATGAATAACAAAAGTGATGTTAATGATCTATCTGGGTGAGGAAAAACAAATTTTGATGAACATCTAGTATACATCCTGTTCGATCATAACAGGCCATATCAATACTTATGAAAAATGTTTACGGCAGCTCAAGGCCAAAGGCACATTAATAAGGAAAGACCTTAAACTGTGAATGAATAATTGGTTTATAAAATTTTTCATAAAAAAAAAAAAAAAAAAAAAAAAAAAAAAAAAAAAAGCACAATCATAGGTGGGTTGTACACTCTTCCTTATCCTCAAGAAGGTCATCAAAATTGTTATCCAATAGAAATCGAACCCAATTGAAAGTCAAAGTTGTTTAAATAAAAAATGGTTATGAGTATGCCGAATCATAAATTGATGATGAATTTCCCCTAACATCTTGAGGCTTCAATTTTTGTAAGTCAGTATCCCCTACCATATATTGTCAACATTATCCACTCAATCTCCCACACGACAACACATTAAAAAAATCTTTTCCCCTTTCTCAACACCAAAAGTAAAATTGGAAATTATATTTCATTTTTCCTTCACCATGCATCACCTTACCTCGTTTCTTAATAAGATAATAAATTTTCATCTCTTTAGTTAAATTTGATGCCTAAACCATGATATTTGGTACTCTATATGAAATTAATTTTGGTTTGGTTCACTGAATCTTTACATGTTGAATCCATCTTTGTTTGAATAGGTTAAGGCTATTGGGTGATTCTAATGTGAAGTTAAGTTGATATAATGCATTTCATGAACTAGATTCCTACTCTATTGAAATGTAAAATTACTAATTTAAATATATATGAATAGCTAGTATACATCTTGTGTGTACTTTGTGATTTCTAGTTTTTCTAATAAAACTTATTATGCATTAAAAATAAAAAATAAAAAAATAAAAAAAACTCCACACATATTTGATGAATTAGGAACAAGCAGAAGTAAACAATACCTGAATCTTGACAACGCTCGTTGCTGTATCATAAGTACAAACCATCCAAAGTAAAAACCCACCAAAAATTCCAAATGGCAATAGAGCAAGCCATGAAAAAAAACCCTTGCCACTCTTATTCATATCGTTCTCTCTCCTTGGCTCTGCATTGACCCTTCGGCTATTATCATCATAGGATCCATAGCCACGACTATACCCTGGTTGACCATAATGATAATGATATACATCGTAAGAATTAGACGAGGAATATGACGATTTTTCTTCCTCTGAAGAGAAGGAAGAACCACCCATTCTGCCACCAGAGGCAGCAAAGGCTGTGTACAAAATTTCATGGGTGAATAACAAAGCTAGAATGAAAGCAAGAATTGGATGGTTTTGGAGAAACTTGAAGGCCATGTTTGTTGGGCTCTGTTAGGAATTTTTATCCCATAAAAGATACTATCTGGGATTTGGATGAGAAAGGCCGAGATTCATAGGATTGATATATAACATGTACAAGAAAACTTAGAACAGAAGGTATCATTCCGTTCTGAAAAGTAAATGAGGTTCCATTTTTAATTGGGATTTGAAATTACTTGGAACTTGTCTGGAATTTGGATGGTAATCACTAGGAAGCTCGGTGGGAGTGTTCTTCTTTGCTTTCTTTCTATGGGTGTTCTTTGTTTTGTTTTGATTCAGGGTGAGGGCCCTTAGGGTATGTTTGGTATGATGTAGCTCCCGGAATAGTTATTCATGTGTAATACCAATTCGGTCATTTGGTTGCATCTTTATTACATGGATTAGTTATTACATTGAAATGACTATTCTTTAAATTAAAGAATAGCTATTCCTCTTTAAAATGGATGTAATAACTATTCCTTAGTATATATAATAGGTTTTAAAATTAATATATTTCCAAAAATATAAAGTTTCCTTATACACCATCTTTTACAAGCTTTCCATATGTAACAACCAAACTTATGAATAGTAATAGTTATTCTATTACAATGTCTTCTATTCCCAGTAATAAAGATTACTATTCCTAATGTAATCTACATTCAGTGTACCAAACGTACCCTTAATTGTTTTTTTTTTTTTCTTTTTTTGTTAATTCCGAATTTTTTTTTTTTTTTTTTAAATTCCAAAACCGCGCCGTTTCAGAAGTTCTAATGACAGTCACTAATTGGGTTGTAACAGAGCCTTGCATTGACAAAAATTGAAAATTAGAAAATTGAAATGACAAAACTGAAAGATTGATAACTAAAATAAAAAAATGTGAAAGTTAGAACGTCAATTTTGCATTTTTGCTATAAAAAAAGTACCAAATAAGACCAAAGTAGATAGAATGTACCAAATAGGACCAAAGTAGAGTGAATGGACCATATAGAACAACAGTGGATCGAATAGAACCAACTTGGACCGAAGTAGACAAATTGGACCGAATAGGACCAAAGTTGACTAAATAGAACCAAAGTGAAATGAATAAGACCGAAGTAGACCAAATGGACTGAAGTATAAAACAAAATATAAGGTCTCGTTTGGGAGGAGGAAATGGAAAAGAATGAAAAAAAATAATTTTAGAATATTCTTCCCTTCCCTTCTTTGGGAATTTTAATGGAATAAATAGAAAGTTCATTCCTTTGTTTGGGAGTTTAAATGGGAGAAAATGGAATAGGTAGGAGAGAACATTCATTTCTCTCTATTTCCTTAAAACCTCAAATTTTCATTTCCCTTAAATTGGGAGGAATGGAAGGGAATGTAATTAGATTTAATGAATTTTTTACTAAAACTTCCAAAATACCCCTACCTATTCAACCATTTATTTTAAAATAGGGATCTAATAGTAATATTGTCATAAAATGATTTCATTTCATTCCCTTCATGTAACTCCTAAACAAGATTACTTACATTTCATTCATTTTCATTCCTTCATTCTAAATCATCCAATGAAGATTACTTAATTCCATTCCATTCTTTTCTATTCTTTTTCCTTACTTAAATACATTCCATTCCTTTCTATTCCCTTATGATCATTCTATTTCATTCTCTTATGAACTCCCAAACGAAACCTAAGAGAAACATGCTTGTAGTGGTAAAATTTAGTTTAAAAATCAAATCAAATAAATAAGATGTTATGAAGCCTTAAAAGTGAGGTAGCAAATATAGATATAGAATACATATGATATTAAGTTTTATTTATTAATTCTTATTTAAACATGCAAGTCATGCATCATCATAAATAATAAGACATACAATGTTTGACACCTTGTTGTCAATCTAGGTTTCAACGAATTTGGCATCATAAAAAAAGGGTGCACATAGTTGTTATTTTTGTTGAATTTATGGTTTGAAAGCATGGGCTCTACGCATATTTGACATGTGAAAATTGGATGAGCTTCCTATACTTGGTCATGGGGTGTTTCTTCTTCTATTTATCTCACTGATGTTTCCACGGCGGGTTTCCCATGCCTTGAAAGTTGAAACTACAACTACAATGTTGTTTAATTTTTCTATGAGAGTTCTTGCTTCTTATATAGATGTATAAGTCTTTTAATCCTATATGATTTTTAGGAGAGTAAGTCAGCCACACATCCTTTACCATGAAGGAATTTGCATTGCATACAAACATGCTTTGGAAGCAAATCAAAGACTTGCACGCCACTTTAAGGAATGGTTGACATTTGATAAGTTTGTCAAATAAATAAGAAATAAAAAATAAATAAATAAAGAAATAAAAAAATAAAAATTATGTGAAAAATTGTGAGACTACCAAAGCTTATGTGGCATAATATAAAAGAGTCCAAAAAAAAGACAAACGCATTTGTCTATATATAATAGATGATTGAACCACTACACCTTAGGAAATATAATTTGAAAATTTTGCATATTGCAGAAGAACTTACAATTCTACTCATCAGTCGTTATTTGGCAATGTCAGTGATTTTCAAATTTTGGTTTTAAACATTAAACCAGCTATATATATAATATATTACATGCGTAAATAAATCAGAAGGTGGCTAAAAATTTGTTAAAAAAATTATTCTTATGCACTTAATGCTGCAAGTAGCTTAGAAACATGGGGTAATTATAGAGAAATAATACTATATAGCAAATAAGATATTGAAATAAGTTTCTGATATGGCATTTCAACTAAAGTAAAAGTTTTTAATACAACTAGGCGGAAATATAAAACAAGTTAATTCTGTACTTGAAAATATGTTACAAAGACATAGATAATTTATTTTCTTCTTCAAGTGCCTTTACGAGCCGAATATGGTATATGCCATACAGACTTCCGAACAGATTGCAATTATCATTATCATATCGGCCTCAAAAGATGGTAGTTTTCAAGCAATTCATCCTCTGAAATTTATTTTCTTCTTCAAGTGCCTTTACGAGCCAAAAATGGTATATGCCATACAGACTTCCGAACAGATTGCAATTATCATTATCATATCGGCCTCAAAAGAGGGTAGTTTTCAAGCAATTCATCCTCTGACAATGTATCATGTTCTGCCTGCGGGCTCCAAAGCACCTCTACTGCCTGCAAAATTGTTAAACATACATTTAGAGATAACTTTTCTAAGAAATTTTTTCACAACTGCTGTATCGACAAATTGTTAAATGGTTAAGCTCAATTGACAAAGTTGTGTCAATGGTGGATCTATATATATATATATATATATATATATTCTGACGTACCAGTGTATTACTGGAACTGATGGTATTCAAGTAATTCAAGGCTGTCCTCAAGTCTTCAGTACTTTTAATTTCAGGTAGATTTAATGCACCTTTAACAGCTACCAGGATTGTTACCTGAGAATGAATTTAAATTAAAGGAATAGACTTACAGACCTGAAAAAGACATAGAAGTGGGAACAAACTAGTGCTATAAATCGACTCTCCATGATCCAAGTTATTGATTCTTGGTTGAGTTCTAGTAAAGATAATTCATTTTATAACACCTTAAGCTTAAAAGAAAGACCCAAATTGTAATATCAAGCTCTAAGACACACTAACTCTTAACAGTAATGAGTAAGTATTTACAAGGAAGCATATCTGTATGTGCAATTAATAATTATAGCAACTAATTAGCACAATAGGTGTGCCTGATATTTATATTTAGAACCCATAAAAGATGAAATACCACTATGAAATTTTTTTCAACTTTGTTGTTCCTTGGGATAAAGGTTCTTTGTACTTTCATGTTGTCAACATTGACAAGCGACTCAATGTCATATTTCAACCTCTCATCAGTTGAAAGTTGTCTGAATTCCTTTTCCACAGCTTCAAGATTCCACCTCCGTTCCACCTGCAAGAATATTTTGAGTGCATCAAAAGTGCTGTGTTGTTAAATAATCATTAAAAAGAAAAATTCTTTTAAATTGGAGTGATCAGTTGGAAGCAACCAAAAAATACAAGCGTCTTTTTCTCAAAATTTTCAACCAAAAAAAAACAACAAATTATTGGTATTTTTTTTTGGCACATACATTCAATTTCTACTGTGACATTACAACACTAAGATTCTTCTATATAACAATCTAAAGATTGAATTTCTAATAGTGCAACAATAGCCTGACTGAAGTAGTGGAACTAAAACAACATAACTCTTCCAGCACAGGTTGTGGAATTAAACTGAAGGACCAAAATACCGCAGCAGCTTAACTTAATCACTTGACCCTGCTCACTCCCTAATACAATGTCATCATCACTTCTGTCCGAGCATAGTCTGAATTATCATACGTCAATTATACAGAGCTTTTTTCTTTTTTATAACCATCAAAACAAAATTTTGTGCAAAGGATTTGTCATTGTATTAATTAAAAAAATCCTGGAGTTTATTGTTAGGGACACAAATGGATAGGAAGGAGAGCCTAATGCACACCACCATATATTTACATCATCATTGATGAACCCATATAACCAACCCAGCTTCAACATGGGCCATTAATTGGCATCTCCACAGGAACTAGAATATGCCATGTGCTATTTTACCTTAAAATTATACCGAAGGACTAAACTAAACCACTTAACCGGGTGAACAATGTCCGAATTATTTAAATTATGCACGACAACAACTACAAAGAGACCAAAGAGATGTTGTAACAGAATATAAGCCACAAGTAATTTCATAATGGAGGACAGATGGTGACCTAGTGATGATTATCAAGAATTCTGGTACACTGTAATCTGATGAGAATTAAGAAACTCAAAAAGATCAGCTTAGTTCAGATATGGTCCAATTGAATTGACTAACAATCCTTCCATCAACTTCTGTTATATGTGCCATAGTACAAATCTAATGCAATAAGTGGATGCATGCCATAGAAGATGTACTTGACACATTAAAGAAACTCAACATGAATAGGGAAGCTCTGGAAAGTCCAGTTTGATAAGGTAAAAGTAGACCCAAAAACTTTGATAAAGAAGACTAGCGCACTCTTTCTAGTACAGACAAGGTAGAGAAACAACCATGTTTCATATGATCACGTATTTGCATTTAGAGATTGACATACAGTTATAACCCCATCATACTAAAGTTAAAGTACACAACTTGAAAACAGAAGAATAGTTTCTGCATTTATAATAGGAACATCAGCAGATTTTTCTAGATGAGAGGAAAAAGAAATTAAACAGAAGAAAAGTAACGTTTAATATCAAGGCTGTATTAGCTATTGTATGCACAACAAGAAGAAGCTTAAAACTATGGTTTAGAGTACTGGCTTTAATTTTAATAACAGCATTGAAGCAATATCTTACTAAGATCACTTTGAAGATTATACTTCTCAATTATGTAATGATGAAGAAAAATCGTGAACTTTAAAGGCTACTAAAGCACCATCAAAACCCCTTTAGAATATTAGACTCACAGATGAATAACCAGAAATCCAGTAATTTCGATGCCGAAGCAGAGCTACTGCAGACTCTGCAACCAAAATAAAAAGGACAAGTATGTCACATGAGATAATATGTAAAACTAGCCAAAGTTTTGAGGCATTTAATATGCAAGTGATGAGCATGAAGACAAACTAGTGATGCTGTAATGGCTATAATAATTAACTTCATTTCAATATCAGCTATATCAATGCATTTTTTCCTGAAAAAACATAATACTATTTTTTCCACCAATGAAATAATTGTAAAAGTATGCAAAGTTCATGAGAATTTATAGTGCACACATAGAGAACCAATCATGCATGTGGAAAAAAATAAAAATAAAACAGTTGGACAATAACAAAAAGGATTTTGTTGTTGCCATTCACAAAATAGAAATTTCATTAAACTATATAATCATGTTATCCTGTATTGTAAATGGACTAGTTTGAGTTCCAAAAATTTCCACGCCAGATTTAGAACAGGGGCATGGAACTTCATTAGAAAAAACATTTAACTTATCCTCATCTACACCTTGGATGAAATATGGTACAATACTGCATATCTAGTCAAAAAATGGTAATTCCCTTGTCAATAACTTCGTCAATAACTCAAACTACAATTCTTTTGTTAGAATTCTGTATTCTCTCATTGATAATGTCCATGTTAACAAAATATGGATCAAGTATTCTTAGAAAACTTCTTGATTACAGGGATTCCTATGTACCTACTTTCATAATACACTCCTTTTGAGCACATATCCAGGAGTAGTAATGTAAATAGACTGCAATTCTATACCCACGTCGTGTCATGTCCAACACAAGTGTCTCACTCATTCTAAAGCATCCATGTAGGAATGTAAAATATGCCATGCTCATCCTTGAAACAAATTTTACCCTACTGGGGATTAAAAGACTGGAGTGGAGAAAAAAATCTTAACTGAAGCTTCCTTGATCAAATAAGGGGTACTGGATTATATGGCCGGTTGAAATGTAATTAGATATTTAAATTCAATGATAGTGGTTGGCTCCTAATCCTTAAAGGAATGAAGAACATAGTCTAGAATATATATAAATTTACAATATCATCAACGAAAAATATGCCATAAATTCCATATGAACCTGTTAAGAAGAAGTGGAAGCTCTTGTTTTTAGATGTGTCTACAGCTGTAGCAAGTGTACTAAGTTCTCTTTGAATTGAATGAGCAATGCCTGAGAACCCAACCTGCAAGAGAATATAGAATTTAGAATTCTGGGAATAAGAAGGTTACAGATATGGGGTTGTAAAATATATAAACGACCCCAGGGAAAAGAATGTTCTCAGTTTGAAATGGACCCATTTCATGGTTCATATTAAACAGTACACATCTAAA
Source organism: Quercus robur (assembly GCF_932294415.1). Taxonomy (NCBI): domain Eukaryota; kingdom Viridiplantae; phylum Streptophyta; class Magnoliopsida; order Fagales; family Fagaceae; genus Quercus; species Quercus robur. The sequence continues at coordinate 52,252,770 of NC_065539.1, forward strand.
TGGTGTATCTAGTGTCATGCATGTATATATATTGTTAGATACAAAACATAAAATCTGAACCGTGAAATGCACTCTTTCCATTTCATTCGAGTCTCCATATCATTTGAGGATCCTATCCTGCAGTACCCACAATGGGACCTGATTTATTATTGGACTTGATTTAAACAAAGAAATATAAATTAAGGGAACCATAAAAATAAATAAATAAGCAATAGACCATAGGTTTCTCTTCTTGGAAAAATAATCAATCACAGACTGCATAGTGGGATTTTAACAAATAATGTTTTCTAGGTTACTTAATTCTTTATTTGGTCTTCCAAGGAAAAGGGATTAAAGGGAAATTTTCAAGATTGCAAACGTAAATTTATGCACTTCTATATAACTCTCACTCTAAATAATCTTAAAATGTTACTCCAACCCAGTGTAATTCTCTTTGAATTTCCTTAACAATAAACATTCTTCACAATTTTTTTTTTTCACAATTATTGACGCGACTTGTGATTGAAGCATAATAAAAATGATGTCAGAGACGGACCAAGTAAAAGTGACATAATTCCTATCACAACCGGCCATGTCAGCAATGATGAAAATTATTGTGTAGCTCTATTCTAAACTATACAGCTATCAGGCTAACTAAGAAAGTAATTCAAAAAAAAAAAAAAAAAAATTCCACACAAATGTAAAGAAATATGAACAAAGAAGTGATATACCTGAACCCTGAGAACACTTGCTCTATTAAGATAAGCGATCAAAAGAAAAATCCCCACAAAAGACCCAAATGGTAAAATAAAAAACCACACACTCGTACCCTCATGTTTCTCATTGACCCTTAGGCTATCAATATCATCATCAACATATCCACTACTAAATCTTGGGTAATTGTCATAATGATATATATTGTAAGACTTAGAAGACAAATATGAAGACGATTCTTTATCTGAAGCGAAGGAAGAACCGCCCATTCTGCCACCAGAGGCAGCAAAGGCTGTGCACAAAATTTCATGGGCGAATAACAAAGCTAGAATGAGAGCAAGAATTGGATGGTTTTGGAGAAACTTAAAGGCCATGTTGGGTTTGAAGAATTTAATCCCAAGAAGAAAAGAAAAAAAAGTATTTGAAAGTTTTGGAGGAGAGAAAAATTTATATATGGTCGACCATTTGTACGAGAAAAAGAAAACTTAGTATAGATGTTTTGAGTGTTTCTTAGTTCTTACTTCTTACGATGAAATTACTTGGAAAGGGCCGATCGGAATGTGACGCGTAAAATGTGGGACCCATCTGCTCAGTTAGGATATGTACTCTTTTTTTTTCTTTTTTTTTTTTTTTTTTTTTTGAGAAACGATTAGGATTTGTACTTGGTAATGGTCCACATATGGAGAAGGTGGGCTCATTCCAGGGGCGAAGCCACGTCGGCCCTTGCGGGGCCGTGGCCCCGGCAAAAAAGAAAAAAATTCATTAGCGTAGGTAAGAAAATTTATTGGGCCCCCCAATGTTGGAAATCCGGCCCCCATATCTCTTCTATTCTCTCAGCCTTAGTTTTAGGCCTCTTATACTCCAAATAAAACAAAAAACTGGCCCACTTACATTTAAATACTCAAAATCCATACACAAAAAAAACAAAATTGCACTTTTTTTCATCTCAAAAACCCACCCACGGTCCCACGGATACACTTTCACCTCCTACTGGTACCGCCTACCAGCCCCCAAAACTCAACATCAATCCTCCGGTTCGAAAAAATAAATAAATAAATAAATCCTGACCAATTTTTTCTCTCTTCTTGCTTTATAAAACAAATCACTCAACATATTTTATTATCGAATTTCAGGTTTTGGAACTTGGTGACTGCCTGGTGAGTTTTCTTCTCTTATTTAAGCACTAGATCTTCATCTCTTTAGACTATTTTTACTGCTCAGCTCAGCCCTCCTCTCAAACTCAGTCCTCACAATCCCAAAAAAAAAAAAAAAAAACTAACCATTATTTTCTTTCTTCTTGCTTTCTGAAAATAAATCATTTAAAGCATGGGCGTAGCCAGAGGGCGAGTTTTCAATTTTCACTTCATCTCTTTTTAGTGTTTTTTTTTTCTCAACTATCTACACTTAAATATTCACATGCTCTTTAATTTTTCATAGATTTTTAGAGAAATATATGGTTGAAGACATGGGCATGGGGAGGTTGTTTGTGATGAGTCTTGAAGGGAAGATAAAGTTTGGCAGTTTGCACTTTGTGAAAATAAAGTTTCTAAGGTAAATTTCTTTTTTTGATTTATAAACTATTTTTGATTAGTTAGATATCATGTGGCAGTGGGTGTTGTTAAATTGTTTGGTTTGTGTTGTGTACTTATGTGTTTAATTTTTGCTTTTGTTTGAGGGGTTATTCTTAATTAAAAATAAATAAAATACAATAAAATTTGAATAATAGGAATGATGATAGGTTGACTGTTTAAATTATAGTGGAAATTTTATTTTTTTCTTGAGTATGAATAACATCCATATAATTAAGTAAAATTTTCTAATTAAGATTTTATTTTTTAAGTTCTTTTCAGGTTAATTTTTGAGTCATATTCTTAAAGCTAAAAGAATTATAAGCAAACGAAAAACAATTGATGCATTCTTAAAGAAAAAAGATGTTAGCAATTCAAAATTTAGGAGACCTGTGGCTGTCGAAACAAATGTGGCTGTAGAAATAAATATTGATACTTCAATGCCTGATGAACACCCCTCCAAATGTTCAAGAATTCAATCTAAAGAGATAGATCGTGATCCAGGATCACGTAAACAAATATGTGAATTCCTATCAACAAACAATATGAAATTCGGTGAGTTTATCTCAAAGAAGGTCCATATCAACCTAAATATATAGATTATCCATACAACGATGATAATCATCGTCGTTGAAATTAGCTCCCCCATGTAAAAAATCATGACTACGCCCTTAGGCCTCATTTGGAGACTAGATAATAAGAGACTGTTTGGATCATCAATTTCCATAACTCATAACTCTATTTCCATAACTCATAACTTAAAAATTGTGAGACCCATAACGAAAAGTCCGTTTGGGAGTATCATAACTCTGTTTCCAGTTTTTTGTTTTCATCACTCAATTCTCTGATTTTTGAGCTATGAGTTATGAAAACTGAAAACACATTTTAGCTGTTTTCAGTTTCCATAACTCATAACTCAATGGCATTTCCGTAATTATATTCACATGGTGGGACCCATTACATTGTATTGTCAACTTAACTCCTGGCACCAACGTCTCCTTCTTTTTCTCTTTCTTTCTTTTGCCTTTGTTTTCTTTCTTCCTCACTTCTGCTTTCTCTCCATAGCTTTCTTCTCTCTTTCTTTTTTTCTTTCTAACTCCTCACACTGGTGCTTCTTCCTTTCTTCTTCATGAGGAACACAACGCACTCCACCAGATCTGCCAAGCATCTCAGGTGATTCTCATTGCACCTCTCTACCCTCCACAGGATCTGCTTTATTTTTCTCTTTCTTTTTTCCTTCACCCATTTATTTTCTCATCTTCATCTCTGGCTGAACGGTTAGGCAAGACGACGGCGATTGGGTTGGTATGGCATTTTCATGGTGATTTCAAGTTTTTGATCTGATTTGTGGGCGTGGAGTTCGGACTTGAGATGTGGTTGTGAGGTTTGGATTTTTGAGATGTGGTTATGGGTGTGGGGTTTGGATTTGTGATGTGGCTGTGGTGGGTTTGGATCTGAGATGTAGGGGAAGAAAAAGGTGAGAAAAGTTTGCTGGGCTACTCTGTTCTTCACGCATCTGGGTCTGGGTTTTTTTTTTTTTTTTTTTTTTTTCTTTACTGAATCTGGTATGGTATTTTATAAGAGGCGGAGTGAGGGGAAATGAGAAAAGAGGAGGTTGATGGGGATGAAAACTAGTGGCGGGTAACAAAACAGCTTTGCTCATACCAAGTGACAGGAATAGGGCCCACAAAGAGTGTGAAAAATATTGAGTGATGGCAAGTGAGTGATGGTGCCAAAGGGGGTGTGGTATTTTAAGTAATGAGTGATGAGTGATAAGTGATGAGTGATGAGTGATGAGTGACGAAAATTGAGTGATGAAAAAAAGCCATCCAAATAAGCCCTAAGCTTTACTATAAGTTTGGGCTTCACCAACAACTTCATTGTAGAACTATGGGTTTTAAGAGATGGACTCACCCTAGCCAGGGAACACAATCTTAATAGCCTTATTGTTGAGATGGATGCTATGAGTGTAGTCTAACTGATGAATAGTGATTCTGTTAACATGCTAATGGAGCCTCTTTTGACTAACTACATGACCCTTTGAGAGCCATCCTCAACTAATGGATTGAGCACACCTTCCGTGAGGCAAATCAATGCGCAGATGCATTGGCAAGAATGGGTCTAGGTGTAGTTTTCCTTTTGCTGTTTTTGTTGACCCACCGCCTGTGGTAGATGCTATTTTAGCTTTTGATAAAACTAATATTTTTTGTAACAGACTTGTTTCTAATATATAAGTAGCCTGTTCTAACCCAAAAAAAAAATATATATATATATATGGTCCATATGGAAACAACAATTTTTAAAGTTTGCAGTATATTTTATTTACTTATATTTAGTAAATATATATATATATTTTTTTGCCACATGGAAGATTTTAATAATTCTGTGTTTGGTACAGCTTATTTTAATGAGGGAAAATAAAGTGTGTGTTTGTTTCTCCAAAAAAAAAATTGTAGTGTGCTTTATTTACTTATATTTAGTAAAAAATAAAAAATAATTTGCCACATGGAAGATTTTACTAATTCTGTGTTTGGTATAGCTTATTTTAATGAGGGAAAAATAAACTATTCTTTTTGACTAAATTGTACCTAAAAGTTTCTCAAAAAAAAAAAAAATTGTAGCTAAAAATAAATGAGATTTCACAAGATGTAATTGAGAAAATAGAATGGCTTAAATACTCTCTTTTTTTCTCATTTTTTCTTTTTTCTTTTTTGAGAATCAGCTAATACTAATATACTTTATAAATAATTTGACTTCTATTTTTCAATTGATTTAAGGTGATTTGTAAGTAAACCACTGCCCATGTAGGCGGGTTAGTACCCAAGTTTCCTTATGACCTGTTGCTTGAGGGTTCAATCCCCCGCACTTACCTAGCAAAAAAAAAAGGTGATTTGCAAGTAAGCTTTAGATGAAAAGATTGACTTTTCCAAAAAAGGGATTCCTGGCGTAGGTTAGTTATTAAGCATGGGTACAAAGAATGATGAATACAATATTTTTAAAAAATTAATGATACGGCACATCAAGGATATCATAATTAATTAATATATTTAGGTATATTTTATGTATTATTTGACATAATTAAGATAAAATAATTGAAAACAAATATTGTCCACAATAACATATTTGTATCTTATATGATTACCAAGTATCAAATAATGAATAATAACATACAAAAACAACATCTGAAACCTTATATATGAAAATTTTATTATTAGTAATAACTAACTACCTTAATTTTGAAGTTGTAAATAAATCAAGTCATTTATAAACATCTCAAGTTTGCTCAATAAATAATATATTCATGTTTGTTTATTTGTAAACAAGTTAAACTGGAATTTTAATTAGTTTTAAACTTGTTTGGTAAACAAACCAAACCCAAGCGAAAAAAGGGTTTATAAATAGGCTCATAAATATTAAGGCTCTATACAAAACAAGTTAGATCTAGGCTCATTTATAGGTTTAGTAATAAGTTTGATGTGAGCTTGACAAATAAATTCATATCTTGCTAAGACTATAATTAATTTAGAGTTTGTTCCTCGTCCTAACTAAATAGGTTTGATAATAAACTTGATATGAGTTTAATAATGTATTTATGTTGGAACTCAAGCTCAAAAGTTTGACATTGAGCTTGAGTTTGGCTAAACTCAAGATTTTAGACGTTTTGATGAGCTCAACCTCGAATATTATTTATAGGCTTGGTTTGAGCATGACCTTTCAATATAATCTCTCTTAACCATTAAAGTTATCCCACTGTGGTGACCAACTCAATGAGATTGAGCTTTTTGGGCTTAGGCCTCAAATTTACTTGTATGCTAGGTTGGAATTATCCTGTAATGGGGCCCAAAAGATGGCCTTGTTCACTATAGATGGAGTTTTGGACGTTGCTCGAGGCCTAAACTCTCTTATCCCTAACTTCACCGAGGAAGTACAAACTTTGCCGAGGAAGTACAAACTTTGTTGAGCTCCCTCTCCCCTGAAATCGAAGCAGATTCCTAGGTCCCTGAGATCTATTTCCCCTCCCTCCTCTCATGTCTCACTCTTCCCGCATTTTTTCCAACCCCTAATTCCTATCTTCCTTCTCCTATTTATAGCCTCTCTTTAGTGGAGTTGTCATGATGAAGGGGGTCTTTCCCAAGTTAGTGGCCCTCTTTGTGGTATATTCCTAACCAAATGGGACCCTCTGTGTATTGTTGATATGACCCCCTAGGAACTTGCACTAAACGTCGTTTAATGCTTGGTGGGCGAATTCCCAAGGCATTATTCCATGTTCACGCGTGTCAAGGGGGTGGGGTACACCGTCCAAATTTTTGGCTAGGCTTGGCTTAGTATCGAAATAGACTAAGGCCACCTAGTGAATGGGCCACCAGATTGGTAAAGGGCCGATACTCTCAGTCTGTATACCTACAATTAAATCCCACACAATACACCTCACGTTCTTATATTTTTTTCACTTTTCTTTTCCCAAGATGCAACTTATGCTTATATTTTAATCTAATAAATTCATCTTACTTATTGTTCCTTATATCTGAATTTGTGTGTAAGATATTATGCCAAAAGAAGTTTAATATAAAGAAGCAAAACAATAAACATTCATTTAAGTAAAACCTCAAACTCTAAACAATCAGAACTTAAAGCAATTTTTTTTATTAAAACTATTAACTTATTTTATAATTTATTATTACTGTTTATTTAATAAATATATATATGTATATATATATTTTTTTTAAATAGCTTTTACATATGAATATTCATCAATCCGTGCATCGCATGAGAATAGTATTAGCATATATATATAAGGAAAAATACTCAAACACCCCCTAAATTTTAAAGTAATGGCCATAACACTTCTTGAACTATTATTTTGGCCAATTTGATCCTTAAACTTCACATAACTGCTAAATTAATACTTTCGTTGGTGGTCTCCAGTGGAAACACTAACAGAAGCTCACGTGGTACCTCACTTGAACTTCAAAAATACCAAATACAATGGCTAAATCGGTTGAGAAACTCAAAAACCTTTGGCTCAATTGAGAGAGAGGGAGTGAGTGAGACGACTAGACCAAAACTATTGTCGCTGGAGTTCTTATTCCTGTCATGGTCTCGCCTTTATGTCCTGACAGCACCCTATGGTCCCGCGAAGCAGTTGAGAGCCACCATTGTTACTACCATTATCTATTTGTCTTGCTGTTGGTTTTTTTTTCCTGCTATCTTTTTCAAATCCTCCAGTGAACGTGTATGCAAAAATTCATTACTTTTTAAGTATGCTATACAGCTATTTGATGAAATGCCTGAGAGGGATATGACCAATTGATGCCACCACAATTGCTCTTTGGGAGTTGAATGATAAAAATGGGGATTTGCAATATAATGGGTGATGTATGCATGAATAGTATGATCTCAAATGCAAATGTTTCCCATCCCTTCAAAAGGAAGGTGTTGTTTTTAATGTACATGTAATCTCATTTTTCATGCATTCTTTAATGACTTAAATAGCCCCATCCCCCTTTTTTTTTTTTCAAAATGGTAGAATGATATTAAAATTGTGAAAAAAAATTTATGTTCATGAATATATATTTGGTGATACAAGGAGGAATATTCTCTATCTAAGCTCCTATTGTTTTTGATATTGTTTCATCTTTAGCCAATTCTCTTGTAGCTTTGTTGTAGTTCTTTGATACACAGAATATTGTCCTATTGAGCTGCCTTGCCAAAGCCTTAGATTCTTGTATTAGGTACCCAAAGTTTGCAAAGGACTTGTCAAGTGTGTTGCTATCAAGATCAATAGGATTGGTTCAACATGTGGTGGCATCAATAAGAATTTGCAACAAACCAGCACAATGGCTTGAAGAATGTGCAACTAACACATGGCCTCAAATTTGCATCACATGTGGTCTTCAAGGAGGCACTAAAGGATCGCAAGAATAGTAAGATTTCTTCAAGATGGCTGGCCGAGAAATATTTGGCATTTTTTAGGGATGATCATATTTGGATAGAAAATACATTAAGGATAGTGATGGGCCAATATACTTTTGTTTTTTAATATTGTTGGAAAAATTAAAAAAATGTAATGATTGATTTATTGGGTGTTATTTTTTGTGAAACAATATACTACTTGTAAACAATTATTGATATTTCAATTTATTGTACATTGGGAAACATTCATTTTTTGGTTAAGACTTTCTTCCCTTATTTGGAGACACATGTTTAGTGCCTACTACTTTTTTAAGCTCAATGTATGAACCCAAGCAGTTGAATCAAGTATGTGTACAAATGCTATTGAACTTGATGAGAGAGGTATGTGTACAAATGCTTTACTGATCAAAATGATTGTTATAGAAAGGATAATAATGAAGGATCTTTTGTATAGGAAGCCAGTAGCAATTAAAGTAAAACTAAAGGCATAACAATTGGTAGCAAAGGTTATTAAATAGATAGCAACAAATTTATACTACCTATCTGAATTTTTTTTCTTCCAATTAACCCTACTTTGCTAACAATTTCGTTAGTTGCTCAGTTTTGAAACAATGTGGGAAACTAGCATCTCGAGATTAATGTAAAAATCGAGCTTCTAATACTTGAGTTAGGGATTTTTCATACAATGATGTGGACAAATTTTTCCACGTGGATATCAAGTTTATAAAACTCGCTTTTAAACTCGAGTTATAGAAACTCATTTTTTGACCACTTAAAACCTAAAATCCAGACCTCACTCATTACTCCCTTTCAAACACTCACTCTCAGGCTTTCATCAATCACTCAACTTTCAAACACTCACTCTCAAGCTTTCAAACCCAAACTCCCTCTTAGACAACCAAATCAGATACTCTGACACTTACTCTCACACACCCAAATCTATCCTCCTTTAAACACTGAAACCCACCCAAATTACTCACTCTCACCCTCAAACACTCCTTCTTCAAACACTCTCGTCTTTCAAACACCGACGACCACACATTCAGACATTGTTTCACCTGAGACGCTCACTCACTCTAACGGAGACGCTCCTCTCATCGGCGACCCAAAGATCCTCAGTCAAAATCCTCCTTTAAGGTATGTGTAGGTCAATGATCTTCGTTCAAGTTCATCTTCAAGTTCACTCATCTTATATAAAACACAAACAAAAGATTTTGAATGAAATGCCCATACTGAAATGAACGATCATGAACATCATCATCCTTTACACGTGTAAAATACTCATATTGAGCATCCGAAACTGTAACTTGTAAACTTGTGGTTGTTTGTTGGATTTCCTCGATATCAACTTCTGCACGTGACTCCAACTGTATGTACAACTCAATACCATTTACTTCAGGTATTCTCTCCAACTTGTCAAACATGATCTTTACATGTTTGTTTGCTTCTATCACCATATACTTGTAATTAATTCGGCACTTTAGGACTTCATGTGGCATACGATAAGTAATTTGTATGTTGTGCATGGTATGATTCACACACAATTCTTCCATAACTATCATCTTCAATTCATCAAGGGCCTTCAACCTACGATCAATTTGGGTATAATAGCACTTTATACCCTTTAAATGGCAATTCCTTGTTCAAATTGGTATTTTTAAGCGAACCACCATGGTATAAGATTATATCAATTACAGTCATTGTGAACCTATTAGAGTTAAATTACTATGTTAGTTAAAAAATATTTTATCTAGTCAAACTACACAAAATACAAATTCCAATTCATTCAAAGGGCATGAATTTCATTACACATTTCATACCCAAATTCTTTTTCCGTCATGCTAAGATTACCCATTTCATACCCAATACCAAAAAAAAAAAAAAAACCAAAATCCTTGAAAAGTATACAACATTTAATTTAATTACATACCCATTTCACACCCAATAAATAAAAAATTAAAAAAAAAATTTCATTACACATTCAAAGGGCATGAATCACATATCCATTTCATTACAATTTATTTGAAGGGCATGGAGTTCATTACCCATTTTGTACCCAATAAATGATGAATAAAGTCAAGATCCTTGTAAGATCATGATAAAGATAAGAGCCTAGAAATGATGAATAAATTTTGATAACAAAAACCATGCAAATAAATACTCAAAAAATTTACACTAACAAAACAAAGTTCTATAATTCAAAATATTGGTATCTTAACTAAGTTATGTTAACTATCTACCAAATAAATAGTCAAACTCTTTAATCCATACCCAACAACAAATAAAACCCAACTACAATGACAATCAAATCAAAACCCTTACATGAGATATAAATTTGTTGAGAGGGAGGAGCAGTGACAAAGAGAGGCAATGTGGTGTGAGAAGTGTGAGAGTTATGGGTGAGTGAGGTAGTGAGTTTCTAAGGAGCATGAGGCTGAGTGTTATGGGTGAGAGAGTGTTGAGTGACTTACTGATGCATATCTGTGTTTTATAAAATTTTGCCCAACAAAAATCGAGTTTATAAGACTCAAGATCCATGTGACATAATAATGTCCAACTCATCAAGTATGAAGCGAGTCTTTAAGTCTCGAGTTTTATATAGAACTTGAGTTTCTAAAACTCGAGATCCTAGTTTACTAAAACCTTTCAAACGTGTGTTAACTTACTATATTCTCTGCTTTTACTATGCTAGTCCCCAAATATCCCCTACCTATCTATGCACATGGTTTGATTACATTCGCTTTGTATCTTGTAGATGATGACCCAGCCATTTATTATGCCTAGAGTGAGATTGTTGGGAGGCGTACAGTACACAAGTATTCATAAATGGAAAGCACCATTGGAGGCATTGAAAATCAAAATGAAGGTTTTTGCCCACAAAAGTTAGTAAAAATGCATCAAAATAAACTTAAATTATTGTCAAGAAATTGAAAACCCATCTAAAATCCTGCCAAACATCCAAACCCCATTAGAGCACTAGCCATATCTCTCTCAGACATTTCATCAAATAGTTGTATGACACATTTAAAAGCAATTTATTTTTGCATACATGCTCACAAGAGCACTAGCCATAACAATGTGATAAATTGCAAACCCATGACATTCCAATCACATAGAGGATTGGAAAAATAGATCAAAGGGTAAAAAAAAAACTAGCAGCACAATGACAATGGTAACAATGGTGGCTCTTAATTGCTTGGTAGGACCACAATGGGCGTCATAGGGACATAAAGGGTGAGACCATGGCGGGAAAAGAACTTTGGCGACGGTAGTTCTGGTTCGATCATCTCTCTCTTTCTCAATTGAGCTGAAGGTTTCTTATAGTTCTTCTTTTCTTCTCAATCATTTCAGCCTCTCTATTTCGTATTTTTTAAGTTCACATGAGATACCATGTGAGCTTTCTGTCAATGTTTTAACTGAGACCAAGGGAAGGATTGATTTGGTAGTTATATGAAGTTTAAGGAATAGATTGGCCAAAATGAAAGTTTAGGAGAGTGTCTTGGCCACTACTTCAAAGTTTAGGGATGGATAGGCATTTTTCTTTTATATATATATATATATATATATATATATATATATGCCATGACCTTTCTATATAATCTCTCTTAACCAATAAAGTCATCCCTATAATTAAATCTCACATAATATACCCCATGTTGTTGTATTTTTTATTTTTTCATTTTTTTCCCATGATGAAAGTTAAGCTTATTTTTTAATCTAATAAATTCATCTTACTCACTATTCTTTGCTTTTGAATTTGTGTGCGGGATATTATATTAAGGGAAGTTTACCATAAAGAAGCAAAACAATTGACACTCATTTAAGTTCTTGGTTCTCTCTTATGTAAGTTTTTTTTTTTTTTTTTTTTTTTTTTTTTTTATTCTAAATTTTTGAACTCTTTTGTGTATGTTTTAATTTTGGGTTTTGGTTATTATATTTAATTTGTGAGTATATTGATTTTTTAAATTAGACTATCACTAGGAAAAAATATTTGTATTAAGGAGTTATTTTGTTTATTATTGTTTGTGCAAGTTAGAGCATAGATTAAATATAACTCAAATAGGAATGATCAAACTCACACTGCATCTTGTATTAAAAAATCAGCACACCGCACACATGTAGCTTTAAAATATAGAAATAGATAAACACTTCTAAAAAATTGAAAAAGCATCTCTTCAACATAATCCACACAGTGGACACATAAAGATTCAGTTTAGAGGTATGCCAACCCATTAATTTGATGACTCAACCTAATCTTTTCTGGGTTGATTTTTTTGTGTATTAACAAGTAAGGTTAGGCCTTCTTCTTCTTCTTCTTCTTCTTCTTATTATTATTATTATTATTATTATTATTATTATTGTTTTTTCTAAAGTTTGGGTTGACAATATTTGGAAGTTTGGGTTGACAATATTTTCAACTTAGGTAACCTAATCCAACTCACATTATTGATAATTTAATAAATGTGTGTTCTTTAGATTTTAAATCTTATGTCAAATTTGTTAGTCTAATTTGTTTCGATGTTTTAATAAAGTTGGAATGTTTGTATTAGTCCTAAGTCCTAACAAATGGCCTCAAACCAATTCCTACAGGCTAGGATTTGTAGGAGGGTTTCTCAACTTAAGTTAATTGAATTAAGTTGAAAAAATAACTTAAGTTCAACCCAATCCAACCTGACTTATGTATAAACTCAATCATAATTTACTGCCTTTGAAAATTGAAATAGAATAATTTTGTCATTCTTGAAGAAGAAACATTAACCCGTCCCCTACCTCACTTATCCATAAAGTGCCTAAGAAGAATAAAATCACTTTTCAAGACCTTAGGGAAATTGCAGAAAAATTAAACAAACCTAACCCCAAGAAATTAATACATATACTAGTATAATTTTCATGTAATGCATGACTTGATAAAAATTCATATGTGTAAGGACCTGATTTGAACTCCTAGCCCAAAAGTTATATGGACTTAGGTCTAAAAAGCTCAAAACAATAATTTTGTAGAAAATGGGTTAGAAAACTGGGTTTTAATGAATTAAGCAGCGAGTAAACAGATCTAGATGACAAAGAAAGGAAAATAACAAATTAACACTAAGGAAAGATATTCTCGACAACATCCGAGGAGACTAGTTCCAATAAATTGCTCTTGAAGCTTTATTACAAGTTTGATTCCTAATTGTGACAATGTTTCTCTTCTTTTTCTGATCTCTTGCTCATGGAGGGTCTCTTACATTATATAGCTCCCTTTGGACTATCTTGATCTTACACTTGTTAGTTATCTAAGCCTTTATTTGAGTACCTGTCCCATTAGACACCCTCTTTGGCTTTCTGTGAGTTGTGATAGTCAAGGCAGCACTGTTCAGAGGTCTTCTCCACATAAATGCGGCCAGAAAAGTAGCTGTAGTGCATTCAATGCTGTTGTAGCAGCTTTCCCTTATATATTTTTGGGTTCCCCTCCTTCTCGTATGTTCATGATGCACGTCCCTATCATTGAAGTTTCATGAAAGGTCATTCTGATCATTGGAATACATATTTGAGCTGTACTTATCGTATCCGATGAGATATTCCTCCTTGGACAACCTTCCTATTTATATCTTACTCATTAAATCCTTTTAAACCATTCATTCATTCTCGAACTACTCATGCTCTTGACCAAGGCCCAAGGCCCAATATATAATTTGGACCCTTAATCCTACAATATGTAATCTGAAAAATGTTAAATAATTAAAACTAAATTATTAAATAAATAGTAATAATAAATTATAAAATATGTAAATAATTTAAATAATATTACTTTAAGAATTCCTTTGTTTCTAAAAAAAAAAAAAAAAAAAATTTAATGAAGGTAAGCTTGTAAATGTGCCAAGTTGATCCTAAAATTAAAATTTCAGGCTTGTTAATTGAATTTAATTTGAATATAAGTAGAGTTTAAGCTCATTATGAAACAATATTACATATTCAAGTTTAGACTGTTTAGTTCATTTTATTTTCAAACAAGGTTGACATTTTTTCCGATCTACTTGATTAACTTATTCTTTTCTCATATTTAGTAAAACTATGACTAAACTTTTTATCCCTTAAAAAATCTATGAATTTTTATTATGAATGGACGATTTATATTATCAATAAAGTACAAATTAGAATTTGATATCATATACATCTATCTACAAACTTATATAATCCAATTCTAAGTATATATAAATATATTTTTAGATAAATATGCGTATAAAAATATAATATTTATATATAGTTAACTAAAGCTTCATGTTCACAAACTTGTTTTAAAACTTTTTGTTTTCTTTCTATTTGAGCTTGACTTGTCAATTAAACAAACGAACATAAAACAAACTTCTTTTTCAACTCTAAATGGAAGGCTAAAGTAAAAGAAGAATAAACACAAAAAAGATAACCTTTCAAACTCCACCCATATCTTTTTTTTTAGTGTAAATTTTGAGAATTTAATCGTGAGATTGCATAATTTTACTATACCTTTTATACTTGCAAAATTTTAAGAAAATTAAAAGTCAATAACTATATCAAAATTTCAAGAAAAAATATATTTATTAATCGAATAATAAATAACATTCGATTTTGAACGAAATTTTACATCTGTTAAAAACATAAAAAAACATACAATTCAACTGTTAGATTTTCAAAATTCACATTCAATTAAAAGATATTGTTAGGTTTTCAAAATTCGCATTCAATTAAAAGATATACAAAGAATTTGAAGGAATTCCCTCCAAACTCCAACAAACACAACTTTTGTTTTATTTTATTTTTTTATTATTTATTTTTATTATAAAATTTGTTTGGTACTAAACTGGATTTAGATAACCCCAGACCCAAAATGGATTGTAACTCCACCAGCAACCAAACAGACTGAAAAGGTGTATCATTCACTCTTAAACCCTAATATCACCCTCTCTCGCGCACACAGCCAATTTGCTCCGTCTCAGACTCGAAACGCATCGGCGCCAAAGAGAGACCAAAGTGAAAACCTGAAACACAACCTCTCTCACAATCACAGTACGTTTGTTTCTCAATCTCTTCCTTAACCAATACTATGTAAGATCTAGACACACACACACACAGATATATGAAACATGTGTGAATGCTTATATGTGAATTATCGGATTTTGTTTTGTTTGTGTTTTGCAGAACAATGGCGGACACCAAGGCAGTGACGATTCGGACGAGGAAGTTCATGACCAATAGGCTTCTGTCCAGGAAGCAATTCGTGAGTTCTATTCTACACACTGCCTTTTTTATTTATTTAAAATCTTGATTTGTATATAGGTTTCCATGTTGATCTGTTTGGTTTCCGAGAAACAGTATTAAAAGAAAATGAAAGTTCATATTTGCGTTTTTGGAGTTACTATTTTTTATTTTATTTTATTGGGTTTGAGTTTTTTTTTTTTTTTTTTTTTCCAAGTCATAAATATTTGTGTGAGAAAATTTAATTACAGATACAATTGCATTTCTTTGTGATTTCATACAGGTCATTGATGTTTTGCACCCTGGTAGGCCTAATGTTTCAAAGGTATGATGGTTTTATTTTTTTGACAATGGATTTGTATATATGTTTTGTTGTTAATGCTCCGTTTGTTTCGATGGAAACCCTGTGTAAAGATAGTTTCCATGTTTTTCAGTGATCGGTAGCATAAATAAAAGATGAGTCAAAGGAAAACTATTTGTGGTCAACATAAAAAATATGACTTATTTTTATAGATTGTTTTCCATTAGTTTTTTTTGGAAAAGAACTCTATATCATAGCAATCTAAATAAGGGAAGTTAGGAGGTTGTTTTTTAACTTATTTAAAGTTGCTACTAATCATTGGAAAATGAGATAGTTTTATAGAAAATGTTTCTTAAAAAATGACTTATTTTCTAGAAAATATCATTGCTGAAGCAAACAGAGTGTAGTTAAAATGTACACGGCTGGTCCAAAAACCCATGATCGATTTCAGACCCTGAAGTTTAAGTTGATCCTGTTCGATTTTAGAATGATGATGTGATAGCTTTTAGTTTGGTCACATTATATGAAGGACTAAAAAATTAATCATTTTAAACTTCAAGGGCTAAAATCATTCATGCTCTAAACTTTAGGGACCTTTTTTATTTATTTTTATTTTTTATTTTATATTTTTTTAATGTATTGCTATTTTTGCCACCAACTTGTACTTACTCGTGTTTGACCTCTTAATTGTTATGAAGGCTGAGCTGAAAGAGAAATTGTCAAAGATGTATGAGGTGAAAGACTCAAATTCCATTTTTGTATTCAAGTTCCGTACACATTTTGGAGGCGGGAAGTCAACTGGGTTTGGGCTGATTTATGATTCAGTTGAGAACGCGAAGAAGTATGAGCCCAAGTACAGGCTTATCAGGGTAATCTCATCCTTCTTCCTGGCTTTTGCATGTAGTGACTAATGAGTGTAATATGTCTTGCCGGGGTTGTTAATGATACATATGGGGATTCTCCTGTTACAATTTTTAAATGGTCCATATTATTTGTAGTCAAAGGTACTAACTAGATGAATATGACAGCTCAAAATTGATTATAATGTTTTTGACATCAACCTCAGTTGATTGATAGCAAGAATGACGTGAGCTAGTGTAAGAAGAATTAGAGTTATGCACGTTGGAGGTTCTGGGGATGTATTTGAAGGGTGTAGTGAGGGATTCATGGCCAAGTGTAACTGGCACAAAATACAACGACAAGACATGATATCAATACAATGATGGCTTTGTGGATGCACATGGTGCCATAGGTGGTATTTATCGTTGAGAGCATTGGGCAGTAAAGATGCAAGATTAATGTACAGAATAAAATAAAAAGGTGAGGCCAATGGGCTTGGCTCAAACGGTGCCTCCTCTCCTTCTAGGAATGAGTTGAGTCATGGTCATGGGTTCAAGACCTAATGGACATGTGTGTAACTTACCACTAAGAAATGAATTTGGGTGAGGTTCTGTGAATTAGATATTGATGTATGAGCGAACTCTTGGGTAAAGGGATTTGACTTGAAACAATTTTCTTCTTGTGAACCCATGGATTCAATGTGTTCACTGTTCATGCTCTATGCAACATCTGCCTGGGTTGCTAGTCCATGTGCATGACCTAATGGGTGGTCAGACTTTAATGACTGTCACACATGGGTTACTGTTGCACTCATTTTCATTATGTTCAAATCCTCTTATGCCATTTATTTTTAATGGAGATTCTCTTATGATGCTTTGGTCTTGACAAATATGTCCAAATCCTCTTGCATATTATGCCTAGTCAGTCATCCATGTTTTCCTTTAATATTTAGCTCATTATTCATGTGCAATTGTAAAACCAGGTAAGTCATGTACTGTGTTCCTTAATAATTAACTGTTAACTCGAAACTTCCTCCCCTACTGTGCTGTGAGAAGAGTTTCTGTTAGATAATGAGATCTTTTTAATTATTCAAGAACCTTTCTGGTGAGAAGATGTAGAGGTCATCTACAATGTATTAGGCAAATCCCTATTTTTTTTCCAATTAAATTATATTGCATATCAAAAAAGAAAATAATGTAGAAGACATCTTCAATTCTTGATTATAATTTCTGTTAATAGAGAATTTTATCAAACCCAAATGCTGGAACTAGTACTTCAATATTGTAAGCAGTGCAGGCCTTTTGCCCTTTTAAGAAGTGTGGTTGAAAGGATGTTGTGGGCTGAGATATTTATTTAGGAAGACCATAATCTTATGCGTTTTGACTCACATTGTATATTTTGTTACTCAGATAAGTTTCTTAGTTGCATTTTTATGATCAATGAGATTTTGGTGGGTTAAAGAGAAGCAAGCAATCTGTTGTGTGTGAGTAAGCATGTTTAATTAAGTATATCAATTCTCTTACAATTGTCTGCCAGATTCAAATGTTGCAGACTTGTGTGTCAGTTTTTTGTGGTCAGGTGTACAAACAATTTTGATTGGTACATTTTTTGAATCAAATCTTCGGACCATGGATTGTTATATGTTGTACATTCTTGATCACTGTATGTCTACTTGAAAGAAAATCAACATAACTTTGGATTTTAAACATAAAATTTTATTAATAATGTTTCTCTTTTGGGTGTTCTCTGCTTCCCTCCCATACTCGCTGAAAGCTCAGTTGCCAACTGTGCAGTGCTGATTCTGTTATTTATTACTTGTGATGGCAGAATGGACTGGATACGAAGGTAGAAAAGTCAAGGAAGCAGATGAAGGAAAGGAAAAACAGGGCAAAGAAGATCCGAGGTGTAAAGAAGGTAATGAATCCACTTTTGAAATATAATTACATTTTAAACTCTTTCCATCTCTTTTGGTTTAGACTTTGCCGCCATCTCCAATTGTTGCTATGTATGATATGTGCAGACTAAGGCTAGTGATGCTGCCAAGGCCAAGAAGAAGTGAGATTACTAAGATTGTGTGCCATTTCGTCAGTAATACCATAGAGCTGGATCGCCAGAGGATGTGTCTTCTATTTCTTTTATTAGCTATAATCTTAAGCTTTTGACTTTATTTTTGAGGTGTAATGTGCTCTGATTGTGGGACTGCTAAACCTGTTTATTTAGCACGTGAGAGATCGTTAAATCAATTGGAATGAAGTTTACATTTTGTTAACATCTGCATTTATTTTTTTCAGCTAGAAAAAAAATGAAGAAAAAGAAACTTCTGCCGTGACACATGAGCATGAATTGCCTTGATTCACCAGAAGTTCATTCTAAGAGAAAAAACTCTAAAGAGAAAAAAATCCAAAAAGTTGAGTGGTGAACCTTGGCTTGATATTAGTAGCTTAGAAATATACCTTCATCGCTCCGAGAGTCGAATTTTCCCACATTCTCTCTATCCTTGAGGATGAAACAAGTACTTTTCTCTCTATCCTTGAGGATGAAACAAGTACTTTCAAAGATTCTGAAATAATAAATTCAAAGATTCTGAAATAGTAAATTTTTATGGCAGGATATTTTTCTTTACAAAGTTTTCCTCTTAATTTGGGAGGATGTGTTTTTGTGGAGGTAGGTGGAAAATCTCTAGCCATCCCTCTTTGCACACGCCAAACAAAGGAAAACCGGAAACTTCAACTTCTTTTTTGGGGGTTTTTTTATTATTCTTTTTCCATCGTTCAAGTTTTCCTTCCAACCAAACATATCACTAATGACACAATAAATTTGACTATTTGTTTTTCACAACTAATTGATATGACAAGTTATAATTATTGAATCATTATTTTCACATACACCTACTATTAACATGATTTTTATTATATATTAATTAAGAAAAATATTAAATCGTAAGGTTTTTGTTGCAGGGGCTGGGATTCCTGCTTCGGACCTGTCATTCCATTTAGACCCTACTTGTCTACCTTTTTTCTTTCCTCAAAAAAATTACACCATCCTCCCTTGAAATATAAGGAAATGACAATAAACCTCAAAGTTTTGAAAATATGACAGTCCCCTCCTTGAGGTTTGTGATAAACATATCAAATACAATGAAATACTTATTATACGTCTTTGAGTTACCGAATTAAGCGTTCATAATTTCTGGTAAATTGAGTGTTTAGGTAAGGGCAAAATATAGACTTCATAGGAACTAGATGGAGTTTGGGTCGGAACAGTAACATCAGCTTCTGGTTTGACAGGTGGACCTCAGAAGGTCCGATAAGGAGTCTTATCCATGGTCCTCTCACTAGGGAAGAGGAGGAGTTGAGAGTTGGAGATATAGCGTCGGAATTTGGATGGAATTGGTGCAAAATTTCTATGGAGCTTCCTGCAAAGACCTATATGGAAATCAAGGCCATGCCTCATTCTCGTGTATCAGAAGAGAAGGATAAACTCATATGGGCTGCTACCTCTAATGGGGAATTTAACCTTGCCAGTGCTTACAAGATTGCTTCAAATCAGGTGGATTTTGTCCCTGCTTTTAATGGTTGTTGGATTTGGAAATTAAAAATTATGCCAAAAATCCAGTCTTTCATCTAGATGTGCTTACACAGAAGTATTGCAACTCGGGAATGTCTTGCCAAAAGGGGTATTCCGATTAACTCTTCTTGCCCCTTTTGCCACCAATCTTCGGAATCAATCCTTCATCTTCTTCGAGATTGCCTTGCGATTTCTACTGTTTGGCATAATCTAAATCCTCTTGGCCTTGCTTCTACCTTATTCTCTCAAGACTTACACACTTGGCTTGAATCCAACTGCAGAACCGGGAATAAGGTCTGCTCCTTCTCTGTTCTGTGGCATATCCTTTTCTCTTTCGGAATTTGGTCTATTTGGAATCACCGAAACAAGGTTGTCTTCCAAAACCGTACTCCCTCTTCTTCTCTTCATCAGGAAATCATCCAAAGGGCAATGGAAATTTTCTTTTGTGCCTAAGGCAGCAGCCTTCATAAGCCGAAGTTGATCAAGATGATTAGATGGGAAAGACCCTGTAGGTGTTGGTATAAGTTGAACAAGGACGATTCTGCAGCTGGGAATCCTGGGGTTGCTGGGGGAGGCGGCGTGCTTAAGGATGATGCAGGTGTGTGGGTTAAAGGCTTTGCTAGACAAATTGGTCATACTACCAACTTCTTAGCAGAGCTTTGGGCTCTTAGGAATGGCCTTATTATGTGTTCAGAGCTACATATTAATGCTCTAGAAATAGACTTGGATGCCAAAGTCATCGCTGATTTGATGAATAACTCAGGGTCTTCCATTGCTTCTAATTCCTCTATATTGGCTGATTGCAGGCTCTTGATTTCCCGTTTTCCTCAAGTTAAAGTGAAGCACTGCTATCAAGAATCAAACTCCTGTGCAGATGCTCTTGCCCGTCAAGGATCCAAGCTTCCCTCTGATTTTTTGTATTTCTCTTCCCCTCCCCCTTGGTTGTTTAACGTTTATGTTTCGGACCTCTATGGCCTCTATCATTCCAGGCTTTGTCCTGGCCCAGTTGTATCTTCGCCTCTTTTTTAGTTTAATGCAATCTCCAGTTTACCAAAAAAAAAAAAAAATATATATATATATATATATAGACTTCATTTATAAGCCAAGCACAAAATAGGAATATTATCACTTAACCAAGGGCAAGTTAGTCCACAAAATTAGGGTAACTCCAGCGCAAAATAGGGATTTCATCATATTTCTTTAGGGAGGTGATTGTCTATATAGATAAATGTCAAGATATTTATTAAAAAAAAGTTTAAGAATAATAGATTTTCTCATATCACAATGGCACAAGAAAGAGCTCTACAAGACACAAATACGACAAACATGGCCTCGCCCATAAATTTTTATCAAAAAGAAAAAAAAAAATTCAGAAACGTTTTTATAACAGTTTCTTGAGACCACTCAGAAGCTCTTTTTCATTTAATTAAATTTGCTAGATACGCACCGACGACAGCAATGTCCTCTAAGTGCTTAGTAGATTTGGCAATGGGATTGGTCTTGCCATAGTCCTGGAA
This sequence comes from Quercus robur, assembly GCF_932294415.1. Classification (NCBI taxonomy): domain Eukaryota; kingdom Viridiplantae; phylum Streptophyta; class Magnoliopsida; order Fagales; family Fagaceae; genus Quercus; species Quercus robur. The sequence goes on from NC_065539.1 coordinate 52,274,384, forward strand.
CAGGGAATCGCAATGCTTGTAGTTTATCTGGGTGGCATTGATCAAGCTCGTCAGGAGAGGGTATTTACGGGCCTCGAGGCTAGCCAAGGCCTCTTTGGTGTAGGTAATGGCATCGTCAAAATCTTTAATGCAATAATCAATTTCAAGGGACTTGGCTTGCCTTTGAGCCACCACCTTTGCAACTTTGGTCTCGGAAATCATTTGTGACAGGCTGCAACCGAGGCATCACGAGGGTCAGTCCGAGTATAAACAATTGAATAACAGACTTGCTTATTAGGAGAATTGTCGCATAGGCCAGCGCCATGAGCGTGGCCAGTGAAGAGGATGACGACTGTCGCTAAAAAGACATAAGAGAAAAAGGTGTAGTCCTTGAAAACCATGGTTTTTGTTAGATTTAATAACTACAAGGCTTTCTCCGTTGTTGGGGTCCTTATGATGGTTGAGAAGTGATTTATACAATTTTCAGAAGGCTATTTATAGAAGAGAAATGCTATATCAACATTTTCTACAGCGAAGTGTTTGGCTAAAAACCACCTTAACAATTTTATTTTTTATGAATTGAGAGGAAAAGAGGGGTTGGTTTGTGAGGTTTACCTTGATTAGAGCAATTTTTTTTTTTTTGGCTTTTTTAAGGAACAAATTGAAGTGACAAGTTGGACATATTTTGGTTCAAATAATTACTCAACATCAGTGTGGTTATCAATAAAGGTTAGCTATCTATAGTGGAATTTAAAATTGGAGGGGATAAGGATTTTGAACTTTGAAGGGCCTTTTTAACATTTTACCATCACAAATCAATTTATTTATTTAATTTTTTTTTTGATGGAACATTGACAAATTTTGAACAAATGGGCAATTCCAATTTTCTGTCCCACTTTTTTTGGTTTCATTTTATACTCCATTAATCACTATTTGTTATGTATTCATTTAACTTTCTCTATAAAATAACCAAATTTAAAAAAGAAAAAGAAAAAAGAAAAAAGAATAATCAACCACATGGCAAGTTCTGATTAGCGAAACACAAAAATTGCCACAGAGAATTTTTGTTCCACTTATCTATCATGCACCCAACTAGATTATATGAAGAAAATAACAAAAATTGAAAATATATAGGACACTACAAAAATATTAAATTGTAACATCTACATCTTCTTGGTTTAGGAGTTTAAACCACTTTGAGGAAGCGTAAACTCCCTTGTCCCCGCATGAGCTCATTTCCTTCTCTTATTAGAAAGCTTATGATAATTGCTTAAGCTTTTTGTTGTTATTAGTTTTGATAGGTGATATTGCATCAATTTTATATTTAATTACACGTAAATATGTGAGTTTAAAGACCTGACATTGCATATGCAGTAGGAGTGCTTAGCAGATTTACTAGCAAACCTAGTAAAGATTATTGGGTAGCTATTGAGTGAGTCATGGAATTCACAAAAAAAGAAAAAAGAAAAAAAAAGTATAAAGGCAATGCATTTTCAATGTCTCTCTTTAGAATTTTAATTCCATGTGAAGTTCTATTGCATACTTTATTGTCAATGAGTTCTGGAGAAAGTTGCCCTTGCTTGTGCTTGGAATAAGTTTGCTTTGGTTGACATTGCTGGTTACAGATAAGCAATTTTCACTTTTTGTTTGCGTTGGTTTGGAAGCAATTCATAAGAGGCTACGCTGTCGATGTCAAGAGGTGCAACCGTGCAAGTGGTTGTTGGAACTTGGAATTTCGCAGAAATTGTTCATCTAATTACAGATCAGATTGTCAAAAAAGTCTTTATGGTTGGAAGTTTGAATTTCACATGATGTATTTCATTGACCTCCATCTCACATAAGCACGTTTCTATTAAACCAGTTGCAGCTTCAAATGGTATTGATACTAACAACTATCCATTTTTTAAAAGAAAAAGAAAAAAGCACACCAACTATGCTACATTTCTATCTCTTCTATTTCAATTGGATAACAGGTAACAAACTAATGTATAAGAATAAGATTAAGAATCAATCCTTTTACTGATGCCAAAGCTAATACAAAATTCTCGTCCAGTAACCAACAAGGTGCACCAATTTAAAAACGATGCCATTGCCTTTTCTTCTTTTTCTCCTGTTTCTTTGTAATGTCAGGGGATAAATTTCTGTTTACGTTTTGAGAGATTAAAAGAGTATTTTGCAATCACAATTTTTCTTAATTTTTTTTATAAACGTTCATTTTAAATTCAAAACATAATTTTCTAACGATTTTTACAAACAGACTATACAACTTTACAACTTGTTAAGACTGGGAAACTGTAATTAGAACAATATCATGGAATTCCGAGGGACCCACTTTGATTTCAATCACAGTAAAAATCATTTAAAAAGTTGTGAAAATATTGGTGTTTTTTAAACTTATTGGTCAAATTTTTTAGCTCTAATAACTGAACCTAATCGAAGATGTATTAGCTCATGATATGATATCATATGTTTGATTGGATCATACGTCATATCATATTTTATATATGTGTTGTGTTTGTGTTTTTGGATGATCATAAATACGCGCAGTTACACGACACGCTTTCATTCTCAAATTACAAATGTTCATTGTTCACATACAAGCCAACCAAAACGACGGTCGTCACATGAATGATGAAGCCACTAGATTAGTAATCCTCAGTCAAACCTCAAACGGTTAAAAACATGAAAAGAGTGAAAAAAAACAGCCAAAAAAACCTCCGTGTTGAACTGTGTGAAGGCGCCAAAAATAAATAAAACAACCTAGTTTTTACCAAAACAGTCAAAGGCCCAACCAAAAGAAGAACCTGAGCTTATTATGGGAAACAACACAAGCCCAGTCCAAAATCCAAGTCAGATACTATTGTCTGAACCTGATCTCTCTCTCTCTTCACGCGCCATTTTCCGCGCGTGAATTCCAATTATATTCCTCGTTATTACCTAACTATATAAAATCAAAAATCAATACGCAGATACATTCCAAACTGTTAAAACAAAAACAGCTACCTACCTCGTTTTCACCATCCAGGATCTTGCCACGTGGCAATCCAACACATCAAGACACTGTTTATCATACGTGGCACGATCACAACCGTTGATCAAAATCCAGCCCAGCATCGAATTCCCAGATTTGGAGGGAAAACTGGGAAAAATTAGAAAAAAGAAAAAGAAAATTTGATCAAAACGTAAAGAGGAAAATATTGAAACTAAAAATTAAAAAAATTAAAAAAAATAAAGAAAATTATATAAACAAAGCACAAATAGTTTTAGTTTTCATAAAGTACCAAACCAAACCCGTAATCTCTCTCTCTCTCTCTCTCTCTCTCACACACATACACAGTCTCTCTCTCTCTCTCTCTTTGATCGATTTTTTTCGCCGGAAATTTGTGTCGCCGATCGGACCTACCGCATCGCCGGTGAAGGAATCGTGGAAACTTCCGGCGAGGTAAGATTTCTTGAAAATTTGAAATCTTCCTTTGCCGTTTTCACAGTACGGTGACCTTTTTTTTTTTTTTTGATTTACGTGAAGCATTTTGGTTCAGATCTGGTTGTTTTTTGGTACTTGAGAGAGAATTAGGGTTTTCCTTTGTGTTTAATCGAGAGGTTTTGGATGGATTTGACCGTTAATTTGGGGATTTAGGGATTTTCTTGTGTAGATTTTGATGTAGATGGAAGAGGGGTTGAGATCTGGTGGCCCTTCGGGGCTAGTGGTGAAGAATAGGAACTCTTCGGGTTGTTTAATCGTTAGGAAAAAGAGTGGGGATGGGGTGGGAGGAGTGGCTGGTTCTTCGAGTTCTCGAAAGGTTTACGAGCGGAGAAAGGAGAAGAAGAGGTCTAGGTTGGTTTTGAGTGATTCGGGGTCGAGTGACGAGCTTTTGCCCACGCCTCGGAGAAGGGTTGCCCCTGAAACTATTAGGGTTTGCAATGGTTTATCTGCCTATGATAAGGGTATTGGAGAGGGGAGTGGAGTTGTTCGAAAGAGGGATAGGTTGGATCATGTTAGGCATTATGAGGATGGTATGATTGGTAGGAATGGCTTTGATGAGAGCGAAAGGAAGAGGAATAAGATGGATGTTTTTGAGTTTGATGAGTATGATGGGCTTGATGGGGAAAGGATGCGTAGGAAACGTTTCGATGGTAGTGGAATTGAAGTTGGAGGAAGGAGGTATTTTGGATCGATGGATAAGCCTCGAGGTGGGATGGAGAGGGAATATGAAACCGGGCCGAGTAGACATGGTTATGACAAGAGAAAAAATTTATATTTTGACCGGACAGGTGGCTTGAATTTGGGAGATAATGTGGATAATGGTAGGTTTAAGATGAGTAGAGATGGAGCTCAGCTACCTCAATCATTTTTAAGGGAGAAGTTCGGGGGTCATTCAGATGAGCCGATTAGAGTTCAGGGCAAAAATGGTGTTTTGAAGGTGATGGTAAACAAGAAGAAGAAATTGGGTGGTGGGCCTTTGGAAAATTTTGATCCCCGCAAAGCTGAGGAAAGTAGAAAGAGTTTGAAAACTCCAGATGTTGCTAAAAGGAATATAGTAATTCATTCTTCATCATACCCACCTGAGACAAAACTTATAGAGAAACCAGGTTTATATGTCCGGCCAGAAAAAAGTCAGCTGGCTTTGCAGAAATCTCTATCAAGTAAGAATATCAAGGGTGTCAAATGGGATTCAGAGGACAGTGATACGTCATTAAAGCTAAGATTGAAGAATGTGGAGGCCCATGATTCTATGAAGAAGGTAAGTTGCAAAGAAGAAAATACTCCTATGAAAATAGTAAGTTCCAAAGAAGAAAAGACTCCTCCTTGTGAGAAGCTCCCACCAACTGCAATTAAAGAAGGAAAAGTTAGGCGTGGTAGTGGCACAGAAAAGCAAAAACTGCGTGAACGGATTAGAGGGATGCTTCTGGAAGCTGGCTGGACAATAGATTATAGGCCTAGGAGGAACAGAGACTATCTAGATGCTGTGTACATTAATCCCTCAGGAACAGCGTACTGGTCAATCATCAAGGCCTATGACGCACTTCAAAAGCAATTGAAAGACGAGGATGATGAGGCCAAAGTCAGTGGGGACATTGCTTCATTTGCTCCTATAGCAGATGATGTGCTCAGCCAATTAACCAGGAAAACTCGAAAGAAAATTGAGAAGGAACTGAAAAAGAAGCGAAGAGATTACAGTGATAGTGAGAATGAAGCAGAACCTGCTGTGAGAAGATCTGCAAGTACCAAGCATGATGTGGATAGCATGGACAGTGCTAGCCATGAAGAGAAACTAAGCTCCTTCATAAAGCAGGGTGGTAAGTCAATGAAGGGTAGAATGAATGAAAATGGTTCTGCCAGTGTAAACTCAAAAAGTCAAAATTCTACTCATGATAGCATTGAAAAAGTATCCTCTGGATCCAATTCCCGTATCCTACATGGAAGAAAGAGTAGAAAACTTGGCAGATGTACTTTGTTGGTTCGTAGTTCTAAGAAGGGGCAAAATTCGGAAACTGATGGTTTCATTCCATATACTGGAAAACGGACACTACTTTCCTGGCTGATTGACTCTAAAACTGTGGAGTTAAGCCAAAAAGTGCAGTATATGAACCGTCGGCGGACTCGAGTAATGCTGGAGGGTTGGATTACACGAGATGGCATTCATTGTGGCTGCTGTAGTAAAATCCTCACTGTTTCGAAGTTTGAGATTCACGCAGGGAGCAAATTGCGTCAGCCATTTCAACACATATATCTGGATTCTGGGATTTCTCTTCTGCAGTGCCAGATTGACGCATGGAATAGCCAGGAAGAGTCTGAACGCATTGGTTTCCACTCTATAGACATAGATGGAGATGATCCAAATGATGACACTTGTGGCATCTGTGCAGATGGTGGGGATTTGATCTGTTGTGATGGTTGTCCATCAACATTTCATCAGAGTTGCTTGGACATACAGGTGTGTACTTGATATCATTGCACTTGCACGATGCCTTATGCTTCTCTACATGGTAGTACTTGTATTAATAACAATGATGTCCTTTTAATTTTTTTTCTAGATTTTCCATGATATTCTTCTGTTGGTCATTTGTAATGTTTTTAATTACATATTTATTAAATTAAGGTCTATATTGGAAGAAGAGGATTTAGAGACTTCAAAGATTTCTTTTAATGTTTAGATTTGACAAGTGCAAAAGCTGTTGAATCAAATTATGGCATCTTTGTTGTGTGATGTGTTCGTCTGGGGTACATTGTTGAGGGAAGTGAGATTTATTTATTTATTTATTTATTTTAGAAGAAGAGAAGTGAGATATAGGTTGTGTTAGTTTTAGGATTTTGCAGATGGGGGGAAGGCATGGAGGGGGTTGGGAATATCATCTCATCTATTACTCTTTAGTGTTAATACTTGAGGGGCACTTGTTCGCTGAAGATATTGAATCACTGAATAGTGTGAGTCTTTGTTGTGGTGAACTGTTATGGCTAACACTTTTGCCTAAAGTGAGCTATGGCTTTTGGTACTTTTAGTTGTTTGTATGGATGGATGGATGGAGGGAGGGATGGAGAGTTGGTACTCTAATGCAAGACTCATGCTAAGTTTTGTCCTGGTAGTATTTTTTCTCTATGAAGGAAAATGCAGCTAATAGCTTAACCTGGCTTGCTTGTATGGTTGACTACTTGCAGTATAGTTGTATGATATAATGAAAAAAATAATTTTTTGATCAGTAATATAACGAAAAAATATAAAACCTAATATACAATGTTGGCTGTTTGATGATCTAAACAAAACCTCAGGACTTTTGGGATTAAGATTCTATGTTGGATTTGTTTTCCTCACAGCTTACCCATATAACCTCAAGTCTTTAAATTTTGGGATGATGGTGCATGTTTTGTGGGTTGTTGTTAGCTTTGGGCAGTCAAAGTATTGCTTTACCTTCATTGTTTCCTCCTTTGCTACTTGAGTCAGTCATATCTTTCTTCTTGTTACAGACACTTCCACCTGGTGATTGGCACTGTCCAAATTGTACATGCAAATTTTGTGGGTTAGTCAGTGTGGGTGTTGCTGAAGGAGATGATTCTACGGCCTCTGCACTACTCAAGTGTAGTTTGTGTGAGAAAAAATGTAAGCTAGTCATCTTTTGCTTCCTCTCTTTGAAGCCTTTTCAATGGATTATATGCTTTTGTTTTATCAAAATACAGATAATATTTTTGTTGAAATTTAAATTTCTCTTTTGCAGATCATGAATCATGCATGCCAGAGACGGATGCTATTCCTGTTGATTCCAATAATCTAGTCCCTTCCTTTTGTGGGCAAAAATGTAAAGAGGTATCTCTTTTTCATGCTAATTCATTTAAATATCTTAAGTTTTTTAATAGTAATACTTTTTAATAGGGGAAAAAAATAGTATAGTTTTAAAAGTATCTGTTAAATTGTTTAGTTGGTGGTGCAAAGAACTTTTGAGGCGATTTTGTACCTAATGAGTTATTAGGATATGGAAATTACTACTATTTCTTTTATTTTTGACAAAAGATTAGTTAATGCCATGGCTAGTTACCTTTCCCATCCGAAATCTAGTGTCAATGACATATTACAACCTGCATACATTTATTGATACTTTTCCTTGTGATCTTATATAATACATGGGTGCATTTTTAATGGACCTTTTGCTGATCTTGTGTGCAAATCGCGTTACCCTATTCTTGACATAATGTGGCTTCACCCATCAATCTTTATTATTTTTGCATTATTTCTGAGGTTTTAGATCTAATGACATCCGAATATGGTAATTTGTGTGTATTCTCAATTCTGTCCCTTCCAACATTCAAATATCTAGAATTTTCTCTGTAATTTTTTAGACTTTAGGCTACTTCATTTATTTTTTCATGAAGTACTTTCGATGCATTAAAATTATTCTTACCTATAAAAAAAAATCTAGAATTTTCTCTTTTTGATATTTCACAAATATAGCAGTTTTTGTTTGGTTTCCTTGTATGTCTTGCTAGTTATAGTTTTATATATATCTCTCATTTTACTACATGTATGGCACTGTCTTGACTTGTATTCTGTTGCTTCTACAGATCTTTGAGCATTTGCAGAAGTATCTTGGAGTCAAACATGAACTGGAAGCAGGCTTTTCTTGGTCTCTTATTCATAGAATGGACGAAGACTCAGACACATCTCTTCGAGGGCTTCCTCAAAGGGTGGAAGGCAATTCTAAGCTAGCTGTTGCACTGACTGTTATGGATGAATGCTTTTTGCCAGTTGTTGACAGGAGGAGTGGGGTTAATTTGATACATAATGTTCTTTATAATTGTGGGTAAGTTCTAAATTTTATACTTAAGCTGAAACAATATTGCTTTGGCCAACAGTTGACAGACCATGTGATCCTCATGAATAGTTCTAACTGTGGCTTTCGTATTTCATGTCATAAGCTTTTTAGTTTTTGCTGAGCTGTGTGTTAAATGACTGCTATTGTTGCTTAGATTGGTTTCTGAGATTTTCTTTCCTCCCTTACCCCCTTCTTTTACTGATTCTTAACTGGCTTAATGTATGTTTATTACGTTCATTTAAGCAGGTTCTATGTTTCTCTCATTGCTAATGAATTTTGACATTTTAATATTCTTTTATTTCTTTACCTATGATTCTAACTAGATTGTTTTGTATATAGTGGCATGTACAGTTGTATGCATTTGTAGACATGGATAAATGATATATAATAATCTTCATTTTTGAATGAACAATCACTTTTATATGCATAAATATGATTTTATTGAATTTGAATGAGCTTATAATAATTTTAGGCTGAAGGTATGTCTTTGGAGATCGGTCATCTGAATTTGGATTTTTTTAAACTTTACAAATTTTCTGTATTATCATGCTGAAATTTTTTTATCATTGAAAAGTTGACCTTTTATTCACTACTTTTTTTTGAGAAAGTTTTATTCACTACTTAGATGGGGTATAATGTACATACTTTTAGTCAGAAATAGAATGAGTCACATTTGATGTGGACGTGGTGTTGGAAATCTGAACTTCTCTAATTGGAGATGTGGAATCCGGAAATATGGTTTTGTGTTTGTGTAGAGCCATTATTTAAATATATGTTTGTTTAACCGTATACATATGATGAACAGTTAAAAGTAAAACAAGGAATCTCTATATTTTATGGTGATATAAAGTTGTACTGTTGTGTTTAGTGACATGAGTGGATATAGGTTTCATGTTAACATGCCTTTGTTGAACGAAATGTTGATAGGGGGAAGTGTCCTATATGTTAATTAGAGAAAAATCCTACAATAAATTAACCTGTCTTAAAAAATAATAATAAAAAATTATGGTAATGCACTCTGGCTCAATATATGCATGTGTGTATTATACTGAATTTTTCCCCCTACATCTACATTTCCTCAAACTGAAAGCAGTAGTACATTTTCTTTTTTTGATAAGTAATTTCATTAAAAGCCAAAATAGAGTTGCCCAAGTACACGGGCAGTATACAGGAGGCAACTCAAAAACAAGAACAGAAATCAGCAGTACATTGTTTCTTGAAATGGATGTAGGAAAGGCACAACACAGATTAGAATGATCCTTTAGCATGCCCACCATCAGTCTGTTATGATGCTTAGACCTGATAATGCAGTATTTTGCAAACAAAGCGTACTCTGTCCAGGCTAGTAAAGAGGAATTGAGGAAAGACCGTGCCACTCAAAAGATGAAGCTTGAAGGTCAGGACTCATTTAGTGTCAAAATTGGGAAGATATATTATAAATGTGTTAACTTATTGATTGGGATTGGTGTTAGCGTTGAAGTAGCTGAATAGCAAAATAAGCTTTAGTAAAGAAAGGAATCACCCTCAAATTGTGCCCACCTGAATTTTATGGGACTTTAATTTAAGGTTAAGTTGTAGCAAACTTATGTGTGATCGAAAGTTCAATTTGATTGGAAAAGATTGTTGTGATGACACAATTATTTAATGCGATACTGTGCTTTAGCAAGCTCAATGGTATAAATATGCCATAGGATACTGGTTCACTTTTTAAGTTTTTGAGCTTTTTTGGTCCACTGTCATTTTGTCTTAATTACTTTTTCTAAATCCTTTACTAAGCTGTTTGATGTGTAATTGGTTCTAAACACTGAACCTATTTGGTATATATAATGTGGTTTCTAAGTAAATATTTTATTGTGTGTGCACACATGACTGCTCAGTTTAATGGAATAAGTTATTCACTTTTCTAGAGTACTTAGGCATAATAAAAGCTGTTACTTATTTTACTGACCATCTATATTATATTCTTTGTGAAACATATGTTGTACCATTTGTCTGAAGGTAATTAGTTTCCCATTTTTCTTTTCTTTTTCTACTCCAGATCAAACTTCAATCGAATAAACTATAGTGGCTTCTACACTGCTATTTTGGAGAGGGGTGATGAAATAATCTGTGCAGCATCTATCAGGTACCATACCCCAAACTTTCATCAGTCACTATTATGTTTCTACTTTGCACTTTATTATTTTTTAGCGTGAACATAGGAAAATTAATAGAAAAGAGGAAGGTTTTGTAGTGGCAATGATGTGCTACAGAACATAATTTGTTCGCCCCTTGCCTTCTGGGTGCCTGGGCGAGGACAAGGATATGGTTTATTATTCCATGCATTTATACAGGATCTAAGTTGAATTAGTAACAATATCCAAACTACTTGATGCTTGGACAAAGTCATTGTGTTTTGGAAAATCATGTGGGACGTGCTTAAGGGAAGCATGCTCTTCCTCCTCTTATCAGAAGGGAGCTCTTCAATTGTATTGGTCTTCTTGTGAATGCCTATGTCCAAGAGATTTTCTGTTATTCTGGTCCAGCTGAAGTATTAGGTCCATCACTACTTTTCGTTCCTCTTTTTCTAAGTGAAGCTTTCTTGGGTCAGTGGTTTTACATGTTGGTGTTGTTACATGCATATTTTTAAAAACTAGACCAGATAAAGAACCGCTTCTGGTCCTGTTTCCAGCTGAGCAGGTTGGTCCAGTCCGGTTTTTATAACTAAGATTTTCCCCCTCAAAAGTTTCATAAAGCTAAAAATCAGTTCTGGTTCCTAGCTTTGACTGGCTCTTGAGCAGATTTCTCATGTTAATTATCCCAATTCCCTATGATGTATGTATAAGCCTTTTTAATAGGGTCTCAAGCATGGCTATTAATTATGTACTGTACCAGCCGGAATATGTCTGACCGGTTACCAAACCAGTGTGCATAAACCCCATGAAATGTAATGCTATAAATTTCAGGCTGTTAGTGTCTTCCTCTTCCAGCCATTGCAGATAATTTTGGATCTTTGGGCCAGTTCCTACCTTTCCGACCGATTTTAAAACTGGACAATTGTTTTATTTTATTTTTTATTTTTAAATTTCTCGTAATCTCAGTGGCCATGGAGGACATGGGCTGAAGGTAGGCTTTGGCAACCTGCTTCATGATCAGTTGTACATTGAGCTCTTGTACTTAGCTTTGGTGGTGGAGGCGGCATTCAGAAAATACCCATCGTTTCTAACACTTAATTAGCCTTAAGGTCTCTATTATTGGAAACACGGTTCTATTAGAATAATAATACAAAAAAAACAAGGCCCATCAAAATCAATTTGCAAAATAGGCTTCACATGCAATTAGATTCATATGCAATCAAGATTTTTTTTCATCTTCCACAGTTCCACTGCCCAAATATGTAAACTGCAAACTGAAACAACACTTTCAATGAAATAACCTCTACCCAAGAAGAAAGACTAAGATTGAAGAAGATTTCAAATCAAAGCAGCGAGGGAGGAGTGATATCAATTTAGCCCATTTGGAAGTGCTTTGTGATTGAGAGAGAGAGGAGAGAAGTGTGAGATATACAACAAATGGCTTTCATGTTTATCTCTTGGTCCTTATTTTCTTCTTTTTGCTGTCAGGTGTCTAGCGCCACCCCCCCCCCCCCCTTTCTCTCTCTTCATTTAGCTATTTTGAGATCAGTCCTGAAGTTCTTTAAAATTATAGAAAGCTTTTTGGTTAGATACACCAATGCTGACTGGTACTGAAATATTTTTTCTCTTGATTTAACCGAAATAGCCTTGTGCATGGTATTTATAACTTTTGTCTTGAGTATTTTGCCTAAATATTAAATCAAGGAATCCATTTTATGATAATTCTAAAAAACTTGCTCTCTTCTTTTATGCCTTTAGTGGGCCTGTGTGTGTATATATCATTATGTTTTACTGCCGAGTTAAAGTTCTGGTGTGAGAGAGGAATTCCCGTTTGGTGGGTTTTGAGATCCATATGATTTCTGCTTGTGTATGTGGAATGCAATACTTACCATCTCAGTGTCTTCTGCCTGGTTAGGTTCCATGGGACTAAGTTAGCAGAGATGCCATTTATTGGAACTCGCCACATATATAGGCGTCAAGGGATGTGCCGTCGGCTTTTTGGCGCTATTGAATCAGTAAGCTACAAGAACTACTATTTCATTGGGGATTTCACTAGCATGGAATAGAGATTCAAAATTTTGCATCTCTTTATTTATTTATTTTTTAATGTGCTTGCTTTTCGTTTATGTCATTTACTTCATCCTGCTTTTGTCCTATTTGAAGGCTCTGTGCTCTCTCAAGGTTGAGAAACTGATTATTCCTGCAATTGCTGAACTCATGCATACATGGACTATGGTTTTTGGCTTCACTCCTCTTGAGGAATCTCTCAGGAAAGAAATGAGATCGATGAATATGTTGGTATTCCCTGGTACAGATATGTTACAGAAGCTGCTACTTGAGCAAGATAACATGGAGGGGAACATGACAGGCAGCACAGGTACTGGTTGTGGTGTTTGTTTTCTATCTCTTTGCTATATAGTTATGGTGTGTCGGTTAAGTTTTTATATATATACATTTCTTTCCTATAGGCGCAAAGCAGATGGAGTGCAAAATCAAGCTTTCTACTAAGCCTGAGGCGGAAAATAAATCTGATGTGGATTCCTTAGCTGGGCATGATTCTAATGGGTGTAACAGCAATGGTTCGGATCTTGCTAAGGAGATAGCTGATGAAGTTGCAGCTGCAGATGATAAATCTGATAAGGACTCCTCTGTTGGGCATGATCCTCATGCGTGTGATGATACTGGTTTGCATGATGCTAATGAGTTAACTGATGAAGTTGTGGCTACAGATAATAAATGTGATATGAATTCCTCAGCAGATCTACATGGATATGGTGATGCTGGTCTGCAAGGTGGTGATGAACTAATGAATGAAGCTGCAGATGCTGACAATAAATCTGATATGGATTCATCAGCTGGGCGTGACCCTCAGGGGTGTGATAATTCTGGTTTGCGTGGTGCTAATGATTCTGTGGATGATAAATCTGGGATGGATTCTGCATCTGGGCATGATTCTCAAGGAGGTGATGATGCTGGTTTGCCCAGTGCCAATGAGACAGCTGATAATTTTGAAACTGCAGATTCGAGTTCTTTAGATGCTCTTAAACTTAAGATTCCAGCTTTGACCGAGCAGACTGTGTGTTCTGGCTCTCTTTCTGGAGACAAGTTAGCAGAGTCTGTTTCTAAGAAGAAACCTGACCCTCCCCCTAGTGTGAGCTGTGATGCAATAGAGATGGGAAATAAACCATTGTTGGATTTTCCTGTCAAAGATAATATGCAGTCTTCTGTCCAATGTCCGCTTGTGCCCTTAAATGATACTCTGGTGATGAGTAGTTCATTAGATGCTTCTGATGAAGTTAAAATTCCTGTTTCAGTTGAGGGGACTGCATGTTCTGACTCTCATGCGGAGGACAAGTTAGCTCAGTTGGCATCTGGCAGGAAATGTATGTCATCATCTGATATTAGTCATGATGTACTTGAGCTGGAAAACAAACCAGCAATGGATTTTCCTGTTGAAGATCATGCCCAGTCTCTGGAAGTGAGTGATATGGATGGGGTACATGAAGTAAATGACATTGACTGTCTTGAGCCTGTTCCTTCTTCAGGAGAAATTTTTGCAGAGAACACCACCAAGGAGATCAATGAAAAGCAAGATGTCTCTGATTCTACACAAAATGGTTCTGGTGAGTGTTCCTTGCAATTTAAATATGATTCAAATATTCAAATTGTGTGTGAGACAGAGGGCACATTACATGCATCTGATTCTGATGACAAGTCTGAGACTGCTGCACGTGAAAGAAAGACTGAATCCAGTTCTGTTTGAAATCATTGCAGCATCAATACTGAGTACTCCACTCTACTAATTATATCTCTCAATGGGAGAATGCCTCATTTTTAGAAGATTTTAAGGCTCTGGAGCTAGTGTCTTATCTCCTGATTCAGATAGTGTGAATAAAATCTAATGAGTCCCAAGGGAAATTCATTTTGCCTCTGGCTTAATTTATGAGTGTAATGTTAAGGTTCTAGATTAACTTTTGTGCATGTCAAGATTAAAGTTTCTCTCAGAAGGTTTTGAAGTCTGCCTTTTGATTTGGGTGATGTAGTGTCATGTGCTCGTCAATGGTGAAGTTGCTGCTTTAGAGACAACACTCGGAAGTTGGAGGTGATCTTTGTAATGTTCTGGGCAGGTCACCTACCCATGCTTTTTCACGGTGTATATATCTGAATCTGCCGCGGACAAGTCGGGAGTTTCTCTTCAAGCCCTTTATCATTGTAGCGGTTTGCATTTTATCAAAGTCATTTCATCACATGAGATAGGTGGTTGTACATGATTTATTGTAGATCATCTCAACTACCTTTCCTAGTGCGCATAATACAGGTCAGCCACAACCTGCTTGCCCAAATTGATTTTGATAGGCTTCTTTATGAGAGCGATAAAATATGATGCTGTTTGATGGTACTTAAAAAATCTCTCTGAGTTCCTGAGCTGAGACGGAACTTGTTTTAGAAGTTCTATTTGGGACGAGTGTCATGATCTGAAATGAAAAAGGGTACTGCTACTGGAAAGTTCTTCAAGGCACGTACGTAACAAGGATGGCCTAAGCAATGTTAAAAATATTCTTTAGATATGTAGATTTAGTGGACATTAATAATCATATTTCTTTGTATGACCTTTTCCTTTTCCTTTTCCTTTTCCTCTTCCTCCGAGCTCAGCAGATTTTGATTTGTTTGCTCTTGTTACTGTTATGTAATCAGGGCAACGTTTGATATTTATTAGGATTTTATGCTATCTCAAACTCTGAGCATTTTGTGAATTAGAAGTTAATTGGATCTCCTTTGACTTGCCGAGACAAAAGCAGCTGTTGATTCTCAAAAGAATAAAAAAAAAAAAAAAAATATATATATATATATATATATATATATATATATATATATATAACATAGAAAAGAAAACTTGGTCATGGGATCCACTACCAAGTTCAAGAGACGTGCAAGCATGCTTTGTCCAATAGCCTTACATTTCTATATTTTATGCTTGATGAAAATGGGTTGAGTCAATCATTGCAGCTTCTGGAACGAAGATAAAAGCAGGTCTATGTTATGGTCTTATGGATGCAACTTGGTTACTTCTCTAAGATGCAGAGAGAGGCAATGGGGATGTACACAGGTGTTATCCCTTACCTTTGGGGTGTGGTATGTCACGTAAAGCGTACGTGGGGATTTCAAAGGCTTCGGGTGGTGGGAAACCCAGATGTTCCTAACAGGTTGCAAATTGGGGACATTGCTGTGACTGCTTCTAGGAAGTGAAGGAATGTCTTGCTCTGGCGTAGAAAGATTAAGATGTAACGTAAATTATTTGCGACTTTGGTGTGTACTTACGTGTTTGTCAAATTCCCAGTTGTTTTTATAGATGTAGCCCTTGATAGAAATTCATTTGGCTGTGTTCTTTCCTACAAGAATTCTTCTTATTTCTTCTTCTCTTTTCCCTATAGCTAAAATAATGAGTGATCATTTTCCATCACAGCTCAATTATCATCTCTATACTAAGTTTTGCATGCAAGTGAACAAAATCTTTAGAAGGCTGTTTTTTCAATCATCCTGAAAATAACCCAAGGCATATTTTTCAATCATCCTGAATTGATCGATGCTATATGATCTATATTCTATAGCACTTTGAGATAAAGAGAGGAAACTGAACACGCCTTCCACCCAAATATCTTCGGTAAATTAAGCAAAAAAGTAGCACATAGTTGACCACGAGCCTCTTGGCCTTAGTGTATTCCCAACTCTTCAAATATGGGGGAAGAGCTCGGGTTCCATCTCGGGACCTTGTATCCCTTACACTTCACTGTAGCATAATAAAACACTATGAAAATAAATGTTATTTTTACCTATAATCAGTTGGTTACTATCTTCTTCCTATATTATATGAGAGTTTATAAATTATCATGCATAAATCTATCCAGCAATCTTCATAAAATGTTGAAGATTAAGTGACAAATAAAAATATTAGTGTTGATAAATGGGTTTGGAGTACCTGATTTAATTCATTCACAACCACGAAATTCCCAACCCAACCAAAGGACTCAGATTTATTCATTCATGAATCGCAATAACAAGTGTTATTTGGTATTTTATGTATCCGCTACATGTATTATCTTCCCATATTTTGTGTATATTGTAGGTGGATAAAATTCACACAATGTGAGAGGGGTGTTACATGTAACAAATACACAATATACTTTTTCTATCCATCCTAATTTGAACTCACCCGCACATAACTACAGGTAGAGAACAGAAATATCATGCGAGTTGGTAGTTACATATATCGAATACTTGTTAGAGCATTAGCATTGAAGAATGCTAATGCCAAATCTAAGGACAATTTGGCATTTTAAGCCTTAAAACTGTTTGCATCAAAGAATGGTAAAGCCCACTATTGCAAATTTTTTTGCAATAGTGCTACAGTACAATTCTAACTTAGTTAGAATTGTACTGTAGCAGTATTCTAAAAAATATATACATATTTTATTAAGCTTTGACTCCCACTCTCTCAAGTCTCAAGTGTCCTCGTCTCTCTCTCTTTCTCCCTCTCCCTTTCCTCTCTCTGATTGCTGTTTGCTCCGATGGGTTCGATGGGTTTGTTCCGATGTGGGTGTGGTTTGCTCCGATTGGTGTATCATGGGTCAAGTGGTGGATCGGCATGGTGGGCCGTGGGTTATGGTTTATGGGTTTTGGATTTGGGTTGATCTGGGCGTTTTTTTGGGTATTTTCTGGGTTGATCATGTGGCGTCGACGTTTTCTGTGTATTTTCTGGGTTGATCGGTGTATCATGGGTCAAATCGGCGTTTTTCTGGGCGTTTCTAGGCGTTTTTCTGGATATTTTTGGTGTATCATGGGTTTTTCTGGGCGTTTTTCTGGGTTGATCATCGGCGTTTTTCTGGGTATTTTCAATGGCCTGGGTTTCAAATTGGCAGCGTGGGTTTCTAATTGGTAGCTTGGGTTTGCTGATCGGTGGCTTAGGTGGTGGGTCTGGTGGCCGTTGTTGGCTCCAACTGGTTTATGTGTGGCTCGGTGTGTGTGGCCGTTGCTAATCGGTGTGTGTGGCTCTATTGATGGTTTGGTGGTTTGTGTTTATGTGTGTGGCTTTGTTGATGGTTTGTGTTTGTGTGTGTGTGTGGCTCCGTGTGTGTGGTGATGGGTTTGGATAGGTTGATCTGTGCATCATGGGTCTCTGTGTGTGTGTGGCTTTGTGTGTTGAACCAATGCCAGAGGTTAAGGGAGAAAGAGAGGAAAAAAAATGATTGTTGGGAAAGCCCAAGAAAATGTGATTCAATCACGCCTAGTCTGAAAAAAACGGTTAGAAATAAATAATAAAGAAAGATTAAAAAATAATATTTTAATAAAAATAGAGTTTTTGGATGTAGGAGGTATTATAAAATGGTATGATATAAGTAATAAAGTAGCTTTTTGAGATAGTAAAATAAAATAGGATAGCATTCTTTAATACTGATGCTCTTGAGAGTCCAAATCTTATATTTTTTACAACGTGCTGCAGTGTCGTTCTAAAATTTATTATTATTATTTTATTCCATCGGTCCCATCCCATTTTTCCCTCATAATCAGTCTCTTCCCTCTCCTCTCTACTGCTCTGCCTCTTTCTCTTCCCTATCTTCTCACCTCTCTCTACTGCTCTGGCACGCCACTGATCTTAGGCACTGTTTGAATCGGTCTGAAGCCACACAGCTGATCTAAAGCTACACTGCTGAACTGAAGCACCACCGATCTCTGCCTCTCTTACCAGCCTGTTTTGATTTTAATCTAGTTGTGGTTTGTTCTTTTTCGGATTTTTTTTTTTTTTTTGGGTTGATCTAATATTTGTGGGTTGCGGTGGTTGTGGGCTGCAGTGTGCTGAGTTTGGTGGTTGTGGTTGTGGTGCTCGGTGGTGGTTTTTTTTTTATGAAAAGGGTTGGGGGGTGACCAACGAGTAATCCTACTAGTGTGACCATAGTAACACCAATACCCCTTTGAAGCTGGATGAGAAACACTAGTAATCCTTGAGTTGAGATTTACTAAAAGAATTGGGTTTTTGCTGTAGTTCTTAAAATCTAGGCCCATTTGACTATAAATTTTTACTATCGTTATTTAAATATTTAAATATTGTGAAAATAGGTATGGACTAAAAAGTGTCGTGGAAATACAACGGTTGGTTAAACACTGATACCAAACACCCCTTAGTATTTCATCAACGGCAGACCGTTTATCCTCAATCCTTAAAAAAACACAAAATACAAGAGAAGACACACGACAGTTGAGTCCACCTTGTACGACATTTTATTTTATTTGACAAACACACAGAATACCAAGTGGCCACTCTGAACATGGAGCTAGCCGCAACTCATCGTCTTCTTCTTCTTCATCAAAACCCACTGCTCAAACCTAGGGTTAGGGTTTCTCACAGACCTTTCACTCTCACTTCAAACTCAATCTCAACAGTTCATCACCGCCAGCAACTGAGAATGAACATGTCGAAACCCATTTCATGCTCTGCTTCAGCTGGAGACAACGGCTCCACCACGACCGCAACCACTTCTCCAATCGGCGCTGGTAAGGGAAAAAAAATCTGATCAGATTATATATATATATATATATATATATTTTTTGTATTGGTTTTGATTTTGAGGCTTAAATTGAGAAATTCTTATTTAGTGATTGTTCTGTCACAGTGGCTCGGATTGGAGAGGTGAAGAGGGTGACAAAAGAGACGAATGTGTCAGTGAAAATAAACTTGGACGGTACAGGTGTTGCTGAAAATAATACTGGGATTCCCTTCCTTGATCACATGTTGGATGTTAGTCTTTTTCAGCTTTTGTGATTATCATTTCTTGATTCTTAGTTCTGTTTCTCAATTTGGGTTTTTAGCTGTTTTTATTATCAGGGTTGTAAATTTCCAAGTTCAGATTTTTGAAAACCTTAGTGATAACATAATTCCCTCCATTTGTTTTAGCTAGATGTAAGACGTGTGTCATTTATTTGATTGTTTGTGGTTTACATAAGTTCTTTAAGACCGTCGATTTTTTTAAATGCTGCCAAACATGTCTTACATCCAGGACTGGATTTGAACGGGAAGGATACTTTCCAATGTTAGGTATAGTTATGCGCTAATGTTATACCTTAACTTCCTAATTAAATTCAACAATGTGGTTGTGTTGGCCAATAAGTGACATGCTTGAATTTAATTGTCGTTGAAAAATATGACACTATTTTTCATTGCTAAGGTACCGTACCTAAGTTTTGCTCATATGGAAAATGGAGCAGATAACTTTATGATTATGTAGCTGGACTTCATTTTGTGGCAGTTAATGGATTCTAATATTGGGGGAAGGGCGGGTGGGTGGGTTTATTAAAGATTTATTCATTTGGTGTTGTGTTTTTATAGTGTAAGATTTTGAGTCTGATTTGCTGCTGTTTGTTAATTGTATTTATTTGTTTTTATGTTAGCAACTTGCTTCGCATGGGCTGTTTGATGTGCATGTTAAGGCCACTGGTGATATCCACATTGACGACCATCACACAAATGAAGATGTTGCTCTTGCCATTGGAACGGTATTTGAAAAACGTTACATCATGTGTTTTTGTTATTCCTATGGCTTTTCTAGTGTGATGCTGAATTCCTAGCAGTCCTTCTCCTTTGTATGTATATATTTTAGTGGCATTTAAAGTAAACTATTTATGTATTTGGTGGGATTCAAGTAAGTTTTCACTGATTTGAGTCATTTAGCTAGTTTTACATCTAGCCTGATATCTCTTTGAATTAGTTTTGGTTATATATACTTATGCTTACTTGAGAATGTAACATATAACATGGTGGATTAATTTAATTTAGGATACGTCCAAAGGCTATTGCTTCAACTGCTTCATATTTGGATCCACCTGTTGATATCTCTATGTATGTGTTATAATAAGTTAGTTTTGCTTGGCCTGCAGGCTTTTTTGCAGGCACTTGGTGATAGGAAAGGAATAAATCGGTTTGGTGACTTCTCAGCTCCTCTTGATGAAGCACTAATACATGTTGCACTGGTATGTTCAACTTTTGATTGTTTCATATGAAGTAAACATGTAATATGTTTTAGGTGTCAAAAGATTTACTGATGTTATGATTGATCTTTATGTTTGTCCTTGGGGGTTGAGCTTATAGTGCTGATTTCCAAGTAATGATTAAATTTTACACCAGATTATAGTATCAACTCTATCTCTAGTTTCCAGTGTCCTCTCTAACCATGCTAATTTATTTATATTCTCTGGGAATCTAAAATAGTGGCTTATTTTGAGGACATTGTTTTTCAGGATTTATCTGGCCGACCGTATTTAGGTTATGATTTGCAAATACCTACTCAGAGAGTTGGAACATATGACACTCAGGTAGAACTCCTATTTTTTTACTCCTTCAATTAAGAAATTTGATGTCACCAATTGTTATTCATCTCTAGCACAGTGGTGGAACTTCCTACTGAGATATTGACATAATGTGACAAGTTTGCACCTTTGGAAATTCTGCAATCTTATATAGTTTAGCTATTGCGTGAATTTTATTTGTAGTTGGTGGAGCACTTTTTCCAATCACTGGTGAATACTTCTGGCATGACACTCCACATCCGGCAGGTAATGATACTGGGAGCTTCTTAACCCTGTCATGGTTGATATAAATCTACTGGTTTTTTTTTCCAACATAGTTTACCAAAATAATGCCATCTTCATGCTCTTTGTATTGGGGTCAACTGTGTATACTTCCAATTATTTTTTATGCAATTGAATATGAAAATAGTTTTTTTTTGGGGAGGATTTTCATGCACTTTCTTTAAATTCCTATATTCTATGATTTTCTTAGTTGTGTCCGTGATTTCTATTTAGAATAAACTGAAATTGTTTTTTTTTTTTTTTTCAAAAACCTTTTTAAAAAGAAAAAGAAAAATTCAGAAGTAACATATTATTAAAAAATAGAGAAGGGCAAAGCCCAAGTGCATAGGAAGTATGAAACGACACTCCACCCAGAAAAATAATTAAATAAATGGCAAAAAGATAAAAATCAAATGAAAAAAAATTAACTCCTAAATTACAGAACATCTAAAATTTCTAAAGAAATTAGCAACATTTATAGTTTTCACTCAAGAGTTAAGTTTCTAATAGAATATTTTGATTTTGGTTGAGAACCAGCTTGCTGGAAGAAACTCTCACCACATAATTGAAGCAACCTTCAAAGCTTTTGCAAGAGCTCTTCGGCAAGCAACAGAATCTGACCCTCGCCGTGGTGGGACTGTTCCAAGGTTTTTTATTTTCCTGTTTAATTTAAATTTACATCACAATTGCCATTGGTTTTTGGACCCAGCAACATCTTCTCCCCCTAAAACAAATGGTGGAGGAAAGTCATGAATTCAATCCATCTCTGTTCCCTGTAATTTCTGCAAGGTTTGATTTTTTTTTTTTTTTTTTTAATTGAAGCTATGGAGATGACAAATGGTTCTAATTGTAGAATAGAACTACTCTTGTTTTACTTGAATTATTTTATATATTTCTTGATGTTAGAGCTAACCACTTGCTTTGAAATCATTTCCTTGGTCCATTTCATCTTTGGCTGTTACTTTCTGAGCTGGGTTCTGTAGAATTTCTGACCTTTTAGTATCTATGTGTAAGAGATTCTTTGAGCTTTTGTTGCAGCAACTTGTTCAGCATAGGGTGGTCCTTGAATCTTTTTCTATGGTCATGTTTTCTGCCAATTGCATGGTACAAGGATAAGGAATTTTCTCACATGATTTACAATACACACACTCACTGTTTATTCTCTCTCTCTCTCATTTTTTCCTTGTGCTAGTAGACAGTCCTTTTGCTTATTTATTTTATACACTTAAAAACTCCCGACTCACAAAAGAAATTTCACTGTACTATAAGTATTTTTAAATTATTTAGTTAATTCTACTCTAAGACTAAGTGAAACTTTATTACCAAAGTTCCAAGAAGTTTAAATTACTATTTTGATTAAAATTCTGTTACTAAAAGTTTGGGGAAAAAAGTTTAAAAGAAATTTCATTATTTACTTTACACTATTTTAATCATCTACCAACACATGAGCCAAAAGAATGTTTTCACTTATGTTCCTCTGCCTTTAATGAAAGGCAACTGATGGGGACTTGCCAACTAATCAAGCTCTTCCCTAAGCTGATGCCAATTTTTTTTCAAGATTTTCTTGATGAGCATGTTGCACAGTGAAATAGGTCTAATCTCCTCAAAGACCGCTGGGTTATCCACCTTAGGGATCAACTCAAGGAAAGTTGAGTTGGTCTATTTTAACAGCTTTCCACCTTGAAAGAAGTTTGATACAACTCTGTACTCATCATGTTTGATGATTCCCCAACAGACCTGAAAAGTGGTCATTAAATCCACCCAAATCCGGGGCTTTATCTGAATTTCATATTACAACTCTGCCCAACCTTCTCAATTTCATCTACCCTGACCTATTGAATTAATCCTAGATACTGATTCTCAGTAAGGAATCTCTCAATCCGAAATTCCTGTTTACATTGCATGATCTGATCCATCCCAATATGTTTTGGAAATGAGAAACTAGTAGATTCAAAAAAATGCTGTTATATAACTGTTTTATTTTATTTTTGCTTTTCATGTGAATTTTAATTAACCCATGCATCACATGGGCTTAATATTAGTATGTGCTTGCTTCTGTTTGACAAAGTCTTTGGAAACTAATACATTAAAAAAAAAAAAAGTGTCTTGTGAAATAAAATCTAAATACGTGTTGCATTTGATTGTTGCAGTTCAAAAGGTGTGCTGTCCCGTTCTTGATGCTAGAGGTAGATAATGTTGGGCTTAAGGTGGTTTAAGTTAAACCTATATCCTCATTTTCCTCAAGCATGCTTTGGGGATAATCAGGTTGATGATCCCACATGTATAGTATTGTTGATTATCAGTTGAAGCTTCACCATGTTGAAACAAAGCAAAATACAAATCTGGATGCTACCACTGGAGGGATGGGTGTCCAACAGAGAGACTATAAGGATTAGTTGCTTGTATGAATTGTGCTGGACCTCACAGTCTATTGATCATCAATAAATCACTCAGTTTTAAATTTCCATGCTTTGATTTATCCATTTGTTTTTGAGATCTGTCAATCAATGAACTCATTGCAGATTTATCCATGTGCAATCAAATAAGGTTGGTTTAGTGCTCCATTGTGTTAAGTTTTGTGTAGCATTTTTTATCTGAGTACATTTCATTTTTCACAATATCTAGAGAACTTATGACTTTTACAAGATCATTTCAGGATTTTTATGACTAACCTGCCGGTTTTGTAGTTAATAGGTAATTTGGTGATGTTTGTACAGCCTTGAATGTTGGATGTGGTATTTGGCATGAGTTTGTTTCTTATCCGTGTTGGTTGTCCCTCTGGGACCATCGGCTTGATTAATTTATCACCCTATTGGGTATGACGACCCTATTGAGTGACTATGGAGATTTTCTTTATCTGCTGCAAATCAAAGCCTGAGAGTCCTAGAGGCTAACTTAGCAGCAAGAGCTTACGGGTTTATTGGAATTTGGAATTAGTCACCTTTGAAGATATGCTTGGGTTAAATATAAAGTTTGAGGGCACCGATCCCTTATAGAGGTCACCATTTAACCATTATTCTGGTGACCAAGAAGAGTAAGTAACAAAGACTTCAGCTATCCTTCTCAATCTAACATTCTTGAACTCTTCCTTTCCTTCCATGGTCATTATGTCTACAATTACATGTTTTTGCTGCTTCCAAAGAACATATTGAAAAACAAAGAAAATTTGTAAGAGTGCCTGGCAGGCAGCACATACAAATTTTGTCGAAGTACCAAGTATAGCAAATAAGCATAATTTTGCTTGAACAGATAAATACACAAAAACTATAAAAGTAGTATTCTGGATACCCTTCAGTTCTTGTTTACTACATATTCATCTGGCCAAAAAAAAAAAAAAGCTCATGTCTTACAAGGACCCCTCAGCCGCATTCAGGTCATCTAATATCTCGGACTTAACCTCCTCTGGCAAAGCAGCAGAAGGGCCGGCCTTTGAGTAGAAGCTGGCTAATGATCTAATAGCTTTCTCTAGCACAACATATGATTCCTACAAGTGAAGCACCAAATTGTGTATTCATTAGTTATCATCTAACAAAAACATGACAAATCCTTATGCTTTCTAAGTCTTCAAAGTTTAGTCAAAAGTACCTCCTGAACCACAGTTTGTTGTCCTCTCCAATTGCTCAAATACTCTCGAATTGACTCCTTTGCTGCATCTGCCGTGCGTCTAAACTTAGCAATATCTTTTGGGTCTTCCTTTAAGGAGTCACGCAGTGTCTTCACAACCTCTCTCGCTGACTTCAAGTAAGCCTTTGGTAACAATTTACCAGACTTAGTTT
Organism: Quercus robur; assembly: GCF_932294415.1. Classification (NCBI taxonomy): domain Eukaryota; kingdom Viridiplantae; phylum Streptophyta; class Magnoliopsida; order Fagales; family Fagaceae; genus Quercus; species Quercus robur. The sequence continues at coordinate 52,299,174 of NC_065539.1, forward strand.
TCTCATTGGGATCAAATAGTGATGTGATGGCCCCTATAACTCCTGTATCCTCTTCCTCTTGGCCATTTGACTTTTCTTCAGCCCAAACAGCCGGTGGTGTCAAGCCATAGTTGAAGGTCAGTGTGGTGACCAATGACACACCAGTGCACACTACAATATGCCGGCGACTTGATGTAGTTTCTTGAGAGGATAGCACAACATGACACCTTGGTTGCAGTTTATCTGTTTTGTTTCAGAAAACAGCAAAGACAGAAAAGCAACATAATGAGGAACAAACGACTAAATTAGGACAGAATCTTATGAAATTCTTGTTCTAAATATGACATGTAGTATAATTGATTGGGACCATGCCTCCTGAAGCAAAGGTCACTAGTTTGAATCTTCCCTTCCCAATTGGGGGCAACACTCACTTATCTAAAAAAATTGACAGAGTGGCGAATATGTAATGCAGGAATATTTGGTTTGTAAGTGAAGAAATGGTGTAGTGGCATTGTAAGAGATGAAATCTGGAACCATCTTCTTCTACAACATTCATACTCATACCTTTTACAAACAAGGAGCTGATATGGGTTTTGCTGTCACAAAAACGTTGGGAAGAATAAAATCTAAAGTTGAAAAATGCAGGATCCAATAACAATTACAAATTTTCTGCTCAACTTTCACCTTAAATACTTTCAACTTAGGAAAAATCCCTGAGCCCACTTCATCCTGGACCCTATCCATGCTACTAACCAAAGGAAATTAAAGAGAAAAGACATAGATATCATGTCACTTACACTCATTGTCAGGTTTCAATATGTTCTTAATTCTTTTGGACAGTACAGAGGGGCAAGTCTTTGGTGCAAGAAAAACTTCCATCCTTGTTTAATAATAAAAACTCGCATTCTACAGAACAGGAGCAATGGCTTGAATCATGCTCTACCCCATGTTTACACCAATTCACCTTCACAACATCTAAATAAGTTACAATCAATGCTTCTCATAAACTTAAATTTCAAAAAACAATAACCAACCCTTTCTTTCTTAAGTGCCCTGCAGCTTACTTTTCAGCTTATTGAATATGTTGTCATTTGAAAAAGTTGTACCTAAGAAAAAAGGGAGGACTAAATATTCATTTGAATGATTTTATTTTCATCCGCATATTTTTTTTATAGTGTAAAAATATAATTGTACAGGGGGAAAAATGAGGCTTTAAAAAGTTGGGCGAGACTTGCATCAAATGTATTGGAGCATTGGCCGCAACATGGACACGACACATATCAAAATTGGCATATGTTGGTCCCATATCCCATTCACTACTCTAGTGCACTGGATAGACCAGAGCACTAGAGGTAAGCCTAACCTTAAAAAGCTGTACCTAAGGAATAAACAAATAAGCAGATGGATAAATAAACTCATCTAAACGAGCTCATAGCTAAAATTTGAATAGGTGCAGTTTCAAACAGTTGTAAACTGTTTAATCTACATTTTTCAATGGCATATGCAAAAACAAATACACTTATATGTGGGCATATATCAAAGAGAGAAAAATGCTGAGTGCTGTTTTTATTGATGATTTTACAGAGTTAAAACTCATCCAAATAACAACTAACTTTAAGTTCCTTAACAACATAGTCCCCAAAACCAAAAGAGTTCAACTATTTATTAGCAAAAAGCACTCTGCATATATCTAAATAGAAATATTAAGAGGTAAAATTAAGTGGGTATTTGAGAAAATACACTATTGCTCACCTGGTGTGTGCTGCTTAACCACACGAAGGCTTTATCTTTGCAATCTTTGCCTTTCAGCTTTCTGAGTTTCTGGCGCTGAAAAGCTTTTATCCAGAGGGATACAGGAAGTACTTTTGGAAAAAGATTAAGGGCCCAATAGTCATTCTTTGCCACACTAAATTACAGGAATACCTCTCAAAATTTTGTATACATGGACCGGGTTGCATTGGATTTGATTTCAACCCAACCCAACCTCTTTACTCTTTAGGTGAAATCTCTAACCCAATCCTGTTTATTGGGTACAGATCATTTTGTCAAGTCTACCAAATAATTTGGGCTTTTTTTTTTTAAACCAATAAATTGGGGTTTTCAATCAATTATTTACGTCCATTTTACAATTGTGTATTGTGTTTAATAATTTAAATTTTACCAAAACTAATAAATCTTAAAATACAAAAGAGGGAGAGCAAGAGAGGTTTGGGTTGGTGGGTGAGGGAGAGTGATTTGCAAAGGAATGAACCAGAGAAAGGAAAAGGAAAAAAAAAAAAAAAAAAAAAAAAAAAAAAAAAAAAAAAAAAAAAAAAAAAAAAAAAGAGAAAGATTACTGTGCACTGTAGCTGAAAAGCCATAATTTTTTACTTTGACTCCACCAATAGAGGCTTAATTTTGTAGTTGGTGGTGCTAAAAATAGTAATATGACTTTTTAGCATCACCAATAATAATGCTCTTAGATTAAGAAATCTCCCTAGCCCAATCTAGGTTATTGGGTTGATAAATAAATTGGGTTTTTTAAAAATAAAATAAAAACAAAAACAAAAACCAATAAACCAGATTTTCAATCAATTATTTAAGTCATTTTACAATTTAATAATTTATACAGTTGTGTTTAATATTTTAATCTTACCAAAATTAAAGTCTCAAAATACAAAATAAATCAAATTAACAAATTCTCATATCCAAGACAAATAAACCTTTACATATATTTTTAATATTGTTTTTTAGAAACTTATATTTTTAATACTTAAAATAGTGACTTTAGTCGGAATTTTTTTATTAAATTTTTTTTCCATTTAGAATATGACCTAAATTGCTAAGAGTCTGGTAGTATTTATATTAGTACTTCTTAGTTTTTCTGTTAGAAATGTTCATGTTCAGTATTTAAATCTCTTCTTGTAATTGTAAAATTATCATTAAAAAAAAACCAAAAAAGTTTAACCTAACTTAAATTTCTAAATAAATTACTATCCAACCCAATTCATTAGGTCAAGTTCATCAGATTGGTGGATAGAATACACACCCTATTTTATCTCTATAAAGGGGAAAAAAAAGTATGTTTTGAACCATATAATTAAAAAAATTATAAATAAATAAATAAACCTTATACGGTTTAAAAAACAACAAATTAAATCCTACAATTTCAAAAATAATAGATCAAACCCTCATACTTATAAAAGTAACAAAATAAACCTGAGCTTATTGAGAATTTGAGATTCATTCATATATATATATATGTTGAAGTTTCAATTTTTTTATTTTTTAAAAATTTGAGGTTTTAATGGGTTTAAAATGAAGTTTTTAAAAAAAAAGAAGAAAAAGAACACTTATAATAGCCCTCTCTCATCTAGGGTTTTGTCTCCGAAGACCTTTAAATACCATCTTTACAAACCCCTCTCTTCTCTCTCGCTCCTCCGCTCTCTCATTTTCCAAACCCTCTGAAACAGAGAGAGCTCAGAGAACAAAAACCCTAACCCTAACCATGGTAAGTCAAACTCAAATCAACTCGCTCTGATTCACAAGCCTCTCTTATTCTTCTTCAATTTCCATTACTGCTATGCTATTTTTTGTGCTTAATTTTTTTTTTTGAAATGCGCAGTCTCTTGTAGCAAACGAGGATTTCCAACACATATTGCGTGTTCTGAACACCAACGTTGATGGAAAACAAAAGATCATGTTCGCTCTCACTTCCATCAAAGGTATTGGTCGCCGTTTCGCCAATCTCGTTTGCAAGAAAGCTGACGTCGACATGAACAAACGGTACCGTTTCTCTCTTCTTCTTCTTTTTTATAATATTTATTTCCTTCTTGTTGATGTGTATGAATACTATTTCAGTTTTGAATGATTAGGAATTTGGGTTTTTTTTTATATATTATAAATTTAGGGTATTTGGTTGTTGGGTTATGTATTAAAGGTGTGTGTTTCTGTGAAATTTAGCATGGAAAAGTCATTGTAGAATTTGAACTATTGGGAAGAGGGATTTTGGGTTTTTATTAGATCTTAGAGTGAGCTAAGGATTTGTCAATTAAATAGAAGAGATGAGAAATTGCATAACATTATTCACTTCCCATAAAGCCTATTTCCGACAGCAATGCAAAACGGGCACTCGCTTGAATGAATTTTTTATTATCATACACCATACTCCAAATCCTAGTCCCCCCTTATTCGTTATTCTGTAAGTGATACAATTGTATTTTGGAACTTGCTCGATTCAATGAATAGGCTGGACCTTGTTGTGATGGCAATTCCCTTCCAATGAAAGAGACGTGTCACAGGAAATCATGTATAGAACCAATGGGTTAGGATGCCTATGCACTGGGTACGGCCTTTTTTAGCCAATGAGCTTCGGGTTGAATTACACTTGCTCCCCCATTAGAGAATGGGTGGCGGTGAGATTGTGGGTTTAAGAAATGTAGCCATTTAAAAAGGGTATTTTGGAACTTATCTGTTATGTAGTTTATGTGCTTGTTGGTTGTGAAGTGTTGTATTTTGTGTTTGGCACCATCGTTTGCTTGTTAAATTTGGTTTTATGGTTTGCGACAGAGCTGGTGAGTTGACAGCCGCTGAGCTGGATAACCTGATGGTGATTGTGGCAAACCCTCGCCAGTTCAAGATACCTGATTGGTTTCTGAACAGGAAGAAGGATTACAAGGATGGTAAATATTCTCAGGTTGTCTCCAATGCTTTGGACATGAAACTCAGGGATGATCTTGAGCGTTTGAAGAAGATCAGGTATGCTCTTATTTCTTTTCTTTCTTTTCCAACTTTACATAATCTGTTACCCATCATGTTGTTGTGAGCTTTGTCTTCCTTAAGATTGAAAGTTTGTCTCAATTTTTATGTTGAATTAGCCAATGAGTTCTAGATCATCTGGTACCTCATCCCCTTATAAATTCTCTGTGGATGGTGAGGTCGTTGGTTCAAGACCCACAGCATTTGTAATGTTCCAACAGATATATATGTGTATATATATATATATATATAATGTTTTCTGCACAAGTCAAATCTCGTTGGCCAGGTTGTAAATTGGATGGATGAGCTTTAAGTCAGTTGTTATTGAATACCAGTACTCAAATTAGTTAATGACGACTCTGCCTGTTCAGCTACCCTTCTCCTTGTTTTCACTCTTCTTCTTCTTTTTATGAGGTTACTTATGAGTGTTTAGCCTCCTAGAAGCTTTTGATATAATGAAGCATTTATAAGCATGTAAACTTGTTTGACATTGTGTATGGCATTAGTTTTAATAATTAGTTCCCATAGCAACTGCAAATTAATTTTTACACTAGAAACTGCTGCCGTAACTGATGAAATTTACCATCTGATTTGTGTTTTGGCATGCCTTGTACATTGTATGGCCATGTATTTTCATCTCTTCACAAATATTTCTTTCTGACTGGTAAACAATAACTTTTGTTCCTAGGAACCACCGTGGTCTGCGACACTACTGGGGTCTCCGAGTGCGTGGACAGCACACTAAGACAACTGGTCGCCGTGGAAAGACTGTTGGTGTCTCAAAGAAGCGTTGAGTTTGTTTCTCCCTTTTTGGGATGTTTGCGAATTTTGTTTGGCCTTTTAGAATATCTTGGGTTTAGTATTGTACTTTTCTTTTTGGCAGACTCGTGCAGTATCATTTAGCTGTCTTTATGTGTTCTTTAGACTGATTGAACTTGTTTGAGAGATTTTGGTATGTGTGATGGTATTAATTATTCATAATTTCATATAATAGTTAAAGTTGACAATGCATTTTGCATTTTACCTATTCATTCTTCCCGATTAATGGTTTGTTGACTAGCGTACAAGCCCCAATGCTGGTACTTTAGCCTTTAGGTACTGTGGCCAGTGGTTTGAATATGCATGCAGTATGTACAGCAGCAGATGAGGCGTAGCATATGTTTACTGATGCCTGGGATTTTTCACATTTGTGCAACATTGATGATTGTATAAGGAGAATTGCCATTGCTACATGCTAGGATTTATTCAGCCTTGGTGAAAAAATGGCAGCTATTTTGTATTGTGGAGGGAGGAATAAAGAACAGTGTGAAGGTGGTCGCTGATATCCCCCAAGAAAAAAATTGACTACTCATTTTTAGTAGACTTTTCTGTTCTTAGTAATACTTTTCTCTCTTTTTCCCATATGTTTAGAACTAATCTAGTACTAACTTATAAAAATATTGGAAATGCAACAATCTATCCTCAAAAACTTTTATGTGAACTGGTTAGCTGATGAATCATGTAGTGATTAGTGCCCCGAGTCTGATGACAATATGAAATTTCAGCATATACTCAATTTCGGGAAGGTTTCTAGGAGATTAGTTTGGGCTGCTTAAATTATCCTCCGAGCTGTGCTATTATTATCCTCAAGTTTTGATTTAGCATTGTTTAAATTAACCCAAATTAAGTCAACTTAGGCAGCGTTTGGTTCAATGTAAATCAAATTCCGAGTGTAAAATGAAAGCAGGGGAAAGTGAATTCCTGTAAGGAAAATGAAATCCGGGTGTTTGGTTCTACAATGGATAATAGTCCAGAAAACGATTTCTGGTGTTTAATAACATTCTCAAAATGTTATTTTTTTACAAATTTTTCACATTTTCTCAACTCCCAAACAAATTTTATAACAGAAAAATTCAAAATAAACACTAAACACAACCAAAAATCAAAATAAAAACATCTTTAATTCACAAATTCAGTGAGAGGAGGAAGAAAGAGTGAGAGACTGAGGGAAAGAGAGATAGATCAGGAAAGAGAGGATCGGAGTGGATGGAGGCAGCGACGGCCAGATCGGGTGGGTTTGGGGGTGGAGTGGAGTGGGCTGGTGGTTGGTGGCGGCCAAATCGGCCAGTGCGTTGGAGAGCTTGGTAGACCACGGCTTGTGGTCGGTTGTCAAGATCGAAGCTTAACCTGTACTTGTCGGTGCATGGTTAGCGATCAGCGAGGGAGAAGAAGAGTTGAGGAAAAAAAAAAAAAAAAAAAAGCTTGGCCGGCACATGATTTGGGCAGTGGGGGTGGCACGATCTGGGCTGGCCAGAGCTCGGCTGGGCGGCCACCTGTGCTCTCTCTTCTAGCTCACTCTCTCTACTCTCTCTCCTCTTGCTTTTTCTCTTTCTCTCTTTAGGTGTCTGTGAGTTCGGAAATCATTTGAAGGTAAAACAGAAGCGTAAATGATTTTCCGGGTCAAAGGGCTTATTTTACGATCAAAGTTTAAGATTTTCCAAAAAACTTTATTTTACATGTGCACTCAAACACTCTGCTGGGTGTAAAATATTTTCCGGAAATCATTTACACTCAAAACAAACACAGCCTTAGCTGATAATCAATAACTGGTTTCCTGTTAATTAACCAACTAACTCAATAGATTCCAACTAACTCAATAGGTTCCAGTTAATGAAGTCATTTAAAGTCACCAAATAGATAATAAAAAAAAGAAAGAGAAATAATAGAGATTTAGGAGTGAAAATGGGTTAATCTATATATATATATAAAACTGAAGCCTCTGCCGGCACCACAATTTTCCACGTCAACACAATATTTAAAAAAAAAAAAAATTATAACACCTCAAAACCCTAGCAACCTTACCCCTCTCTTAAGTTAAGAAATATAAAGTCACAGTTTCTGCAAACTCTTTCTCTCCAAACGTAAATATCAAATTCAACCCCTTTAATTTCTCTTTATATTTTTGAGGCTTCTATAGAGTTATAGTAAGTTATGCTGATTTTGTTTTTTGTGTGTGTGTGTATAGATGGTCATAATACTCCGGTATTCTAAGAGAAGTTTGTGTTTTCGTTAATTGAAGGCCTTAGAGAGATAAGTGTCTGTATACTAATAGTGGGGAAATTACTAACCCTTTTAAGTGTATAATCTGTTTCTAAAATTATCTATAATATTTTGTCATCCAAAAATTTTATCTCTTTAATTTTAGTATATTGTATTTCTTAAGTTATAGACAAATTTTCTTTGTTTCTTATTTTCAATAATAAATCATTTTATTGCAATACCAGTAATTGTTTGAAAAATCCAATATGTTCATATCTCTATAGAATAGAGAATAGTAGAAGCCAATTTTATTACAACTACTTAAATTGAGTTGACTTAATTCCGTACAATTACAAAGTATAGCATGAAAGATAATGGAATTAATTGTTGTAATTTTTATTTTCTTTCCATGTTTTTATTGTTGATGAGAAATTAAGGTTCAGTTGCACAATATGTGTAAATTCTTCAGAATGCTACTTTAAATAGTAAGTCAATGTGTCTCTTACATTTGGGTATTAATTAGAATTATTTTCAAATGATTGTACCAATAAAAGTGAATGTGTATAAATTTTGTTTAATTATCCCGTGTATCGCACGGGTTAGCGACTAGTTAAAATAATACTCGTTGGTCTTTACTTAGAATTATGTTATCATTCAATGTACATTCGCAAACATTTACCATATGATTTAGAACATTTAAGTTTGATATTATCGACCAAAGTAGTCCAAGTAGTGAATATTGCTACTTTGTCTTCACATTCCCTCCCAGAGGTTCAGCCAAGTCATTCCACAGATCTCTAAAATCCCTGAGATCCAAATAAATATGTTACATGAAAAAATTAAAAAACAGGAGAATGGGTGAGAATATATAAGCACCATTTACACAAAATAAGCTCAATCCCTCGTGTTGGCAAATTGCTACATTAATTGTGTCTTTAAGAATCAAACAAAATCTCATGGGTTATAATACTAAATCATTTTTTTTTTAAATCAAATCTACTCAAATTGGAAAGGTGGAATCATACTCATATGATGCCCATTAGAACACAAGATCTGTTTAAACCAAACATTACTACCAAGCCTAGCCAAAAAATAAAAGCAAAACAAGGTATCGATTTCTTTTTTTGATAAGTAATTTGTTTGATTCTTAAATACATGCTTTGAGTTAAATTTACTCATTTTTTAACAGAATATCACTTTTTATTTTTTATATAACAGAAATTTTAATTATTAAGAGAAAAATATTCCATTTGCTTTGTCTTAGGTTCAAATCATGATGTTAGATTTAACAAATATTGTAATTGAGTTTTGAAAACAAAGTATCAATTTCTGCAAGAATATTTTCCCACAGCAGGGAGGTTATAGTGTTGCAACTTTTATCAGGGATAGAGAAGCATATGAGTGGTCTACTATGAGAATTTTTAAAAATAAATACATAAACTACAACAAAAGAAGACATACCTAAATTCCTTAGCCATCTCCCCAATTGTCATAGACTTTGTTAGAGATATATATTAGACATATTAGCCCAATGTAATAGGCCTAAGCCTAGTCCTGCTTGTACTAGTAGTCTAGGGTTTAGTCGCCTATATATACTCATGTTATGACTCATTGTAACACAGGTTATTGTACTACACTCTCATATAATAAAGATGTAGCCCTTAAGGGATTCCTCCATGGATGTAGGTCGTAAGGCTGAACCACGTAACCCTTGTGTTCTCGTTGTTACTCCTCTATACTTCCTCTTCCGCATCTACTCTAGCATACACAACATGGTATATCACATCGCGTTGCTAATATTTAACATGGTATTAGAGCCAAACTTCGTTCTTGGCATCAAACAAACATCTCTACACAACAAAGAAGATTCTCATGTGCACATCACCATCAGAAGTCACATATGCTTCCCTGCTGGATCTAGACTCCACGGCATCTCGCAGCCACCGTGGCGCAGTGCTGTGTCCAAGATCCACAAACTCAAGCAAACCCGTGACATCAATCTCAGATCTATGCAACTTCAAGCTTCGCCTGATGAAACCAACACCACAGACGTGCTTCAAGATCTCCCGCGACCAAAACCCAGAAATCCGGTCACCCGAAGCCTTGCCACGCGCCTCCGTAGCCTCTGGAAAATCTCCCACGCTCCGCCATAGAATCCTGACTTCTAGATCGTATTCTGGGCACACGCGCCGCCCAATCGGCCTCCTCGTCGACCGATCTAGAGAGCCTAAAATTCTGGGCCTCAACCGAGCTCACACGCGCCTTCACGCGCCTCCATAGTTTCTGGCTTCTCCTCCACGCGCCGGTGGAACACCCACGCGCCTGACACGCGCCGAAGACTTCCGCTGTTGTCATCTGACGTCACCGGATGACATCATCACTCCACGTCATCAGCCATGTCAGCAGCTCCACATCAGCCCTAGTCCACGTCAGCGACACGTCATCAGCCACGTCAGCAGTGTCGTCTCGTCAGCACCACGTCACCTAGCTGACCGTTGACCGTTGACCGACCCGACTCGGACCACCCGGATCTGACCCGTGAGCACTTTGACTGTTGACTTTGACTCTGGACTAGTTGACTTTGACTTTTTTGCGTTGACCTTTGACCAAAAGTCAAAATTTCCAAAAGGGCCTATCTTGCTTAGTTTTTCGCGTAGATTCCGATTTTGGCCTCCGTTTCTTGATTTGAAGCTTCGAAATTGGTCAATTGGCACATTCTTCATTATGGTTTCTTTAAAGGCATTATTTATGGCATCTCCAAGTGATCTTCTCATGCTTATCCAACCTCAAGCCTTCATCGAGCTTCCGCCTTAAGTTTGAGGGAGGGTGTTAGAGATATATATTAGACATATTAGCCCAATGTAATAGGCCCAAGCCCAGTCCTGCTTGTACTAGTAGTCTAGGGTTTAGTCGCCTATATATACTCATGTTATGACTCATTGTAACACAGGTTATTGTACTACACTCTCATATAATAAAGATGTAGCCCTTAAGGGATTCCTCCGTGGATGTAGGCCGTAAAGTTGAACCACGTAACCCTTGTGTTCTCGTTGTTACTCCTCTATGCTTCCTCTTCCGCATCTACTCTAGCATACACAACATGGTATATCACATCGCGTTGCTAATATTTAACACGAAACGGGTGAAGACAGGCCAAAAAATAGAGAAGAAAAAAAATTTCCTTCCTATCCGTTCGAACCCGACCCGAGTTAGAAAATTCAAAAAGAAATGCAAAAAAATTTTAAAAATTAAAAAACATCATCCAGGCTTCATTTCAAGACGAAACGGGCAAGGACAGGCCGAAAAATAGAGAACAAAAATAATTTCCTTCCTATCCGTTCGAACCCGACCCGAGTTAGAAAATTCAAAAATAAATGCACTGAAAATGCTCCAGTGTCTAGTCTGGCTTCCATGTTCAGGTTCATTCCCATCGACAACTCTTCTTATCAAACGTTGAATGTTGTCAGGGAGTCCATCAAATCAAAGCTTCTTGAAGAAAGTATTCTTCCAAGTGAGTCTTACACTTAGATGACTCTCCTCTAATGTGAATTATGTGTTCAATTCTACGTAGCCTGTTCCAAAAATGTTGCCATTAGCATGTAATAGTAAAGGACCTTTTATTGATTTTTCACATTTACCAAGGTAACAGAAATTAGCACCATGTGGAAGCAAAGTTTTGATAATAAAAGTCAGAAACATGAAGATCAATGACCTAAGAAACAAAAGTATATGCTAATTCCATATATGATGCTAGGAATGGTAACGGGTCGGGTTTGGGGCGGGTTTCTTTATGCTCGAACTCGCCCCACAGGTCCATACCCAACACCCGAACCTAACCCATTTAATAAACAAGTTTTTTTTATGCCCGCTCAAACTCACCCCGTTGGATTTGGGCCCAATTGTGGCCCAATAAAAAAAGATTAAATTGAAGCCTATACCGCAGCCCAAACAAGAAAAAAAAATCATTTTTGCCCAGATTCAAGCTCACATAAAGTGGCTCAAATGCCAAATCATAGGACCATTACAACCTATTAATCATAAATCAATAAAACACCTGTTAATTATAAATCTATAAATCTATAAATCAATAAATCATAGCTAAAATCACCTGCTAAACATAAAAATAAAATAAATCCAACAAGTCCAAGAAATAAGTCCAACAAGTCCAAGAAGTTAATCCAACAAGTCCAAGAAATTAAAAAGCTACAAAATAAATCCCATAAGTTTAGGATAATTACAATCCAAAAAGTTAATCCAACAAGTCCAAGAAATTAAAAAGCTACTAAATTAATACAACAAGTCTAATCCTCCACAGCTGTGATACAACTCCCATCCTCTTCATCAGGCTCCTCATCATCAAGAATTTATTGCAGTGTACAATCTCCTGGTATAGTTGAAGAACCTACGACAACAACGAATTAAAAAATGGAATAAACTTCATCAAATTATAACTAGCAAATATAAAAATACAATTTTGATTTCATTTTATAAATACAAATTATACAATTGTTAACCTTTGATTTCACTCCATAACAATTCTGAGCACACAGCATTGCCTCTATAATCTTGGGATGAAACCGACTACGGTGTGGACTTAACAGTCTCCCACTGGTGCTAAAGGCAGATTCTGAAGCGACAATTGTGACAGGAATGACTATAAAATATCCCTTGCAATCCTTTGTAAAGTAGGATACTTGAGACTATTACTTTTCCACCATGCAAAATATCAAAGTCCTCATTCCTTTTCAACACTCCTTCATCAATGAAATGATCAAATTCCATTCTAGCACTCCAATGTTTCTTTGAAGTACTTGAACTATTGTTAACAAACAAATCAAAAAATGAAAATGCCCTACTCAACCTACGTTTAATTTGTGCCACATCATTTGAAGTACTTGCAGGCATTTGAGAACTTCCTTCATTATCTACAGGGAACTCATCTACATCTCTATATTCATTAAGCAATTCATAACAAAGATTCTTAATTTTTTCAATCTCCAAATCAGAATTATTACCATAAATGTTAGGATAATAAAACTCCAATAACTTCATCTTATATCTTGGATCGAAGATGGTAGCAACAACCATAACAACATTAACATTAGCCTAATAAGAATTAAATTTAGCAAGCATGTTTTTTGCCATCCTACTTATCATCTCATTTGAAGACAAACACCATTCATTCAATGCTATTTTCAATTCACACACCAAAGTAAAATACATATTAGTTGTGGGGTACTTATGAATAGAGAATAACTCAGTCACACTATAAAACAATTCCAACCTCCCACAAATATCTTTGGCTACCTCCCAATCATAATCATGTGGCAAACAGGTATAAGATGCTTCATGTTTAGCCAAATGAGAGAAAACATCTTTATAAATTAATGCAGTAGAAAGCATTAAGTAAGTTGAATTCTAATGTGCCTTACAATCTAAGACTAACTCTTTGGTGCATTGAACAATTAATTGACATGCATTTTCATCAAATTTTTGCTTCCTTTTTGGTGATGCAATCCAATAAATCACACTATCACGAATCCTTTCAATACCATCACCAATAAGAGACAACTCATCTTGAACAATCAAATTCAAAATATGTTCAACACACCTTATATACAACACATACCCACTCAAAATAAGAGAACTAGTATCAAACTTGTTCAAGAGAAGTCTTATCATGACATCATTAGTACTACAACTATCAACATATATTGTGGACAACTTCCTATCAATATTCTACTCTAAAAGACAATCAACAAGGACATCAGCAAGAACATCTTTCATGTGTGGAGAAGGAACATAAACAAACCTAGAAAAATAATAGGAATAGTTATAACATAACTCAATAAACACTATGATCAATGACATATGGTATGATTTATATGGTTTAATAAATTTAACATTCATAGATCAAAGAATTACCTTAAAATCTGACTTTGCAACATTCAAGTGTGATCGATAAAGTGAGTAGTAATGACCATGAACTCTCTTTTTTTGTTACTCTTATTATGATTTGTTAGTTAATTTTCAATAATTTGCCTTTTATTCTACTTAGATATGAACATTTTTTTTTCCTTAGATCTTAACTTTTTGAAAACTTTATTTCATGATTTGGTTGTTAATTTTTAAAATTAATCAATAATTTTCCTTTTATTCTCCTTAGATCTAAACTTAAGTTAGTTTTTTTAAAATTTATTAAAAAACAAAATCTATGAAGGTTGAATTAATTTTTGTACCTAATATTTTTTTTCCCTTTGACATGAATAATATCTTGAATCTAATAATTTTTAAATTCTTGTTTTACTTGTTAAGGTCCTCATCACCCTAACAATTTATCTCTCGAATGTAATAATTGTTTTTCTTTATTTGAAAATTAAGCATTTTTAGTTTTTTTTTTTTTTTTTTTTTTAATAAATAATTTATAAAACTTGTTGAGGGCCTAGGCCTAGCTCTGGCCCTAATATCGGGCTTGGCAGGGCTATGCCTTTACCAAACTCACTCACGCTCATGCTCATTCCTCTCATCATTAACCTTCCGCTCTTACTGACCCAGAACTTTCTCAAGAAACTCTCTCACGAATCTCTCTCAGCTTTCATGGAGGGGGTTAGGGCGAAGAGGATGCTGGTTTGGAGGAGATACCTTAAGATTAAGGTTAGTTTAGAGATGGAGAGATTGGATGCTTGTCTCTTGAAGAGGCAAAAGATCAAGCTTTTGAGAGCCTTTTTTCACAAGGCATTGGCGAAAATTTTTACCCATCAAAATGGGAACTATTTATTAGGTTCAACAGGAGTCTTTCTTGCCTTTGATGCTAGATTTTCTTTAGACGCTTCATCGAGAGAAGTGATGGAGAAGCTGATAATGACAGAAAATCAACTTTCCATTTGCACATTACAGTGGTATATGGGACGATGGACACCCCCTTCCAATGTGGTATCATTATATTGGACTACCACATTCTATTGGATAGAGGACACTTGCCCCCTTACTTTAGAATGAGGGTGTTGTTCTTCTTTTTTTCTTTTCTTTTTTTGGTGTGTGTTTTTGAGAACTTCTTGGTTTGTATTATATTAGGGTGTGTTAAGACTTTCTTTTTGGTTTTTTGATAAGTTTTAATTTTCATTAAACTAAAAGGGAAGAGCTGGGATAAGCAGAGACTAGGGTTGCTGGCAAAAAGTATTGTATCGAATCTTGCAGCTATTTTGGATGATTGATACCTGATTGTATGCTTATATTTTTAGTCTATGGAGTTTTATCAATTTTATATTACTCTTATTATGAGTATATTAATTAGAGGAGGGGAAGGAATAATACCATTTATAAATTAATGTAATTAGACAACCAGTTAGCTCTTTCTAAGATTAACAAGAATAAGCCATGATCAAGCATGTTAGTCATGAATCTCCATTGTATTCTAGCATTCTAATCATCTTCCTATGTCACTTCTACTCTATTTAGTATCCAAGTATTTGGTGTCTATACTTTGGTTAAATTATGTTTTTGGTGCCTATACTTTGGTTAAACTACGTATTTGTTGCCTATACTTTGGTTTTTATTTGATTAAACTACATATTTGGTGCCTATATTTTATACTATATTTCAATTTGGTCCCTAACATTTCAATTGTGTCAGTTTGGTCTCTAACATTTTAGTGTCATATCGAATTAGCTTCCATAGACGTGGTAATAAACTTTTTTTTTTCCCGGTTGTTTGCCACGTCAGCAGTTTCCATCAAGAGATAACAATATAGACTAGATTGACACGGTATTAAAAGGTTAGAGACCAAATTGACACAATTGAAATGTTATAGACCAATTTAAAATATGGTGTATAGTTGAGAGAGAAAACAAAGGATGAAGAAAAACAGAAAAATGAGAGAATGATTAACCTCTTGTATTGCATAACAAAATCTTAAGTTTATATACACAGTAAAACTAACATGCTCAGTAAGCTAGCTTAACTGATATAACCACCACTCTATCAGGCAGACATGAATCAGAAGAATCAGAAGTCAGAAAATAAGAAGAAAGGAATGAAGAACAGAACGACACAGCAGTTGGAAAATGTTAAATGAATAGCCAAAGCTACAAGTAGTTTAGGCATTGTTTTCAGTAGCAGATAAGTCACACGTGTTGTTACTAATCCTTGCACGTGCTGTAACTAATTTCCTCATAATTAGGATAGTTAGTTAATTAGTTATACTCTGTTATGGACGTTTAGGTCCAAAGGTTGGGGATTACTGTATATAACTCTGTTTTGTGTACAGATTCATTTATTCAATCAATTCAGAAATTTCTATACCTCTCTCTCTCATTTTCTCTGTGATAGCTTAGCTTCTTTTCCCTTTATTCTCTTATATGGTATCAGAGCTTGAGCCCTCATCAATGGCGCCGAATACTCAAGCTACACAGACCAGTTCATCTTCCTCCTCTCAGCGAGAGCTGACTCCAATGGAAGATCCACGAAGCCCATTCTTCTTGCACCATGGTGAAACACCAGGTGCGATTTTGGTTACTCAGCCACTAACTGAGGATAACTACCCTATGTGGTCCAGAGCAATGAGAATGGCTTTGGATGCCAAGAGCAAACTTGGATTTGTTGATGGCACTGTCAATGCTTCCATGGCAGTCACGCCATTAGAGAAGCAAGCTTGGTCCAAGTGCAATTCAATGATCTCATCCTGGATCTTGAATTCCGTTTCTCCTCACCTTACTGCTAGTGTGATTTACAGAGACACTGCATTTGAGGTATGGAATACTCTCAAGAAACGATTCTCTCAAGCAAATGGACCAAGGATCTCTCAGCTTCAGAAGCAAATCACAACTATGTTGCAAGGTGCTGCTATTGTAACAGGATTTTTCACTGATCTTCAAGCTGCATGGGATCAATTGTTGAATTTCAGGCCTTTACCGTGTTGCTCATGTGGAAAATGCACCTGTGGAGTAAATGATAAAATTGCATCTTTTCAACATCAAGATTCTCTCATGCAATTTCTGAATGGCTTGAATGATTCTTACTCTCAGGTCAGAACTCAAATCCTTATGATGGAGCCTAGTCCTTCCATTGATAAGGCTTTTTCCTTAGTGATTCAAGAAGAAAGGAAAAGGTGTTTGGGTTTTCCTGCTATTCCTTCTGTTGAATCAACTGCTCTTGCAGTCAAGAATCAAGGATTCAACCAAGGAAATTCGTTCCAAGGGAACAACAGTAAGAACTTCAAAGGAAGTAATGCAAAAGGGAGGCCTGTGTGTAGTCACTGTGGGAGGCTCGGTCACATCATGGAGAAATGCTACAAACTGGTAGGATTTCCTCCTGGCTACAAGCAAAAAGGAAGAGTAGCTATGGCAAATCAAATCTTGGTTGAAGATGATCAAACCAATTCTGGTACTCAGCAGATTAATTCTTTCCCATTCACTTCAGAACAGTATCAACAGCTGCTTTCAATGCTCAGCTCTCAGGCATCTACATCTGGTGGTGCCAATGATGCTTTACACTCAGCAAATTCTGCTCTTTCAGGTAATGTCTGTAATACTTGGTCTGATCATGTTTCCTTAGATTTGCATCATTCAGTTTTTGCTATTAACCCTGTCAACAAAAATGCTTATGGTAATGATGTATGGATTCTTGACACTGGAGCCACAGACCACATAGTCCATTCCCTATCCTTATTTACACATATCACTAGCTCAATTTCAACCTTTGTTCAACTACCTAATGGTGAAAAGGTCACTGTCACACATATAAGAACAATTCAAGTTACTTCAACCTTGAAGCTTGAAAATGTCCTATGTGTTCCTTCATTCAATTTTAATTTGATTTCTGTGAGTCAATTAACCAAAACCTTATCCTGTTGCCTTGTCTTTCTCTCAAATTTATGCTTTATCCAGGACCTTACTTGTTGGAAAACGATTGGAATGGGTGAATTACATGACAATTTGTATCTGCTGCATACAACTTCATCTTGCAAGTCTGCTTCAGAAGCTTCCTCAATTCTTGAGTCTGTTTTTCATTCCTTTGTTAATTCTGTGTCAAAGTCTATGTCCATTCCTAGTGTTACTAAGCCATACCTGTGGCATATGAGATTAGGACATGTATCTGATAATAAGCTGCATGCTTTACACAGCTATATTCCTGATGTACATGCCTTTCACAGCAATAAAAATTGTATTCTTTGTCCAATTGCTAAACAGAAAAGATTACCTTTCCCTTCTTTTAATCATATTTCAGACAATGCCTTTGATTTAATTCACTGTGATGTCTGGGGTCCTTTTGCAAAATTTACTCATGATGGTTATAGATATTTTCTTACCATTGTAGATGATGCAACTAGGTCCACTTGGGTATATCTTATGAAATCAAAGACTGATACTAGACCTCTATTGATTTCATTCTATAACATGATTAAAACACAATTTCATGTAAGTATTAAGAGCATTAGAACTGACAATGCTCATGAATTTTTCTTAAAAGATTTTTATGCCAATCATGGCATTATCCACCAACATTCATGTGTTGCCACTCCACAACAAAATTCAGTTGTGGAGAGGAAACACCAACACATTTTGGGCATTGCAAGGGCATTAAAGTTTCAATCTAATGTTCCTATCTCTTATTGGGGTGAGTGTGTCTTAACTGCTGTCCATATCATCAATAGGCTGCCTTCCAAAATTCTGAAACAACAAACTCCTTTTGCAAAGCTTTATGGTAAACCTCCTTCCTATGCTCATTTGAGAGTCTTTGGTTCCCTATGTTTTGCATCTACTCTATCTCACAACAGATCAAAATTTGACCCGAGATCCTCCTCTTGTGTTTTCCTTGGTTATCCATTTGGTGTTAAAGGTTACAAGTTGCTTGATTTAACTACCAAAAGGATTTTTATATCTAGGGATGTTCACTTTCTTGAAACAGTGTTTCCTTTTATCTCATCTTCTCATTCTTTCTCTCCTCACACTAACATACCTTTACCTCACCTTTTCCCATCAGTGGCTCAACCATCTGCCTCTTTGTTTGATTTTCCTCTCTCCAACCCTGTTTCTTCCCTGCCACAAGTTCCTCATTCTGATACTCCATCTAATCACATTCTTCCCTTGGATAATTCATCTTCCCCTATTGAAGTTTCTGCCAATTTACCTACTCATACTTCTGCAGATTCATCAGCCCTTAATCCTTCTCACTCTATTCAGTCTTCTGCAGATTTACCTACTGTCATTTCTGCTGACTTATCAACCCATAATCCACCTCCTTCTATTTCACCTATTCCTCATTCCACCATTGTTCCATCTGCTCCTTTGAGGAAGTCTTCTCGGGTACATAAAACACCTGCTTACTTGGATGATTTTAGGTGCAGCACAATTGTCAGTGATCCTCTCACTTCTTCTGCCAACAAGTCAAGTACACACTACCCCTTATCCACTTACCTTAACTCCTCCAAACTCTCCTCCAATTATGCCCATTTTTGTTCTCTCATTTCTGTCATCCTTGAGCCTACATCTTACCAAGAAGCAGTCAAGGATCCTAATTGGCAGGCTGCTATGGCATTTGAAATTGCTGCTTTGGAAGCAAATCAGACCTGGGATATTACTCCATTACCTGCTCAGAAAAGGGCTATTTGGTGTAAATGGGTTTATAGGGTTAAGTACAATGCTGATGGCTCCTTGGACAGATACAAAGCTAGGCTTGTTGCCAAGGGCTTCACCCAACAATCTGGTCTGGACTTCACTGACACCTTCTCTCCTGTTGCTAAGCTCACCACTGTCAAGACTTTGCTTGCTATTTCTGCTGTGAGAGGCTGGCATTTGGTTCAACTTGATGTGAACAATGCCTTTCTAAATGATGATCTCCATGAAGAGGTTTATATGCAATTGCCTCAAGGCTTTCACAACAAGGGGGTGAACTTAGTTTGCAAGCTTAACAAATCTTTGTATGGTCTCAAACAGGCATCAAGGCAGTGGTACTCCAAATTCTCTTCCACCATTTTGAAGTATGGATTCAAGCAGTCTAAATCCGATTACTCCTTGTTCACTAAGAAGTATGATCAGATTTTTATAGCATTGCTGGTGTATGTTGATGATATCCTAATTGCAAGTAACAATATTCAGGCAGTAGAAGATCTCAAAAGTTCTTTGAATCATGACTTCAAGTTGAAAGATCTTGGAACTTTGAAATACTTTCTTGGTCTTGAGGTGGCTAGATCAAAAAGGGGGATTTCATTATGCCAAAGAAAGTATGCTATAGAGGTTCTTAAAGATGCTGGCATGACTGGTTGTAAACCCAGCAAAGTGCCAATGGAACAAAACTTGAAATTGAGTAAGTTTCAAGGGGATTTGTTGCCTGATCCTGGTGTCTATAGAAGACTAGTTGGGAGGCTGCTCTATCTAACTATAACAAGACCAGACATCATGTATACTGTCCACAAACTTAGTCAATTCATGGCTAAGCCTAGAAAACCACATCTTGATGCAGCCTACAAAGTATTGCAGTACATTAAAGGATGCCCTGGTCAAGGCATTCTCTTATCATCAAAATCAGATTTGCACTTAAAAGCTTACACAGATGCGGATTGGGCTTCTTGTGTAGACACTAGAAGATCTACCACAGGTTTTTGTGTGTTCTTAGGAGATTCATTGGTCTCATGGAAATCTAAGAAACAATCTATAGTTTCTAGATCCTCAGCTGAAGCTGAGTACAGGGCGATGGCTTTAACAGTGTGTGAAATGACTTGGCTACTGTCATTATTGAAGGATTTAGAAGTTGAACATCCACAACCTGGCATGCTTTTCTGTGACAACCAGGCTGCAATTTACATTGGAGAGAACCCTGTCTTTCATGAGAGGACAAAACACATAGAGGTAGATTGCCATTTGGTTAGAGATAAAGTACAAGACAAGGTGATACGTTTGTTTTTCACTCCTACACATACACAGCTAGCTGACTTGTTTACTAAAGCTATTAGTAGTCAGCAGTTGAGATTCCTAATTTCCAAGATGAATGTGTTGAACATACACAGCAGCGAGTCTCATCTTGAGGGGGAATATCAGGCAGACATGAATCAGAAGAATCAGAAGTCAGAAAATAAGAAGAAAGGAATGAAGAACAGAACGACACAACAGCTGGAGAATGTTAAATGAATAGCCAAAGCTACAAGTAGTTTAGGCATTGTTTTCAGTAGCAGATAAGTCACACGTGTTGTTACTAATCCTTGCACGTGCTGTAACTAATTTCCTCATAATTAGGATAGTTAGTTAATTAGTTATACTCTGTTATGGACGTTTAGGTCCAGAGGTTGGGGATTACTGTATATAACTCTGTTTTGTGTACAGATTCATTTATTCAATCAACTCAGAAATTTCTATACCTCTCTCTCTCATTTTCTCTGTGATAGCTTAGCTTCTTTTCCCTTTATTCTCTTATGCACTCTAACAAACTTAAGCAACACATGCTCAGCATGTGACAACTAAGGTAACAACAAATATTAAACTACATTTAGCAAAGTTCTACATATTACATTTAGTACTAAACAACTTGTAGCTTTCTCAGTTAGACGTGATCTTCCTCAATACTCCCCCTTAAGATGGAGTAAGTCTATGAAGTTTTATCAATTTTATGTTACTCTTATTATGAGTATATTAATTAGAGGAGGGGAAGGAATAATACCATTTATAAATTAATGTAATTAGACAACCAGTTAGCTCTTTCTAAGATTAACAAAAATAAGCCATGATCAAGCATGCTAGTTATGAATCTCCTCGTATTCTAGCATTCTAATCATCTTTTTAAGTCACTTGTACTCTTTTTAGTATCCAAGTATTTGGTGCCTATACTTTGGTTAAACTATGTATTTAGTGGCTATACTTTGGTTAAACTACGTATTTGGTGTCTATACTTCGGTTTTTATTAGGTTAAACTATGAAGTCGATGGCTTGAATTCAACTTAAACCATGATTGGTTTGGAGTGGCATGCAAGCCTTGATTTCCTATTTCAAGTGCAACACTATTTCCTAATTGTTTTAGGAGTAGTTTTCATAGAAGGTTATGTGTAAAAGATTGAATTCCCACCGGCCTTAGATATCCTAAATATATTAGAAGACACAAGAAGTTAATAGAAAACTTACTCAACCTAAAGTATAAGTTCTATCAAATTTTTTTTTACAAGCCCTTGTATAGACCAAATTCAATCATGAAACCCAAATTTCTTCTTCAGGCCCTAGTATAGTCCAAAGTCAATTAAAAAACCCAAACTTCTTCTTCGAAATGGTGTCAGGACGACTATACCTAACATCAGACTTAACAACCAAAGACAAGATCTGCCAATACTCAGCTTCTTGATGCATATCAGCCATTGCTACAGAAGCTTCAAGCTCGACCATCTTCCAGCAAAACACATTGGAAGTAGCTTGAAGTTGATCAAAAGAAGTCGAAATAGTTGACTTCAATCCACCAACATTAAAGTGAATATCATGCACCTAACGCTGGATATCCACCACCACGAATTCTACATGACCAAAGCTTACACTGGATTGGTTTACCTCATACCATCCAAGCGCCAACAACCCAAATCCAACCAAAATGAACTCCAATTGAAGCTTCTTCAACTTCTCTCTCTGTTTCATGAAAGAATCAACAATTGCCTTGCTCCTCACTTCAGCTCTCTCAAGTAACTCATAGGCCTTTTGCTGTCTCCTTTCTAAAAATTTTCTTTATAGCCATTGTTTGAGAGCTTATCAATGTCTGAATCACAGAGTTCTTATGAGTGCCAAGTCGGAATCACAGAGTTCTTATAAGTGCAGAGAGAGATAATGAGCCAGTGTAGAGTGAGGGATTGAGTGATTTTCACCTTTTACATTTTAAGGATGGGCTTCACCCTTTGGGCTTATGAAAAATGGGTTTTAGTTGAAGTTTCATCCTCACCAGCCTTAGATATCCAAGTCCAACTTGGAATTGATGTTTTGGACCTCACGTGCTCAATGTATATTGACTGGTTTAGAATAGTAGCAAAGTAGATATACTTGAGATATAGAGTTCTACTTAAAGTAATTTGTCTTTGCTTGGAGTAGTACTTTGCACGTGGAAATAAAGAAGTTGCATGTAATACAATTCTATTGCTTGAAGGACTCATCTTTGCCGACTTAAATATCTTATATAAGGAGAGGTGTTGCGGCAATTGTAGAGATGGAAAAAAGCATGAAATAGAGAGAATTGTAGAGTGAAATAGAGAGTTTGGCTGTTGCATATTATTGTGAGAATTCTCTAGTTTAGAATAAGATGCAAGGTTTTTTCTATTCCTTGTATTTGTGAGAGAGCTATTGGGTGTATTGGGGATTGGGTGTGTGTGAGAATGCTGATACACCAACTTGTATATCTCCATATTTGATTAGTGGAATTTCTTCATCATTGCCCGTGGACGTAGGCCAAAATCCGAACCATGTAAATCCTTGGTGTTCTTTTGTTTGTGTGTGTTTGTTTATTTTCAGATTTTGGGTTTGCTTCGTTCCTATTATTTATTTCTTGTAGATCTTTCTATAGTCATAATATTTTCACAATCAATATTAAGGTGGGAGTGCTATCCAAAGGCGCTTTCCTATAGCATAAACTACATATTTGGTGCCTATACTTTATACTATATTTCAATTTGGTCCCTAACATTTCAATTGTGTCAATTTGGTCTCTAACCTTTTAGTGCCATATCAAATTAGCTTTCATTAATATGGTAATAAACTTTTTTTTTCCAGCTGTTTGCCATGTTAGCAATTTCCATCAAGAGATAACAATATAGACTAAATTGACATGACACTAAGAGGTTAGGGACCAAATCAACACAATTAAAAGGTTAAGGACCAATTTAAAATATGGTTTAAAAGATAAAGACCCGTAGTTTAACCAAACAAAAACTCCTAACATAACACCAATGCATTGATCAATCAATCACTCGGAATTCAATAATGACAGCTAAAACTATCAATGTGACCGCTTGGAAAATTGGTATATATGAATACAATCATATTAGGTTTTCATTTTTTTTTTTTATCATGTAATAAAATCGTTTTAACCTAGGATCTATCGCTTCAATCTCTTGTTTTATAGTGCGTGGTGTTCCCTTGTGTGTTGGTTTTGGGTTTAATTACCTCTACCTTACATCATACACTCTATAAAACAAAAAATTTTACATCATTCACTCTGCAAAATAAAAATTTGGCATAAATCAACTTTTCGTTCCTACATTTTGACCCGATTCTCATTTTCGTCTCTACTTTTTATTTTTACCACATTTAGTCCCTATTTAGAAAAACGCCATCCATTTAGTCCTTTTCGTCAGTGTCCTAACGGAAAAATCCTATGTAGCAAACAACACTATTAAAATAATTATAAAAAATTTTATTTTGACATTAAAAAATGCCACATCGGCATATAAATTTAAAAAAATAATTTACTAGTTTTAACTAAATGAAAAAATAAAACAGAATTAAAAATCAAAATTCACATGAATTAAGTTTAAAAGTATCTTGAACAAGAACACAAAGAACACCAACCCAGACTTAAGATCTCAAAATTAAAACCCAAAATCACAAATAACTCAAAAAATAAGAACACAAAATTAAACATAAGATCTACATCAGAATAAACATGAACATGGAATTAAATAAGAACAAGAGTAATATTCCAAGCTCAAAACAATCTGTCTCGAACTATTAACAGGGATCTAAGCATATAGAACAACACATGAACCCCTAGCAAAAGCAACAAAATATCAAACCCCAATAGAGCTGAGATTCAGAAGCAGGAGAACATACCCTTTTTCTTGGTTCAATCCAAGCAACAAACCCCATATTCGGTAAGCTCTAAAAGACAAATTTGAAATCACCCACCAGATTCTTCTACTCCACATAATCCAGAAATTAAAAAAAAAAAAATTAATATCTAAAAAAATAATTTGAAAGCTAAATTGAAAGAGAGAATTCTTATGTTGTATATGAGGGGTTCACAGTGAGGAAGAAGAAAGAAAATAAATAAACGCGAAGAGACAGAGAAAAAGAAAAAGAAAAAATGAAATGGGAACAATTACGCCTTGACTCATGGAACAAAGCAAGAGAGGAAAAGTCCAACGGGATCTCTCTCTCTCTAATTTCTCTTCCTAGAAAAAGGATTGAGTTATGTTGAGATTAACACGAACAGACTCAACATAACTACAGCGACCCTGGGAACTGTAATTGGCAATGAGCTGAGCAAGAATGTCGGTACGAAGAGACCTATCTCAATATGAACGAAATACCACAAACCAAGGCACCTTAGAAGCTTCTAGTGGCTCAAAAAGTCTAGAGTTTTAGAGGTCAAAAAGGGAATCGGGTTGAGGATTTCAATTAGGATTTTGAATTTCTTCTGGGACTTTACAAGAGTGATTTGGCGCTTGTGGGTGTTCTTCTTGTTTCACTTTGGGGCTCGACGAGAAAAGATTTGGAAGTGAGAGTCGGTGGTGGTGGTGGTCTTGGGAGAGAAGAGTGAGATTGGTTTAGGATTGTTGTTTTGGATTGCTAGGGTTTGATCATTGAATGGGTTTTGGGTCTTCAATTTGAAAGGTTAGGGTTTGTGGAGATTGGGGATCATGAGATAGTGGGTTTTGTGGATCTGATGTTTAATTTTGTGTTCTTATTTTCTGAGTTATTTGTAATTTTTGGTTCTTAATTTTGAATTCTTAAATCTGGGTTGATGTTCTTGTTCAAGATATTTTTAGATCTTAATTCATGTGAATTTTGATTTTTAATTCTATTTTAATTTTTTTATTTAGTTAAAATTAATAAATAATTTTTTTAAAAAAAATTTATATGCTAATGTGGCATTTTTTAATGTCAAAATAAAATTTTTATCATTATTTTAATAGTGCCGTTTGCCACGTAGGATTTTGCCATTAGGGCATTGATGGAAAGGACTAAAATGGATGGTGTTTTTCTAAATAGGGACTAAATGTGGTGAAAATAAAAAGAATAGACCAAAATGAGAATCGGGTCAAAATGTAGAGACGAAAAGTGCATTTACGCCTAAAATTTTTAGAAAGGAGGATGTGTAAGTTTAGATAGAATAGGTGTGATATAGAAAGAGGGAATTTCACAATGGACTGTGACCCAAGTGAAACTTCATCCTCCAACAAGAGATAGAAATAAAGAGAAGCCTGCAGTTAACACAATAATCAATGAAGAAAATAAATTTTTTTAGTTTTTACCAATTCTTTTTTGATAGGTACAACTTTTTACCAACTTATGATTTCTCCTCCATGAAGAAAAATGGACATTCCATAATTAGTCATTGGAGTAAATTGGTTACTTTTGCCTAAATTATGACCACAAACATCCTATTCTAGCATGAATCTCCATCGTATTCTAGCATTCTAATCATCTTCCTAAGTCACTTCCACTTTATTTAGTATCCAAGAAGCTACTAATCCAGTTGATTGGTTTTTTTTTTTATAAACATCCAATTGGTTAGTCTAGTTAATTTAATCCTTAAAAACAATTAAGGATTCATTGATCTAGTTTACTAATTCCTTAAAAACGACAAGTTCTGGTACTTCGTACAATACCAATAACAATATGGTCAATAAGACCTAAATCAAATAAAACCTCATCTCCTTGCAAGTACAAGAGAGATTGAGATTGTAGGCTTAAGATCTAAATCAAATAAATCTTTATTGTTGTTTGTTTGCGTATGGATTTATTAGGCATTTGCTCTGTTAGAGATACTAGAGTCCAAAAGGCCCAAACTCACTGTTGTACTAAAATACTTGAATTACAAGAGCTAATGTGATAGGTATGCCTTGTTAAGGTGAACTACAAGCGGGCTATGTTAAATAAATCCAATATCCAAATTGATCCAATTTGCATCTAATCAAAACCATCTCAACTCATCCAGTTCCATGGTTGTCTATATATATAAAATATGATTTGAAACATACAACATCAACTTTATAATATGATAATTGTTGTATACTATTAAATAAAGACACTAATTAGTTGTTGGTATACATATGGTTGAAACTCAAGTCTCCTAATTAAGAAATAAGAGAGTTAGGGACCTACGTAGCCTTTGAAGTTGCACCCCAAATTTATTTTTAAAAATATTAGAATATATATTAGGTATTAATTTTAGCAATTTTGTTATATAAAATTACGCTTTGCCCCCTTAATAATATCATTAATTCTTTTTAAGAGTGATGTTATAGCCACAAATTTTTCTACAATATTTTTACAAACTATTTAAGGTAGCAAATTTTTATTAATTCGCATTTAGGCCCACCACTTTTTTTTACTTACCAATAACCATTCATTACATCAGTAGTTTGTAAAAAAAAATTGTAACTCTAGCATTTTCTTCTTTTAAAGACCATAAAAAAATCTATAAATTATTTTATTTTTTTTAATACAAGCCCAAAAAAGTTAGCCCAATAATAAAAATTATCAACAGCAAAGTTTTAAAAAAATTAAGTCTAATCAACCAATTTTACCTAAAATAAACAACCCAACCTTTTAAAAAATTTCAAACAAAATAATTGTTCTGACCCACAACACACATCAAAGTCTCAAAAAAAAAAAAAAAAAAAAAAAAAAAAACACCTTAGTGGCCTAGCAGCAAAGTTGTCGCTCCAACTATAAGTCTTGGCTCAAATCCTGAAGAGAGTAGAGATAAGGCTATAAATGAGAAGAGCCAAGTCGAGTTATATAAAGTTTAGGCTTGTTCATTTAATTTTATTTTGAACATGACATGTTTGAGTGCATCACCAAACAAGATTATATGTTCAAGCATTTGTTCATTTTCTTCGTCACGCAAGTTTAATCTTATTTGTGAGGTACTTGATTAATTAATTAATTTATTTTTTCCTACATATAATAAAACCTCGATTACAATATTTTACCCATTCACAAATTTATAAATTGTTAAAACAAATGGAATATGTAAGGCCTCGATTTGTAACGACCCCAAATTGGTGTATTGGGTTCGAATGTTAAAGGCCCAAACAATAAAATTTGTAGAGAGTGGGCTAAAAGGCTAGGTTTTGGTCACCGGACGGTGGTTAGTCATGGTGTTCATGGTAATCGCACAGAGGTGAACCGTGCTTGCTCAAGAAGTCTTTTTCTTCGGCACAGCCTGAGAGGCTCTGGTTCTTGGCCTTTCCCCCCCCCCCCCTCCCTTTTCTGGATTGCTTCCTTCTCCTTTTATACTAGCCTTTACCCTCCCTTCAACGTCCATGTGTAGGTCCAACTTTCTAGGGCTGATACTTATCCTATCAGCCCATACTTAAAGTGGTTGGGGGTGGTTGTAAAGCTGAAAAGCATTGCTCTGTCAGGCGCAGAGTACTTAATTATAGTAATGGCAGTCTTTCCCTTGTCCCTTGTCGCCACACTGCTCAAGGGTCCTTTCCCCATTAATGCGGAGGTGTTTAGCTTTTCCTTAAACCGTTCCTATACCATACTTGCCCTTTTTTCTAGGAACGCCTTGAGATGCCGAGAACAGAATCGTCCTCGGCTGTACTTTTAGGCCATTTGGACTTCTGTTGCATGTCCTCGGCAACGCCTATCCTCGGCGTGGGCCTTGGGCCTTAATGCAAAGTGGGCCGGGGTCATAAATTCTCTGACCCCACAATAGCCCCTCAAAATCCTGCTATCCGGCTTCTCGAACGGAGAGGAGGATTTTGATGATGTCGGGCCTATGTCACGGCTTGCCAAGTCTTATCCTTCATCAATGTTAGAGCTTTTTCGTTTGCTTGGAACACGCTCCAGATTGTAAGACATTCTTTTGGTTTACCCACGTCGTGCTCCTGCCGTTTTGGTACACGAGACGCATCTTTAATAAGGTCTCTTTACATAGCGACGCAAATCCAACAGCTAAAGATGGCTTTGGGAATTGAACGGGACTTATCTCGTTTGTAGTTTTTCTTGAAGATTTGTACATATTAAATGCCGTCAGGCTTGCCCTCTATATAAGAAGCACGGTGGGAGGTCATTTCCTTTACGTACAGACCCTTCAAGCTTTTCAAATCCCTAACCCTCCAGTTGTGCTAAAAGTCCCCACTACCAGTGTGACTAAGCCCTAGGGAGTGATTTGGTCAAGTTTAGGATGTGGGCAAAGGGACCACACCCTCTCCAGAAGCACTAGATTTCCCCGAGACTCAAGATGGCCCGGTCAGGGCAAGGGAGACAAAGACTCAAGACACTTCTTCCCCTTGATAAGGCAAGAAAGGAGCCTCTTCTTCCTTCAGCCAAAATCCGAAGTAGGTGGAGGTCGCATCAGATTTTTGGTATGACAGCACTGAGGTTTCTCATCGTCAGTACCATCCGCTCTCTCCCGAGCGCTGCTAATATGATACCTACTCGATTGTAGTCAGAGCTGGTACGGGGATTAGGCATCCCTGCTTCTTCCTCTCTTCCATCACTGGTGCCACCTAGGTGCCTCCGCTTCTTCTTCTCTTCCATCACTGGTGCCACCCAGTTGCCTCTGCTTCTTCTTCTTTTCTATCACTGGTGCCATCCTGACGTGCTTAGTTGCTGCTAGGGCTAAATTTTGAAGGATTTATCATTCCCCTATATCTTTTTCTTTTTGCTTCTAGTATAGGCTTGTTTAAGCCCCTTATTGTATGATGTACTACTTCTTTGTCTAATAAAAGATGACTTTATCTCATTTTGCGTGTTTTTACTTTTCTGTCATAATTATTTTGTGAATGGATGTGCTGGTGTCCTTTTCTTTTGAACAATACTTAGGGCCGAAACCCTTGTTAACAAAGAATTATCACTTTGAACTCATTAAAACTGATGGGCACAATAATGCCGACTTGAAGTAGGTTAGCCATATGAGACTGACCGAGATAACCGCTGAATGCTTTGTATTGCATACGGGGTGATCACTCGAGGATGAGTAACTTAAAATGAACTATTTGAGAGGGTCGCCGAGCACTAGGGTGCTTTGCCATGTTCTTGACAATTCATAACCTGAACCCTTTTTTGGCACCCGGTCCGAAGACCGTGGTATGACTGTACCGGGTCTAAACACTCGGTTTGTGTTAGTTTCCTTAGAACTGGGAATTCAAGGACTGCGCGGGATTTCCATTCTGTCTAGGACTTAGGTCATTTTCTAGTGACTAGTTTCCCTATAGGTTTGAGTCCAAGGACCATGCAATACCTTGGTTCTGTTCAAAACTTATAGTTTTTCTTTAAGTAGTTGGTTTCCCCATAAGTTTGAGTCCGAGGACCATACAAGACCTTGGTTCTATCAAAAACTTATAGTTTTTCTTTAAAGTAGTTAGTTTCTCCATAGGTTTGAGTCTGAGGACTATGCAATATCTTGGTTCTGTCCAAAACCTTATATTTTCTTTAAGTAGTTGGTTTCCCCATAGGTTTGAGTCTGAGGACCATGCAATACCTTGGTTCTGTCCAAAACTTATAGTTTTTCTTTAAGTAGTTGGTTTCCCCATAGGTTTGAGTTTGAGGACCATGCAATACCTTGGTTCTGTCCAAAACTTATAGTTTTTCTTTAAGTAGTTGGTTTCCCCATAGGTTTGAGTCCGAGGACCATGCAATACCTTGGTTCTGTCCAAAACTCAGATTTTCTTAAAGTAGTTGGTTTCCCCATAGGTTTGAGTCCAAGGACCATGCAAAACCTTGGTTCTGTCCAAAACTTAGATTTTCTTTAAATAGTTGGTTTCCCCATAGGTTTGAGTCCGAGGACCATGCAAGACCTTGGTTCTATTCAAAACTTATATTTTCTTTAAGTAGTTGGTTTCCCCATAGGTTTGAGTCCGAGGACCATGCAAGACCTTGGTTCTATCCAAAACTTAGATTTTCTTTAAGTAGTTGGTTTCCCCATAGGTTTGAGTCCGAGGACCATGTAATACTTTGGTTCTGTCCAAAACTCAGATTTTCTTAAAGTAGTTGGTTTCCCCATAGGTTTGAGTCCGAGGACCATGCAAGACCTTGGTTTTGTCCAAAACTTATAGTTTTTTTTTTAAATAGTTGGTTTCCCCATAGGTTTGAGTTCAAGGACCATACAAGACCTTGGTTCTGTCCAAAACTTATAAGAATTCGGTGAATCGAGCCCGCGAGGATTAGCCCCTTGTTTGACAAAGGTGTGTGTGGCGTAAACTTGATGTTGAAAGCCCCTAGAGCTGCCCGTGCCACTGGCACTTCGAAGTGCAGCCTTGAGTGGGCGCTGAATTAGGACAACAACCCCGTGCTACCGGAAATGATGGAGGAGCTTCCGCAGACCCTTGTTCGACAGGAGTTTGATCCTACCACGACTAACCGCCGCCTGTGCCAACGCACAGGCCTTTCCCACAGACGGCGCCAATTGTAAGGCCTCGATTTGTAACGACCCTAAATTGGTGTATTGAGTTCAAATGTTAAACGCCCAAATAATAAAATTTGTTGAGAGTGAGCTAAAAAGCTAGGCCTTGGTCACCGGATGGTGGTTAGTCATGGTGTTCATGGTAATCGCACAGAGGTGAACCGTGCTTGCCCAAGAAGTCTTTCTCCTCGGCATGGCCTGGGAGGCTCTGGTTCTTGGCCTTCCCCCCCCTCCCTTTTCTGGATTGCTTCCTTCTCCTTTTATACTAGCCTTTACCCTCCCTCCAACGTCCACGTGTAGGTCTAGCTTTCTAAGGCTGATACTTGTCCTATCAGCCCATACCCAAAGTGGTTGGGGGTGGTTGTAAAGCTGAAAAACATTGCTCTGTCAGGCGCAGAGTACTTAATTGTAGTAATAACAGCCTTTCCCTTGTCCCTTGTCGCCACACTGCTCAGGGGTCCTTTCCCCATTAATGCGGAGGTGTCTAGCTTTTCCTTGAACCATTCCTATACCATACTCGCCCTTTTTTCTAGGAACGCCTTGGGATGCCGAGAACAGAATCGTCCTCGGTTGTATCTTTAGGCCATTTGGTTTTCCGTTGCATGTCCTCGGCAACGCCTATCCTCAGCGTAGGCCTTGGGCCCTAATGCAAAGTGGGCCGGGATCACAAATTCTCTGGCCCTACAGAATATAATTAATAAACTACAAATAATAATTAAATATTATATGAACCTATTTATAATTAAATTGAGTTTTCATGTTCATAAATACATATTATTATGTTTGAGTTTAGAAAGGTGTTATGTCCACAACATTTTTACAACAAATCATAGGTGTAAAGTTGTTATTGGTTCTAATTTGAATTCAAAACTTAAATTACTTTTTTATCTATCCGTAACAACCAACTGTTTAGGATTTTTTTTTGAAAATATAGTAAAATTATTATGGACATAGTATTTCTCTTGAGTTCAACTCGTGTAATAATCATGCATAAATCTAAGTTTGAGCTTGATTTGTTTTGTAATGAATGAACGGTTGAGATGAACTTCAATCCACTGATTCCACGCTCCAAGATCTAATCTACACCATTGTTTGTTCCAAATTAGCTATAAAAAAAAAAAGATTTGGCCCCACGCTTCAAAACTTTTACTCACTCTCTCCATAGCATCAACAAAGTACAAACTACACGACAAAAGCATCTCATTCTCTCCAGTCTCCACTTCAAAGAACAAAGAAAGACGACCTTGTTGTTTCTCAAAAAAAGAAAGACGACCTTGTTATTCTTCTCTCTCTCTCTTCACTCGGAAACCCATCACAATTCTCCCGACCCGACCCGGTCCGTGTAAATGGCCGGAGTTAACCTTAATAAAAACGCTCCGCATAAGCCCTCTTCGTCGTCCTCCGCCGCCGCCGCCGCCGCTGCTGCTGCCGCCGTCTCTTCCTCTTCCTCTCACCGCAAATCCCGCTGGGAAAACAACCCCTCCACCACTACTACACCCTCAAAACCAAACCCTTCTCCAAAACCCGGAGACTCAAAACCTAACCCGTCTCCAAAACCCGCCCCGACTCCAAGCCCGGCGAATCAGCGCCACCACCAATACCACCACCAAGCTCACCCTACTCCTCCCCACTCCGGCCCAGGCCCAATCCAATTCCCGGACCTCTCCGCCTTAGGCCCACCGCCTCCGCCGGCTTATGGGTTCCACATGCTTGAACGGCGAACCTTCGTTCTCGCCGATGGTACCGTCCGATCCTACTTCGCTCTCCCTCCCGATTACCAAGACTTCAATCCGATGCCCCCGCCGATGCCGATGCCGATGCTGCCACCACCGCATCGGCTTCCGGGGAGTCCCGGAGGAGGGTTTAATCGGCACCAGCAGGATTACTGGAACTCGCTAGGGCTCGATGGACGTGGGCCTGGGCCTGGTGGGCCCAGCATGGAAGGCCCATCATCAATGAAGAGGAAGTATATGAGCGAAGAAGAAGAGAAACACAGGCAACAGTTTGGTATTGGCAATGGGTTTCCAATTGGGAATGAGTTTTTGGCGGGAAACAGTGGTCCATTTGGGCGTAGTGGTGGTGGTGATGATTATAGTAACAATAGAGCTTCAAAGTATATTAGACTTGGTGGTGGCGGTGGTGGTGGTGGTGGTGTTGGTAATGAAAATAGTGTGGTTCATAAGCATCTACAAGTTGATCAGAGCGCCTTGAACAAGGCATTTCTTCAGTTCGCTAAGTTGCTTAATGAGCTTTCCAATCAGAAAAAGACTTACTTGGAGGATGGCAAACTTGGACGCCTTCCATGTCTTGCTTGCGGCAGGTTGATGATCATGCTTCTTTGCTTTCATTGTTTTATTTTTTGGGTGCTTGTCTTGATAATCAATGTTGCTATTGTTTTCTTAGGTTATTTGGGCACATATCTTATACTGTGTGTGCGTGTGTGTTTTAACATAGCTCGTCATACACATTGTTGGAAGGTTAGGATTCGAAATAGTGTGTGTTTTAGCATAGCTTGGCATATTGTTTTAACAATTTTTGATAATGTGTTTTTACACATTGTTGGAAAGTTGGGATTCCTCCCTTTAATTACCTAGTAGATGAGGGCGGGGGGAATAGATAGTCAGGTACACACATGGGGGAATAGTAAGATGTTTGAAGAGCCCTGGACTCCCAGTTAGCAAAACGGAAAGAAACAAAAAAGAGTTTAAATTCATTCAGCATAGGTCTATGTATTGGGGATTGCTGAGAGATATATAGAGCTAATGAGGTGTTCATTATGTCTGATATAGGCTTGATTTGTTTGTTGTTGTATTTGTTGGCATTAGTTATTTTACTTCTAGTATTTCTTACTATGGAGGTGAATTGTCAAGACAAGGTTTTTATTTTTTGGATATGAGATTATCAAAGAGAGGTGATTTGGGACTTACGTGGGAGATGTGGTACGGTGATAATCTTGTGTTTTAGTTATCTGTGACTATTTAGAAACGTTGAGTGTTTAGTTTGATTTAAGGATTAGTATCTGTTACTGAGCTGTTTGATCATAGTCAGTCCAGTTACAATGTGAATTTTTGCCAATGAGGGCACATCCTACTCTTGTAAGTTCAAGACAGATGGCGGGTATTGGTTTCAAGATCCATTGAGTGCGTATATTACTTTCCAATCCTGTCACAACATGAAATTGTGTAGTGGCAAGCTTGTTAATTATTAGTACCCTTGTAATGTTATGTCAAAGAGGGGGCTTTGGAGGAACTGATCCTGACATTACTAGGATTTTGTAAAGTACTTTGACAACCAAACTTTACGTTAGATGGTTAAAATTGATCATTGCCTACAGCCTAAGATGGATGTGTGTGCATGGCATGCCTTGTGCACTGGAATTTAATGGTATATCTTACCTTAATGCTTTGTCATGATGGAGGGATACAGAGGTACTTTTCATTCAATGCTTAAGATGGATATGTGTGCATGTGTGTGGTGCACTTAGAATTCAATGGTGTTTTTCATTTTTTTTTTTTTCCTTTGTCTTGAAGACCAGTCTTGCTTAGTTGCTCTGTAATGAAGGAATGATCTATTATTGCTGAGAGGTGCTTTTCATGCAATTATTAAGGGCTGTATGTGTTTGCGCACACTTATAATTCAATAGTTTATATCACTGTTTTTGCTTTTCATGTAGATTGGTCTTGTTTAGTTGCTTTTTTCATGAAGGAACAATCTCTCTCTAATTGCTGAGAGATGCATTTAATCCAATGCTTAAGATGTTTTTGTGTGTGTGCGTGTGTGTACTTGCCACTTAGAATTCAATGGTGTATCTCACTCTTTTGCTTTGATCTGAAGACTGGTGTTGCTTTGTCATGAAGGAATTATCTCTAATTACCGAGAGATGCTTTTCATCCAATGCTTAAAATGTGTGTGGGCACTTAGAATTCAATGGTTTATCTCACTTTTTGCCTTTTCATGAAGACTAGTCTCTCTTTCTCTTGGTTGTTTTGTCATAAAGGAAGGGATTTATTTGTATTTCTCAAAGATTAGCTTGTTAAGGTAGCCTTTATTTTCTTATCTCATATTTATCCAAGATCAACTTTGTTGAGGAATTCTTTTATTTCTTATTGGTTGCATCCTGGATATAACTATTAGGTACATTTGAAACTATTGTTTGGTCAATATGAGAGTTGAATATTATTTATCAAAAAAAAAATGTGAGAGTTGAATATAGGTGTTACCTATCTTCAACAAGCAGAGCACCATACACCTATATGAGAGTTGAATATAGGTGTATGGTGCTCTGTTTGTTGCTTCAGTGTGTGGACAGCATTTTGTTTTTGTGTGTCAGCTAGTTATAGTGCTTCTGCAAGAAAGTTTCTCATCTCTTGTATCTTGACATGGCCATGTATGCTTTTGAAATATCTAGTTATAGTACCTATTTAATATGTATTATTTCTTTTTTGCGTTGAATTTTTATATTGCTAGTGGTCACCTTCAGTTGTTTGATTAAAAGTTAGGTATTTATTTTTAGGTTTTAATGTAGTTATAGACTAAGTTATCTGGGAGACTTGGGGAAATCTGCTTCAATTATGTTATCTTTACTTATTTTAGATACCTCACATTCTATGTCAAATAGTTCTGGATGTAATGCAAACAGAGAGGAAAACAATAAATTTTGGATTTTATCTAATTTTAAGAAAGTATTGTTGGATTGAAGGAGCAAGAAGCATTATCATATTTCTGTAATGCTAAGATTGATGTAAATATGTTATTGCTTCTTTCATGCTCTCCTATAGTTGTAGGCTGCAAAAGTTTGATATAACTTGTTCAATTTATGTTGTATGTGCTTTTTGCCAGTTGCTGCACCTTGGAGCGCAGATCTTGCTATTCTAATCTACTTATAGATGGTTAAAATTGTGATGCAGCTGTAACTACTTACTTGTCCAGACATATAGCACTGGCTTAGAGAGTTAGAGTCTAGTTTTGATGATGTATTGGCTAGTTACTTCATTGCATGTGCATTACAGTTTCCACGTGTATATGGTATGCACTTTTGTTTTCTTTAGTAATTATTAATTAAGTCATGTCTTTACTCTCTCTATGGGATTTGTTAGGCGTGGTTTTTCTATGCCTTGCCAGAATAGTTCTCTAATGACTATGACTTAATTTTTAGGGCCTAGATTTGATAGAATGTTTGAATATGTATATATTAGTGAATGAGGTTTTGTGTTATATTTCAAGTTTGTAATCAGTATAGTGCTAGCCAACTTTTTTTTTTCTTCAACAAAAGTGATGGTCTCTGTTTTTACGCTGCTGTTATCTTTGGCATCATTTCTTTCACTGCATTTTACTTTTTGAAATGTAAGCTTGCCTTTCATCTTTTTGGGAACCTGTGATGTGGGTTAGCATTAAAAGAACCTTGAGTGCCAAAGTTTGGTGCTTTAGTAATGGCAGATTGGGAGAGCTAATATCTTGAAAGTCACTCTAGTAGGTTAGTTTATTATATTTTATGCTTGGCAGTGCAGGTTAGTTTATTATATTTTATGCTTGGCAGTGCAGGATGAGTCTGTATGCAAATATTATAAATCTACGGGTTTTAATCACTGATCGTATCCAATTATCTTCTTCATTTTTTTATATTTTTTTTTTTTTTCTGATGCATTGTAGTCATGCTGTCTGGATGGCATTATCTTTTACTTCCATTTTAAGATTCTTTGCCGTACTGCATAACTTAGTACATGGAATGGAACTGTGGCTTATCAGTCTTTAATTGCATCCATTTATGTCCTTTCTGATTATTAATTAGTTCCCAAACTACATAGTTGCTACTTTTCTTCTTTGATTTGTAATTTTAACTTTGCATTTATTTGTGGTCTATCTTTTTCCTAACTTTAACAGATTAGATGCATATTTAGGGGCTGCCAACTTTATATTCTATTACTAAACATCTCCAATTCATAGCCAGTTGTCTTATTGGTGGAGATTTGTGAAGTGTCTTCATGCTTTTTTTGGTAGTAGCATTATGTGTGTGTTTGTGTGTATATAATTGTTATTATGATCTCTGTGTGAGTGGATGGCTGCCTTAAGTGGCCACTCTTTCCTCCTTGGAGTAATTTCTTAAGTACTTTTTGTTAAATTTGTGGACCGCTGGTACACCACCTGTGTACAAGGGGATCCTGTTTCATTTGATTACTCAATAAAACATTTTATTTACCGATCAATATGTGTGTGTGTGTGTGTGTGTGTGTGTGTCTTATATTATGCATTGCTGTTAATGCAGTGTAATTTGGGTGCATGCTGGACGGGCGTAATCAATAAGTTAACTCTTATTGCAATTAGCTTTGGCTCCGTATGTTATGCACTACTCAGTTTCATGTTTCTGGAGTTAAATCATAAATGTGCAAGGTTTCTGTTTCTGTGTGTGTGTTTCTGTGCTTGGATTTTTATTTCCTGGCATTGAAATTGCTTTATTTTAGTCATTTTATGGCATGCTTGTGCTTAAAAGATGAGTGTAATGAGGATGTTAAGATGAACAGGTGGCAACCAAAGTGTATAGAATGAGAAAGAAGCATTTAGGGGAAGTTAGAGGTTGTAATAGTAGATCATAAGATGTGGAATATCATATAAAGATGGTATCAATCCATTAAACAGTCAAATCTGTTTTAATTAAGAAAAAAAGACGGCTTTTAAGATTTTCTTCTTTTAAAGTTTGACTCGTGGGGCTTCTGATTGCTGTCTTGACTAACATAGTTTCAATCACCCTGATTGTCTTATTCTTCTTCTTTTAATTTGCCTGCCATTATGCACTGCTGTTTTAAAGCTGATTGCACTTCTTGTTTAAATTGACAGAAAGAAAGGCCTATATCAGATGAAAAACAGGCCTTATACTGATTCAATTTTTGAAAAATTATCAACTGTTCCGAATAATTTTCAATTGATTCCTATGATCTGGAACATTTCCATAGAGAACCATCATGCTAATTTCATACATGGTGCTGAGGTACTGATACTCTGTTTTAGTATCAAGGCTAATGTTGCCATGCTTTTAGGTTGAGAGGTCAGTGCAACTTGATTGTTCGTTTTAATTGGAGTGCATTTGGAGGACTCTAGTTTGTAAAAAATTTCATCTTATTTATTTATTTTTTATAATTGAAAAAAATTTCATCTTATATTATTATTATAATTTGGAGGTACAATCTCATCATATCAGGCGAGATTCATTCCAGAAAATTGTGTATTGATATCAAAATGATGCTGTTTAATGAAACATTGGAAATGGATCTTTCCATGTGAGAGAACTAAACTCATTTGAAATGTTCTAGTGGTTAAATAATCTTGTACACAATGGAACCACTTCATTGTTTATATGGTGTTGTAACTTGTATCTGTTGTTCCTGTGATGCAACTGATATATTTCATGCTTGTTACTCAGCTCTATTATATGATATTGTTTAGTCTTTGTACCTTATTATAATGCCTTGAATTTACCCTTAAACTTGCGAATGCATTGCCTTCATTCCCCTTTTAGTTCAAACTTGTAGGCACATACTGATAACTGAAAGGAAAACCTGAATTATATTCTTCAATGCCCTTGATATCCAAATTTCAGGTCTACTAAAGAGTTTCCAGATGTGCATAGTCTCATAATGCACACTTACCACTCAGATCATGGTGACTTGCGTGTGGATCACTTGGGCTTACACAAAGCTCTTTGCATTTTAATGGGGTGGAACTACTCAAAGCCTCCTGATAACTCAAAGACGTATCAGTTTCTATCGGCTGATGAAGCGGCAATGAACCAGTACGATCTGATTATGTGGCCACCTATGGTGATCATTCATAATACAATTACAGGAAAGGGTAAAGAGGGGCGCATGGAGGGTTTGGGAAACAAAGCAATGGATAGTAAGATTAGAGGTATAATGCGCCTTTTCATTTATTTGTCTTCTTTGTGTTATTTGTATGGAAATTCCCTTAGAAAAGGTTGGCCACTGATCATCTAGATCAGATCATGCAGAATGCATATGAGATTTTTGTTGATGAGTTTTATTAGATTATTAGGTATGTCAAATTCTATTACACCAAACCATCCCTTTTGGGTATGTTCTATCCTTTTTTTGAAGTATTCCTTGCTATATTGTCTCAATTAAGGAGCACCATGTTGAAAAATTCACTATAAACCCTTCAGACTGTGCCACCCTTCATAGCCCCTATCCTAATGGTACCCATCCTACCCATCTCCTCTAAGAAAGGTTTCCATCCTTTCTAAGGATAATTGGAATGTAAAAGGGAGAGTTCTAGGGCGCAGTTGCATGCATACCCCCTTCAGTTTAGTTTTTACACCACCCTTCTAATGATACATTGATTTGATTTGAGGGTTTCTTTCATTTTAGAATTGACCTTATATAGAGCTGAATGACAAAATAGAATGTGTGTATTTGACTGTAGGTAGTTAGGATCAAGGCCTTGCCAAATGCTGAGTGTATATATACTTATTTTCCCTTTCAAATTCACTTTTTATTTTCTTGTGCTACGACCACCTCCATCTTAACTTGTTTGTTAGTCTATGATACTTTTTTTTTGCCATCTAATCGATACTCAGTTCTTTCACGTTTATGGTCTATTTGTTTCTCTAAAAGTTTCTTGCCTTATAGTTGTTATTTCCTTTAGACTTATTCATTTGCAATAGAGTCCATTTTCTGGCTAAATGGTTTGACTTCTATTTTTTTTTTTTTGTGGGGGGGGGGAGGGGGGGGGTAGCATTCTTCCATTTGTGATTCTGTTTGTGACATAAAAATGTTTCTTTTATTGGTACTTATTCCTCTTAGTCTTTGATTTTATAATAGGGTAATTATAAAAGCTCAGTTGAGTTGGTAAATTGCAACATTGTTT
Organism: Quercus robur; assembly: GCF_932294415.1. NCBI lineage: Eukaryota > Viridiplantae > Streptophyta > Magnoliopsida > Fagales > Fagaceae > Quercus > Quercus robur. The sequence continues at coordinate 52,339,098 of NC_065539.1, forward strand.
ATTTTGAGCTAAGAGTAAACACCTAGCTTCATTGCAGATGTGCTTTGTTTGTGGAACCATTAACCAGGTTTCCTCTCAGATATAATTGTGAATTTAAGTCTTCAGGCAATATTTACAAGGCAGGGTTGAAAAAGAGGGTGATTTGGGGCTTGAGGGGATGATGTAGTATAGAGTACTTGAAACTTATGTTCAAATTTTCTGCTAAAGGACATTGTTAAGATGCAGAAACTCTGCACTAAATCATGGCTTGCTGTTGCATCACATTTTGGTTAAGTTCAATTTAACTCTTATTTTTTTTTTTTTTTTTTTTTTTTTTTTTATAATTTTTTTTAAATTTTTATTATTATTTTTAATGGGTGTTTACATTCTTGTTCTATGGTTTTACAAATTAAATGACTCATTATTTTAGTCATCTGCTTTTGTCTTTTAGTTTTTCTTCCGCTGCTCTAATTAGGACTGTCATCAAAGGTCTTGGCTGGTATTTAGGCTTGATTTTTTGTTAAAAATATGGTTCTCATGATGAATAGCCGTGTGGTGTCTTTTTTGGGCTAGGGGAAGTGAAGCTCACTCCCATAGGGGGAGCCAGTATGTTGAACTGGAGCTTGTCATGATCCATTAACATCATTGTATTCTTTGTTTATCGAAATTTAACCTTCTCATCCAACCATCTCAATTTCTTTTCTTTTGTTATGCAACTTTTATTACTTTCACATCCTGGTTTACATGCTGGTTGTGGCCTCCTTTTGGCTTTGGCCTTGACAAGGATTTACATACCCTTTCAGAATCTGAATCTTTATTATGCTCACATTATGAACTATACTTGTTTCACACGACAAAGATATTTTTTTAAGTGAGGGCTTCTACTTATTTAGGTTGGTTAGTTGGAGGCAATCTGAAGTTTAATTTTAGGGGTTTGTTATTCCCACAGTACGAAGTATACTTGTTTTACATGACTATGATCTCTTTTAAGCGAGGGCTTCAACTTGGTCAGGTTGGTTGGTTGAAAGCAATCCTGTAACCACTACCAGCCATATTTTGGCTTTGAGTTATTACAAAAGTTGGTAATGCAATATTAAGCAATGTCTGACTCTCCATTTAAAGTTTCAGTGTTTGGGAACAAGAATCTCTCTCTCTTTTTTTTTTTTTTTTGGTTAAGAATCTCATTTTTAAAATTAGCAAAGATGTCACAAGGATTCCTTTCATTGGAAGAGCATCCTGAGGATCATACCCAATTTTTATTGGGTGCTTTGGAAACCATATTAATCTTTTGGAAGGTTCATAGGTTGAGATCCAAGCTAAAAGAAGAGCGATATCAGGATTTCATTCCAATAGATGATTTCACTTGGTGCCACAGTCCAAACACTTTCACTGTTGGAGGGTGGTGTTGGGTGTACAATTCTTTGTAGGAATGTCTAACGGTGTGATTTAGAAGAAGTGGGTTGGGGCATCATGGTTGGTCACTGAACTAAACAGTTGTTAAGCTATGGTTGGAGGTGATTATGGGTTAGATTTATGCTAACTTCACGTTATGTGAGGCCCCATATTAAAATAGATGGCATAGGCGGACAAGAATTTACTGCTATACAAGAAAGGCTCATTCTTTATTAATGATTTAAGCCTAATAATTGTTGTCAGGGTTAAGATTGTTTTTGATAATGTACTTGTGAGTGTTTCCTCTCTTATTGTTTCTCTCTCTTATCTGTTCTTGAAGCACTTGGTTATCACCCTACCTATATTTGGACTATGTTTTATTTCCGTATTTTCCTGACCTACTTATATCTAAATATGGACGAAAGAGTTAACTGAGTTTTGCATCTATCTTAGAAAGTTGCCAGTTTTAAGCTTGTTGGAATCTAGTGTTCTTAGTCTTTCCCACAGCCCATGTAACTGCTCCTATGCAATATTTTTGATTCATGAGTTTAAATGCACCCAGCGTGTTTTGAAACCATGATGCTATTTTCCACTCTTTCTTATGGGGTAGAGGAGGTGTTGGTTGAGTTAGAGCTCATCAGCTTAATTTCCTTTGCAATTGAGAGTCTCAGACTAAAAACTGGGATCTAAGCATCTAGATCATGATTCATGAGTTCATCTCATATAATAGAGGATATTAGAGCAAACAATTGCAGCTCCTTTTATGGTTGCTAGTATATTGATTCCTAGTAAGATCAGATGATCTTCCTTACAGGTTCCCCTTGCACCCCTTTACCACATTTTCTTTTTGTTCCTCAAATTGTGTAGGAAAATTTAAGCCCAAAAGAAAAGAAAAAAGGGGGGGGGGGGGGGGGGATTCTGTTAGTCCATTGTCTTTTATTTTTATATGTCATGTTTTATCTATTATTATGTCTTGAGTATTTTAACAGGCTGTGTGACTAACATGTGATTTTTGGATGGTTATAATTTAGTTGCGAGGATTCTAGGTTTACTAAAGGCTATTATAGTTTGCCCCTTTTCAGTCTTCGTAGGTAGTCTTCAATTTTATGAAATATCATATTTGAGTTTTTCTTCAGATCTTTGTGCCTAGAAATTGATATTTGATTGTTCCAGCTTCAATCCTATTATCTTTTTCTTTACTTCAATCTTGTTTGTTACTATTTTTTTATATTTTATTTTTTGCTGAACTCTTCTTTGCTGCTATTTTTTTTGATAGGTAAGAAACATGTATATTCAAAAAACTGCTAAATGCAAAGAAGCACTAGCATATCAAATGTACAAGAAAAGAAATAAAAGTACAAATATAAAAGAAAAGAACACTAACAATGAAGAAGAAGAGAGCCAAGGAAGAAAAGAAGAGAATCACTAGATGTGAGTCCCCAAGCCCTAGCCCAATCAAAAAGGGAACCAGAAAAGAGAGCGAGCATTTGGTCATTGGATCTATCCAAATCCTCAAATGTCCGCCGATTGCGTTCCCTCCAAATATACCACATCAAGCACAATGGAACTAAATTCCAAATGTGAGATGAACGCTTCCCCAACCAATTCCACCAACTAAAAAGAAGATTTGACACTGTACCAGAGGGGACCCATGAAATCCCAAAGGTTCTAAAGACAAAGCACCATAGTCGATAAGCCTTTCCACAATGTAATTACAAGTAATCCACTGTCTCCCCACAATAACGACACATAATACACCAATCAACAAAGTCAAAGCCCTTGAGCCTCAGATTATCACTTGTGAGAATCCTATCCCATGTCGCTGTCCAAACAAAGAAAGAGACACGCCGGGGTGCCTTAACCTTCCAAATACCTTTCCATGAGAAGACAATGGAAAAAGAACCGTGTAACTTGTGATAATATGAGCGGATGGTAAAATCCCCTTTCTTTGTCAACTTCCATCTCATACGATAACCCTCAGTCCCAAGAGGTAAATTGGATGCCAAGAATCGGAAGAAAACATCCACCATACCTGCCTCCCAATCATTAGGATCCCAAGTTCTCCTATTCCCCGCTTCTTGGCACAACAAAGATGATTCTACGGAAGCTTCTTTGTTCGCAGCAAAAGAGTACAAGATCAAAAAATCCAAATGGAGAGGAAGATCTCCACACCACCTGCCTGTCCAGAATTTCACTCTATCCCCCACCCCAACCTTAAAGTGGACATTCTTGCGAAACATTTCCCATCCCATCCAAATACTTCTCCACAGACCACACCCATGAACACCCCTTTCCAACTTAGAAGTCCATCCCCCCATTCTTCCCCAAATTTCAAAGCTACCACCCTCCTTCACAACCTATTCTCCTCGATCCCAAAACGCCAAAGCCACTTTCCAAGTGAGGCTTTATTGAAAGTGGTTAACTTCCTAATACCCAAACCGGCATTAGCCATAGGCATGCACACCTTATCCCAACCCAACAAATGTGTCTTAGTGTCACCCCACAAGAAGTCTTTGTTGCTATAATTTCTTCTTAAATCCTTCTTATACATTAGACCTGAGTTCTCCTTACTGCATTATAACAATTGTTGCTATAATTTCTTCTTAATCCTTCTTCTACGTTTACCTGAGTTCCCTTACTGCATCATAATGATTGTTTATGAATCTTTGTAAAATATTATAGATTATTAAGAGCAAACAATTACAGGCCTCTTTCGAACATGTTTTATATGAATGCGCCATCCAAACATATTCTTGTCCTGTTGTTCATTAATTGTAGTGGATTCACTTTGCAAACCCCCTAACATGGGGACCAAAATCACTTGTCTTAAGTGGGTTTGGACCAGCATACCTCTATTTTTTTAGCATGTATATCCCACGTGATCTGTCGTCAGGGATGGAACACTTACCTAGACCAAGGCCCTGAATTATTTAGTTCTCTATATATATTTGAAAGTCTGTATCCAAAAATTTATATTTGACCTCCAAAATTCAAAACTAGTTCTCTTAAAATGAATGTTGGTCCAAATAAAATGTTCACATGACTCGTGTTTGGCATGACAATTTACTTGATTGATGCTAGGGACACAAAATTACAAGTTTGAATCTTTCGGTTTTGAGTAATGTTGTGTTGTCTGGCTCCACGTGAAGGATTGTTTGAGTGCTTTTTATTTATTTATCTATTTTTTAATTTTTTGTTTTTTTTTTTAATTTAATTTTTTACTTGGCTAACACTAATTGGTTTTTTTAGTAAGAATAAATTGCAAATATAATGATATTAAGTATGACTTTCCAGTTTTGTGGTTCACACTATTTCCTTTGTAGAATGGTAGTGCTTGTGCAGTTGTGCTTACTCTTCCAATTTTTCTGCAATTAGAAAGCAAACATTTTTAGTCATGAATTTCATAGCAAAATCACACTATTTCCTTTGTAGAATGGCAGTGCTTGTACTTACTCTTCCAATTTTTACTGCAATTAGAAAGCAAATATTTTTTGTCATGAATTTCATAGCAAAATTAAAGATGATTTTCTAATGAATTCTTGGTTTTATACATTTTAAGGGAAATTGTTTCTTAATGTAGTACATAATCAATTACAGATAATTTCTCTGATTTAAAAGACACCAATTTCCATTTTGATTGATAAAAATTGTTTGAGTAGAATTGTATTAAGAAACAATCTTTATATATATATATATAATTTTAGTTTTAAACTTAATAGTATATTTTTTATTCTTTGATGGTCAAAAAAATATTTATTCTTCAAAGGCCCCTCAACTAAAAAATCTCGGTTCCGTTTCAGTCCATCAGTTGTACTTCTATTCTTTAATAGGAATGGTATTAAAATCAGGCTTTGAAGAAGCCATTTGTCTGCCAAGCTGCATGGTTGCTGGATATGGTGAGTCCACCAACTCCACTCTCTCCAGATGTTGCTTAGCATCTACTTGAGTTCATGCTTGGTTTTGATCATTAAATTTTTAGAATGATGCACATTTTACAATTAGCATTTTGCGGCAGATAAGTTGGTTTCACATGTACCTTCTTTTTTATTTTTTGGGTGTGGAGATTTAACCCCCAAATGAAAGGGATTAGTATGATTTCACTCGAATTAAAAAATCCATCACTTGTTCCGATGTTTAGAATTAGTATTCATTTTCTAAATATTTAATTTCTTTCTGAGTAAAACAAAGTTGAAAATGCGTTTCTTTCACTGTGTATTTCAAATTTTCAAATTCTTTTTTTTTAGAATGAATTTCCTCTGTATCAGTTTAATCACATTTTTAAAAGAGTACAGCTTAAGCTGTATTTTTTTTTTTTTTTTGAGAATCAGCTTAAGCTGTATTTAGTATTGAAAGAAATTTAAATATGGTACATAGGTTATTGGGTGTAAGTTTTAGGTGGTGAATAAAGGGTGTTAAGGGAATGATGCATTCTATTAGGGCAGGACATTCATATTGGAAGAGTTATTGTGCTTGGCCACATATCTAGAGGAGTTACATGGGATTTTAGGTATCTACATTTGCATGTGTTTGTATTTGTGATTGTGATTGCATGAGGACGTGTGCGTGTATAGACCACTGTAGAGTCGTTGGGGTTTTATATGTAATTAATGTCATTCTATAAGTGCTGCTTATGCTTTTTGACAACTGTGATTCCATGTGTTGATATAGGCAGGGATGTATCGGATTACGTACTGGTTCTTATATATTGTTGATATTTATGTGAAATATGACTTTTTTTTCCTTCTCCTTGAAGAAATATGATTTGGATAGAATAGAATGATGCAAAAAAAAATACATGTTGCCAACATTAACTACTCTGGTGGGGGATTCATAGACGACCCCCAAAAATGTTGGGACCAAGGTTTAGTGGTGGTTGTTGGAGATAGGATCCGAAGAAGACAGGTGCTTTTAGGTTTTTCACTTGTAAATGTTGTGTTTTTGTTACTCACCTTGAAATATCATCTGGTGGTAGCAATGTTTGAACCTGTATTTTTGTTTTTTTTTTATAATTTTTTTATTTGCCAGCTACCATCAATTATGGATTTTAATTATTTTGGACCCATTATCATTAAATTTAAAGTTGGAAAATTGAAGTTAATTTAACTCTTTCCGCAAATTATCCGTGAGGCATTGTTGCACACTCAACTTATGAGACTGTAAAGTCCTTTTGACAAGTTATTTTATTTATCTTTTCTCCTTGATGTTCATGTTTCAGAACTTGGATTTGGAGGTGGCAAGTCACGGTCTTTGTATGGGAGAGAGGGTCATTTGGGTACGACACTGGTTAAGTTTTCTGGTGATCAATCAGGCCTTAAGGAGGCCCTGCAGATGGCTGAATTCTTTGAGAAAGAAAATCATGGACGCCAGGCTTGGGCACGAGTACAGCCCTCACATTTTGGCAGGGATGATGAGAAGAACCCAAACCTTGTAAAGGTGGATGAGAATACAGGAGAGAAAAAGAGGATCTTTTATGGTTATCTTGGAACTGCTTCTGATATGGAGAAATTTGATTTTGACACAAAGAAGAAGGTTACCATTGAGAGCCTGAGAGAATACCTTTCCAAGTAGATTCTTGGTGTCCATGCATGGTATTGTTGTGTATTCTTATTTATGCTCGGTTATTACTGTAAGAATATCTGAGCCTTAGGTCTCATTTGATGACCTAGGTCTCATTTGATGATGAAAGATTTAATGTGATATGCCAACAATTTCTGATGTTATATTTCGTGCAGCCTCTTTGAATACAGGTGCTTATTCTAGTTGATGATATGATATTTATTGGGTATTAGAGCACTCTTATCGATGCTTGTATAATAGAAAAATGACCACATTTTAGTCAACTAAACTCAGAATTCACCCACATCAAGCCACATAAAGCTGTGTAAAAATACATCGTTGCTACGGAAAGTAAGATAATATTATTGCTGGTTATGAGTGTTTAGAATTCAGCTATTAACTTGCTTTAAGCCTTTCCACATGTGAGGGCCATTTTGTACCGAAAATGAGAAGTTAGCTCGAAAAGGTAAGGACAGATATTGATTAGTATGAAGTATTAGTTCAGAAAAGGTTTCAAACTCGTTAATGGCAATATGTTGGCTGAGAGGCTGAGAGGTTCTCAACCATGAGGATTTTGTTAGTTTGGGAATAGTTTATTTAGCTTTTTCCTGAAATATTTTTACTAAAAGTGTACTTTAAGTATGCTAAAGTACAGTATACTTACACTTAAGAATTTGAAAAAAAAAATAAAAGTTTTAAAAAGTTGTACATGAAAATTAAAAGTTAAAAGCTGAAACTCCCCGTTTGGAATGTGATGCAAGATTCAGCTTATTTGAGTTTTTAGTTTCTTTTTGGTACTATTCATGAGTCTCATTGTACTGTTTAGCTAGCTTTTAGCTTTTTTTTAACAATACTTTCAGCAACAAATTTTCAATTTTAGCTAATTAAGCTGTGGTAATGTTTGTTTGGTATCAGCTTATAGGCTCAGCTTTTAATTTTAAATTTTTTTGTGCAGCTTTTTAAAACTTCTTTTTCCCTTTTTTTTTTTAACTTTTTTCAAGGTACAAGTATATTTTAGTACATTTTTAATAAAAAATTTTAATTTAAAAGCTAGATAAGTTGTTCCAAAACAGACATTTATAGTGTCCGTTTGGCAAAGATTATTTTTGCTAACTTATTTTACTATTCAACTTATTTTTGTTATTATTCATAGGTTTCACTACAATTTTTGGTACTATTCATGGGTATCACTGTACTATTTCAGCTAACTTTTACCTTTATCTACAGTACTTTCAAAAAAAAAATTTCAATTTTAACAAAATAAGTGGATCTCAAACAGATCCTTAATCTTAATAATTAAAATTAAAGAAAGGACTAGGAATTCATGTAGGCCTTTGAAATATTATGGAATTGAATCCATACTGCTCATGTTTCCACCATTTGTATTGGGGGATGTAAGTTAGTATAACCCACAAAGCCGAAAGAGCCTGTTTCTACTAATTTCTTTTGTAGAGCTTATTGATGAATCGATTATATTACTTCAAACTTCAAAAAAGTGGTGCTTATTATTTTTAGATGACTTGACTTGATAGTAAGAACTCAAATCTCATGGTTCGAAAAAACTAATAGTAAGATCAATGTCAATCCTTTTTTTCCGCCCCAAAGTTGATGCATATAGTACTTTGCCTTTTGTCAGATATTTATTACATTCACTTCCCACTTAAATATACCCAGAGACGTGGACCAAATTATCACCTATAGTTGGAGTTAGTACTAATTAATAAACAAATCTTGGACTTTGCTCATTTTTCCTTCATATTAAAATATTAATCTAGTATATTTTTTTTTAAAAAGCAGACATTGAAACATGTATGAAATCATTGTCATTATAACTCTTTAATTGGGGTCCGAGCTTCCGAGGTCTTATGTTTTAAATTTCAAGTGGGGCAAGTTTAAAATTTAGCGTCCCCATGTTTCACGGATTATTTTGTTTAGTAGGCCGGCTTTCTTTAACTAATAAACATCTTTTTCTTTTTTTTTTTTCTTTAGAGAATTTTAACCTATAACGTCTGCTCTTGATGATAGCTCTTTATCATCAGACCAAGACACCAATCAGTTTTTGGTGTAACCGGGATTGAATCCAAAATCTCTTATATAACCATCAGAGATTTTACCAGTTGAGCTAACTAATAAACATCTTGATTCAAAGGAGAATTATCTACCAAGAGCATGTAGCTATCTCCTTTCACTTACTATAGTAATTGATTTATTAAGAAGAGAGTATACTATATCATATATATTTTACTCATTAAAATAAGATATTATTTTATTTAATATGTGCGGTGGTGTCTTCCCAATGACCTTGGGCTCGTTGGGCCTGAACCCCCAATTAATTTTATTCTGTTTTGGGTTTAGCCCACAATGAGAGTTCTCAAAAGAAGTTTAGCTTAAGATTGATGGTTTAAAACGATTGTGCGATGGTTATTTACTAGAAATGTAATTGTCTGAGGAGAATATTAGACATTGAGGTGCTCATTGGGTGTCTCGAACTGGATCACCTTTCCTGAGTACTAGTTTCTTACTTTTCTCCTGTGTTTCTCTCCCCAAAATAATGTTCCATCTCCCTAGACTGACCCCTTCTACCCTTTTTATACCCTTTCAATAGTGGATTTGCTAAGATGGGAGAAGATTTTGCATGTGTGAGTTCCTCCACCAGTGGTGCCTGGATGGCCTTCTGGGTCTAGGTCACTGTTCTAGCATGTTCAATCACGTATCAAAATTAAGGGCCACGGTTGTGCTGTTGAAATGATTTTATGATAACTTGTGTCTAATGCCGAATCTTGTGCTTGGCCAGCAGGTTTCCCCAGGGCACTACCTTTCCTCCTCGGGGATAATAGAGTTTGTTCAAATATAGTCGTCGATGGTACATAGGTTTGTGTATTCAATTTGGTGTTTATTATGTTTGGGTTGGACCTTAAGCTAACAATTTTCGGCTTGGGCCTAGAATGGGCAGAACTTTCACCCTCTTACAATATATATTTATATTTTCATCGTATCGAATAAAAAAAAAGTCAAATAATTACAAACATACCAAGAGTCTTGTATGTCAATTGATTGACATTTCTTAGTTTTTAACAAAAACATTTATAGTTTTATTCTCTCTCTTCGAATTATAAAAAATATAAATAAAAAATGGGTCATGCTAACGAGTGCCTTTAGGGCACTCATTAACAATCTATTTTAGGAAAGTTTTGACATCACTTTTATGGGAAATGAAAAAAACTGTCAAAATATTAATTATTTTTTTCTTTTCTCATAAAAACATTTTTTAACTAAATTTTTAACCAGTACACAAAGAGCACTCGTTAGCATTTCTCATAAAATATTACAAACAATCAACACATACACACAGATCTCTACCCTAACGTGGCATGGACCCGACATTCCATGGGCCACGTGAGGCAAGCAAGATAGATAACACAAATAACTGGTCTGGTATAAGTATAACTGTATAGTGTGTATAATTGGGAATGTTCTTTTCTACCAAATATATATATATATATACTTTTCAAAAAAATATATATATATATATATATATTATATAATATAATATAATACATACGTGGGAATGTAAGCAGTAAAAGATTCTTTTGGGGTAGACAACAAAGACAAAAAAACTGGAAGAGGTAAAGATGATTGAGAATTGTACAAATTATATCCCAAACGTTGTGTCATGGATTAGTGATGCTGATGCGCATGCCTCATTGTTCTTCTTCTAACACACATACTCCTCTTATTAACACAACACAGCAGGAGGAGCAGTGTCTACTGTCTACTCTTTACTTTATCTGACTACACCCATGTGGTGGCCAGTGCGTCTGGCCCACCTCACTACCACCCTCCCCCAACTTTCCCAGCTTTTCCTCTCTCACACTATTTGCTTCTTTTTTTTCTCCCTTGATCTGACTTCGGTTTCCGCAAAAGTACTCTTCCCTCCCCCTTCTCTTTCACACCACCCAAACACCCCCTTATCCTACCTCATTTTTCTTTTTTGAGAAACTACCTCATTTTTCTTACTCTACCAATCTTGTCCTCCTTGCACAGTTGCACCCACACACCTCAAAAGCCAAACTGCTCGGACTCGGTTTAATTGATTTGAAGAATGAAGATACAATCATACAAATACAATATTTTATTTATGAGAAAGGTTAACGGACACTTAGAATGATTTATTGTGGGGTTTACTTAATAAAAAATTTGTATAAATTGTTAAGATAACTGAAAATAGTACTAAACTCACAATTGAAACTCAAAAAATCAATTTTATTAATTCTACACCCTGTAAAAAGTTGGTCAAAAATATGATATAAGGCAAAATAAACTAACATAAAAGTCTTTCTCAACTGCCACCTTATTGTGCCTATTAACACTACCCTTTATTTATTCAGCAAACCATCCCTTCAACTCCAAGTTTTTAGGCTAATGTGTTACTTGAAGAGTATGAACTCGATTTGATTAAGTATTATATATATATATATATATATATATATATATATAGAAAGAGAGAGAAGTGTTACGTCACAATATTTTCATGACACTTTCACAAAAAATCTTAGGTGATACATTATTACTGGTTTTAAATATTTACCTACTGGTAACAACAAGTAACAATCTACCAAATATAATTTAATGTGAAAATGTTATGGACATAACATTTCTCATAAAAATATATGTGTGTACGGTTGTGTGCACATGCGTGTATTTATATATTTATATAGATATTGAATTTTCTATATATAAAGATATCAAATTGGGCAAATTTATATATAAAAAAAGTTAGTAAGATATAAATTACTATTTATAATTTATCAATAATATAAATAGTATAAAAACCTTGCAAGATTGGCCATTCAAAATTTCTTAGCATAAATTTGTGAAAGTTATAATTTTATCTTTTTATTTTTTTATATTAATAGTTGTAGGGATGCAATTTGAGTCCTAAACCCAAAAGTTAAAAAGGATCTAGGTTTAAAGAGCCCAATACAATAATTTGTAGAGAGTGGGTTGGAAAACTAGGCTCTAATGAGTTGGGTAGCAATTATAGTGGATCCAAATGACAATAAGGTAAAAGTATACTGGTTTTATCTAAAAAAAAATCGTCTCCGGCACAGTCTGAAGAGATCAGTTCTTGTATATATCTCTTGAAGTTGATTACAAGTACAGTTCTTATTACTATAATATTTCTCTCTCAATTCTTTGGTCCCCTTCTCTCAGGATCTCCCTTCTATTTTATACTCTCTTCCTCTTTTTCATCTTTGCCCTCCACGTGTAGATTAGATTGTTAATGTTGATTCTTGTCACATCAGCACCCTCCTAAAGTCTTTGGGGAGTAGCTGTAAGGCTGAAAACTACTATTCAGGTATTACTTCCTCATTAATGCAGCCAGAGAGTTAGTTGCAGAGTATTCAATGCGGTGGTAGCAGCTTTCCCTTAGATATTTCATAACCTTCCTCTATCCTGTTCCTTCTTGATACTTATCCTCAACAGTGGAATTGTTCGAAATGTTGCTCTTGATGGTAGACCGTACCTTCTAACCTCGGCTTTGCTCAGCCGAGGAAGCATTCCTCCTCGGACCGCCCTCTTGGACAATTATGATCAAACCTCATCTCCCCACTCACTAACATGGATTCTTATGACAGTGTTTACCCATCCTTAGACTACTTAATGTCCTCGGATTGAGCCTTCCGGCCCAATATATATATAGATACATATCACTGGGATTATCACCCCTACAATAGTGTGTTTACTATATATATATGAAAAGAATAAGTTAATTAAGTATTTGTGAACAAGCTCAAGTTCATTCAATAGGAAAATTAATTAAATTTAAATATATAATTAAATTTATTTATAAACTCAAGTGTTGTAATTTAAAATAAAAATGAAGGTTCTTGAAATCATTCCACTTAGCTTTGGTTTTAAATTTTAATAACTCTAGGAACACAAAACTTTTCACAAGTTATTTCACAATTGTTGAATTATCAAGTTGTTAATAGTTGATAATAAAGTGATCTTATCAGTGAGAATAATCATTAATAAAAACTTGTGAACTCAATTATTGTGAAAGGAAAAAATTAAGTTGGTTCCATTTAGGTCAACTGGTAAGGTCTATTGTGGGAGGAACGAATTTTTCCCCAATTAGGTATTGTTTGCTTTAGGAATGGGTCGAGGAGCCGATGCCACCCTCACGAATTTGTTCAATCCCACATCGGGGAGAGACGCCTCCCACCCTTGCCTTATAAACACTTGGCCTAAGAAAAGGTGTACCATAGTATGTGCCCATTCCCAAAGCGAACAATACCTGATTGGGAAAAGATTTGTTCCTCCCACATCTCTGATAATTGAATAAAAGATCTGTGTATTGGTTCTGATAGAGCTATCATCAGGAGCGAACGTCATAGGTTGAAACATTCTTACAAAAAAAAAAAAAAAGAAGAAGTTAACAAGTGCCCTAAAAGTATTTGTCAATGGACTATTTATGGAAAATGAAAAAAATAACTAAAATAGTTTATTTATTTATTATAAAAATAATATTAAAACTTTTTTAAAATGGTAATAAGTATCTTAAGGCACTTGTCAATTGGATCTATTGTGAAAAATGTTTAAAAAGTTTTTTTTTTTTTTTTTTTTTGATAATCATGTTTAAAAAGTTATTGAGTTGGTAGTGTGGCATTACTTTTATGAGTTGGTAGAGTAAGAATAATCAACTTTTGGCATTTGATGAGTTTGAAGAAAAAAAATAAAATAATAAATAGTGGATTGGCAACTTCACCCTTCACAACTTGCGCATAGTTGAGGCAAAAATGGCATAAAACGTTTTACTTGGTGTAACTGTAACTTTACTCATCCTACGTCATAATCCTCACTTTACCAATACATATCCTGCGCACCCCAACACTTACCCCGCTCACTTTAGCACCTTTCTCGCGCCACCATGTGCGTGTTCCCCTAAAATCCTACGCACCCAAGCGCATTCTAGCACCGCCCCCCGGCCCAACTTTTTCAGACGCCAAAACGCGTGTCTCTCCATAAACCGTCCACGTCAGCTCGCCGTTTGCTCACTCTACACTTAACTTTATCTTCTGCCTTGTCCCTTACTCTCTCTCTCTCTCTGTCTCTGATTCTTCGTTTTTTCATTTTCTAGGGTTTCGATTTTCTTCTTCTTCTTCTTCTTCTTCTTCTTCTAGTGAATTCTGAGTTGTATTACTGAGTTGAAGTGAAAGAGAACCAAGCAAACCATGGGGTCGATCCCCGATCCAGGCGAGTTGACCGAGTTGACTCCGCCGAGTTTCGACGAGTTCCAGAGGCAAACCTCACTGATGACGAGCTGCACACTTCTCTGGAAGGAGCTCTCCGACCACTTCACTTCCTTGGAGCAGAACCTCCTGAAGAAATCTGAAGCTCTCAGGAACAAAATCCAGAGCCTGGACCAAGAAACCAAGGTTTCACTCAGCGAGCTTGAGCAGCGCGAGGTCACTATCGAAGGCAGCGTCAAGATCGCCCTCGGGAAGCTCGGGGAGAACAAGGACGCCGCTCTCATCGCTCTCCGGAAAGTCTCCGGCGAGGACGAGAACGGCGAGGTCGACGACGGCGAGGGGCTGTTGCTCGTGCTGAAGTCGTTTTGCGTGAAAATGGACGCGCTAGGGTTTTGGAGGTTTGTGACTGGGAAGAAAAAGGAGTTGGAGTCGTTGAGAGCTCAGATGCCTTTGGCTTTAACTGAGTGCCTCGATCCGGCGAGGTTCGTGCTCGAATCGATATCGGAGGTGTTTCCGGTGGACAAGAGGGTGGAGAAGAGTGAGAGAGGGAACGATTTGGGCTGGGCCTGTGTTCTGGTTCTGGAATCGCTGATACCGGTGGTGGTGGACCCGGTGATCGGAAAGTCGAGGCTGCTGGTGACGCCGACCGTGAAGGCGCGCGCGAAGAGGATCGCGGAGACGTGGAAGGCGAGCTTGGAGGAGCGCGGTGGAATCGAGAACGTGAAGACTCCGGACGTGCACACCTTCTTGCAACACTTGGTGACCTTCGGGATTGTGAAGAAGGAGGATGTCAATTTGTATCGGAAGCTCGTCGTCGGTTCGGCCTGGAGGAAGCAGATGCCTAAGCTCGCCGTTTCGCTCGGCCTCGGCGATAAAATGCCCGGTAAATATGATTCTTTTGTTATGTGTGTTTTGAATTTTCTATTTTTAGAATGAATTAATGAATTTTTTTTTCTCTGTATCAGTTTAATTACATTTTTGGAAGCGTGTAGGTTAAGCTTTATTTAGTATATTGAAAGAAATTTCGGGAATGATGCATTGATGCATGAATTTCACTTTGGAAGAGTTATGGGGTTAGGCACATATCTAGATTCTAGAGGAGTTACATGGGCTTTTTGGGTATCTAGATCTGTGTGTGTTTGTACTTGTGATTGCATTAGTATGAGGATGTAGAGTCATTGAGTCATTGCATAAGTGTTGCTTATGCTTCCTGGCATCTGTGGTTCCATGTGTTGATATAAGCATGGACGTTTTGTTCTTATATTTGGTTGGTATTTACATGAATTATGATTTATTATTTTTATTTTTATTATTTTTATTTTTTGGGCTTGAAGAAATATGATTTGGATAGAATAGAAAGATGGAAAAGAATGCATGTGGCTGACTCTGACTAGTTTTTTGTTCAGGATTTGTAGCTGACCCCAAAATGTTAGGACTAAGGGCTGGTTGTTGTATATATGGTTCATTGTAAGACATCATTTCCAATGAATGTATTCTTAGAGTTCTAAGTCCGTTATGGAATCAGTCAATTTGATTACTTGGCTTTGGAATCACCACCAAACACAAGCACAATTTTCACCAATGAAATATTATTAATCAAAATAGTTTGAATACAAATAAACTATCTAGAGCTTTTATAAAGCCTCCATGAAATAAGGAGATGAAGATCAACTAATTCTAGTTGAATTCAAAATACTAATCCCTATCTAAATAAATAATAACTTAAAATATGAAATAATCCATTGAAAATCCAGATAATTTCTTGTTGTGCTCCCATATCAATGTTCCTTGTCCTCTGTTAGCTTTTGTCTATAGGTTTTTTGTTTGTTTTCCTTGCATCCAAAGGTCTCCTGGCATGTGATATGCACATTAGCGTATGGCCTGTATCTGTTGAATTATATGTTACTACATGAATGTAACATTGCTTTTAAACACGTGGTAAAGATACTTAGTTTAATTTCATTAGGTTGACTGAGTTATATATTGTTGGTGTCATGGTGCTTTGTTGTTTAGAATAAGTATTTGGAGGAGTTCATGGCTGGTCTTTATTTTAATCTCGGCAGTATCGCCATTGATATGTTCAGATTTTTATAAATATTTAAATGTTTGAAACATTAACAAGTATTTGTGAGTGACAAAAAATTTTTGTAAGATACATTTTGCAATCCTGCTAGTTGTCTCAAGTTGTGGCTCTTTCTACCAAGGAGATTCAGTTATCATTTTTTCCCCAATTAAACAGTTATCAGTAATTGTAACTTTTGTGGAATTGAAATATTTCAAATTAGTGAAGATTAGCAACGATGTAAGCTACTTGTTACTTATATACTACTAGTCTATAAAAGTCTAGAACATTTTCTGTATGTAATTCGAATTATAATATGTGTGTGGTTGAACCTGGTTGAGGTCTGCTTTATGCATGTAGAACATGGAATATTTAGAGGTTCAACACAAGTTTACTTTAGTCCCATTGTTTTATGATATTTTGTCAACATCCCATGCTTGTTCTAGTGCCTGTCATGAATGTCTCGACTAGTTGAGTTGTTAATACTTTTACTGTATTGTTATGCGCAGATATGATTGAGGAATTAATCAGCAGGGGACAGCAGCTTGATGCTGTGCATTTTACTTATGAAGTTGGTCTTGTGGACAAATTCCCTCCTGTTCCTCTTCTGAAAGCTTATTTGAAGGATGCAAGGAAGGCTGCAGCTTCTATTATGGATGATCCCAATAATCCCGGCCGAGCTGCGGTATTTCTTTTGTTATTACATCCTGAATCTTATATCCTAATAATTCTTATGGGCTGTTGTAGTCTAGAAAAATCAAATGATCTCTCTTCTTGGTGATTAATCTGATGTCTTTTTACAGTCCTGGGTTTTCTCATTCCTAGCACTCTTTTCTGGCCTTTGACATTGTTCTATGTTTGGAAGCAAGCTTTTGTGCCAAAAAAGGTTCTGGTCACTAAAGCCTCTTCTTGTTGGGGGAAATACAATTTCTACTATGCATATGCATCTAGGTAGGATTTCAGGGAATAAAATGTGAAATAGGTTCAGGATATTAAAGGCCATCTATGTTGGGTGAAGCACGATTTCACTCTATGCAAGCATAACCTTTCTGAGTTTTTCTTTCCTTTTTTTTTTAAAATGTTTGGCTGTGGGGTGGGGGGAAGTTGTTATGTTTTCTACAAACGCAGTAGATAATGCAGAAAAGTATAGGCATCCAAGCTTTTTGAATTGCATGTGTAGGTGTGTGTGTTTATCTTGAAACAGTACAATATCTACAAATATGTTATGATGAGATTAACACGATTGCAGTCCCCTACTTTAATGGCTCTCTTTGATAATTGGAAGATGATGGCTGTAGAAAGTGGGTAATGTATATTTTCCCAATATGAGAGGCAACTTAGGGTGGGAGATCTACACCTCACTTCTATTTAACGAGTAATTCTTTGTTGCCTTTGCAGCAACTAGCTGGACGTAAGGAGCAGTCAGCACTTCGGGCTGTCATCAAGTGTATTGAAGAGTACAAACTAGAGGATCAGTTCCCTCCAGAACATCTTAAGAAGCGCCTTGAACAGCTAGAGAAGGCCAAGACAGAGAAGAGAAAACCAGCAGCAGTCCCTGCCAACAAAAGAACAGCAGCAGTCCTCCCTGCCAACAAAAGAACACGAGCTAACAGCGGTGGCCCCATGCCTCCAGCCAAGGCTGGACGTTTGACAAATGCTTATGTGTCTTCCTTCCCTGCACCACCTACAATTGTTAGGTCTCCCTCTCATGCTCAGTACCCTGCTGGCATCCCCGCATACCATTCCCCACCCCCCATGTATGGCAGCAGAAGCCCACCAACAAATCCTTATGCTTACTCACCAGAAGCAGCCCCACCTCTTGTATCATACCCAGTAGCTCCCATGAACTATCCTGCATATGGAGGCTATGGCAATGGAATTGCACCAGCTTATCAGCAGGCTTACTACCGATAGACATGACTACTCTTTGAAGATGGTAACCACTGATATGATGACCCCAAAATCTCATTTGCTTTCTAAATGGTTTGTCTGTAATCACTAACCGTTTAATGGTAGCGATGTATGTGTGTTAATCGTAACATTTGTCCTACTTCTTGCTCTGCCATAGTGAGAAGTTGTATTTCTAATGTTGATCAAACTTTAGATCTAGGTGACTGTGGAAAGTAATTAGGATGGCAAGAAACAGCATCAAGGACTTGAGGAACTACCGATGCCGTTTGTTTAGTTATAGAAACTGCTCTTACTATTTTGTCTTGGTCTTCTTCCCATTCTTGAAAATGTGGCTTCAAATTGAAACAAATGCCATCTGTGTTTTTAAATTGTTAAGTTGATTTTTCTTTTAAAAAATGGATGGTATTTGATTCCATCTGAGCCTCTACTATTTTCTTCCTTGATTTGGTGAATGATGGGTGCCAGAAAATTTGCTTGATCACAGAGCATGTGCTTCACCACCTGTTTCTGTGGTGGTGATGATGCCCCATACCTTATGTTAGATGGGACAATGATAGCAAGTTAGGTGGTTCAGATGCGACAAAGTAAAAAAGTAAAACAAATCATCTTTTTATCCCATCAGGAGCTATATCGTAGCTTTAATTAGACAAGAGGAATCACTAAACCAGTGAGTTGATCTGGAGCTTTTGTCCTGGAAGTTGCCGAGTAATTACCCCCTTTTTTCCATAATGGATCAATGTATGTTTATTAACTGTGTACTGTATGCCCATTATGAATTCGTGCCCTCTGTATACGTTTATGGTGTGTAAATCTCAATAGGCGCCCATTTTGGCAAGGAATTAGGAAAAGCTTGAGGAAATTTGTTATTTAACATTATTTTTGTAACAATTTTGTTAGTTGTCAAGTTTCCAATTTGAAGCTAAACAATGGTGTTCTTCGTCTTTGACCTGGCCCGTGGGTGTGGTGGCTTCTTCTTCTTCAGATCTGCCATGTGGGTTTCTTTGTGTGGGTTCTTCTTCTTCTGATCTGGTGGGTTTTCTTTTTCTGATCTGCTGGGTTCTTCTTCTTCTTCTTGCCGAACTCGAGTCTATAAGACTTGAGTTCTTTCATTGAACTCGATCTTCTCGGGCTCAAGATGTTTGTTAATATGTTTCAAAAACATGTCAACTAACAGAATAGTTGCTAAAACCATGTTAAATGCAAATTTCTTTGGAAAAACTTATAAGTTTCCCAACTGTTGAGTTGAAATATTTGGATTTGTTTCTAAAAAAAAAGAAGAAGAAATATTTGGATTAGTGAATGATAAAATTTATGTCAATGGAATTGTGCGAAATTGATATTAAAGTAATCACAAATTTTTATTTTAATAAGTTGTGAAAAAGAGTTTTGAGGATTTTTTTTATTCTTTTTAAAAGGAAGAAAAGTTGTGAACGTTTTTGTCTCCAACCTTGGCTGCCTCATTAGATAATGGTACAAAGAAGAAAACACTTTTTGCTGAATAAATCTCTAAACAATGGGATGTAATGCTTCCCTTCCGTAACTCCTGTCATCATTTTGCAACAAAGTTGGTTGAGTTATAAGTGTTAGACTCTCTTTTTTTACTCTTTCTCGAAGTAATTCATGTTCTTCTAACTATTGTTGTTATGTATTATATTTTCTTGATTTCTTTTAGTATAACTAAAGTTTTTAATTTTCAAAATTTTTTATTCTCTTAAAGGGATTATCATGAAAATAAAAGGTTATCAAATAATTATTGTGGGGCCAGAGAATTTGTGACCCCGGCCCACTTTCCATTAGGGCCTAAGGCCCGCGCCGAGGAGAGGTGTTGCCGAGGACATGCACCGAAAGTCCAAATGGTTTAGAGATATAGCCGAGAACGATCCTGTCCTCGGCATCCCAAAATCTAGAAGAAAGGAATGGTACGCCATCAAAGGCAGCCCTCGGAGCGCCCCCAGAAGAAAGGGCGAGTACAGTGTAGAAGTGGTTCAACAATAAGCTGTCATCTCCGCATTAAACGCGCCAACAAACGTCCTGGTCGCATTAATGGGGAAAGGACCCCTGAACAGTGTGGCGACAAAGAACAAAGGAAAGGTTGCCATTACTGTAATTAAGTACTCTGCGCCTGACAGAGCCATGCTTCTCATCTTTTACAACCACCCCCCAACCACTTTGGGTATAGGCTGATAAGACCAGTATCAGCCCTATAAAACTGAACCTACACGTGGACGTTCGGAAGGAGAAAAAGGCTAGAATAAAAGGAGGAGGAAGCAAGCCAAAGAAAAGGAAGGCAGATCGTCTCCAGGGCCATTGAACCCTATTGTAAAAAGAATAATAAGAACATTAAGCCCCTCGGACGAGATCCAAGAACCGGAGCCACTCAGACCGTGCTGAGAAGAAAGTCTTCTTGGACTTGCTCAGTTCATCTCTGTGCGATCATCATGAACACCATGACTAACTACTGTTCGATGACCAAGGCCTAATCTTTTAGCCCACTCTCTACAAATTTATTGTTTGGGCCTTTAACATTAGAACCCAATACACCAATTTGCGGTCGTTATAAATTGAGTCTTTACAATTATAATTGATACTAGCATTTGATCACGCGTTCATGATGCACATACTTAAAAGGTTCTTTATTTTTTTTTCAACCAGTAAAGCAATCACATATATACAAAGTAAGTACACAAATGCTTGCGTGGGAAGTTGTGAGCTATTGTATCTATTGAAGTAAGTGAATAGGATATATATCTCTCTCTTCTTCTTTTTTTTAAAAATTGGTGAGATATATCTAATTTAGAGATAATTTCGAGATAATGTATGTTAATTTTTAAGAAAGAGAAAACCTGTTATCGTGTAAAGAAAAATGTTCTCATTAAAAAAATTTGATAAGTAAGAAAAATTGGATGCCAAGGTGATGAAATAGATAACTGTGGTGGGTAAAGTCTGTCAGTTGATGTTGGGCCGTAACTCATGTACCAAGCCCAGCCGCGATAAAGAAGAAAAGGCATGGGCGTAGGATATCCCGTCTCAATCATGATGGGCCGGGCCTGCTAAGGGGCGTCCGAGGAGGAACACCTCCTCGGACTCACCCAGTAAGCATCCAATTTGCACCCCATACTTAGCGAAAGGTCGCCCAATACGAAGAAACAATGCGTGACACTCAGGAAGGAGGAGGGGACAATCACAACTGCCGCATTAAATGCCAAGGAACTACTTTTCCAGCCGCATTAATGTGGAAGGGACAGGAACGCAGAATGACCTTGGCCAGTGCAACTCACAGAAAGGAGGGAGGATGACCTATGGGACAGGCACTCGAGTGGAGGATCGGATGACTGACAAGTGTAGGGACATGATCTCAGGATGGATGCTATATAAGGGAAGGAGACCCCCATGGAAAAGGGATCGCAAGCAGAAAGAAGAAAGGATAAAGAAGGAGAAAAGAGAGAGAAGTAGCAGGAACAGCCTCAGGGACCGTTACTCCAAAAGCTCGAAGGAATATCCCTACGTCCAACTGGTTGCATGGCTTGGTCGTAGCTTCGTTTCTCCTGTCAAAGACCTAGTTCTATAACCTGCTCTCTACAAATTCATTGTTGAGGGACTTTTGGGCCAGAATCTCCCACCTGTTGGGCCTGAACCCCAAATTTGTCACCTTACAATTGGCGCCGTCTGTGGGAAGAACTTGTGTCTCGACAAGTGAAACAGCAAGGGATGGAAGGATCAGGTCCGCGCCAAACCGGACGTACTGAATCTCAACGACAGGACAACTTTGTAAACCTTGAACGAGCAAAAGACCAAAATGATCAACGAGAGGGCAGTGTGAACATCGCCCACACGAGTAAAAGTCGCTCGAAAGGGAAAGACCATGCATCCCACCAGCACAACGAGCAGAAGGCTCTGCAGCAAGAGATTGAGGATTTGAAGAAAAGGCTGCGGCGAGCCCAACAAAAACGTCCTTTGCCCATTTCGGATACTAGCAGTGGTGAGGATGATGAATACAGACGAAGTAGGAGGACCCCCCCGAGCGAGACGTTCTCCTATGAGGAAGAGAGGCCTCACAAACGCGGCCGCAAAAGCCCACCTTACCAAGGCTTAGTCAATGACGCCATGAGTAAGGCCCTGGATCGAATCTCCCAGTCGCCATTTACCCGTAGGATAGAGCGGGCGGTGCTCCCTCGGCGATTTAATCAGCCAACGTTTAGCCTGTACAATGGTCGAACTGATCCAGTGGAGCACGTGAGCCAGTTCCACCAAAGGATGGCCGTTCACTCCAGGGACGAGGCGTTAATGTATAAAGTGTTCCCCTCCAGCCTGGGGCCCTTGGCCATGAGATGGTTTGATGCCCTCCCACCAAACTCTATAGACTCCTTCAAACAGTTGACGCAGGCCTTTGGCTCCCGCTTCATCACCAGCACTAGAGTCCCTCGGCCCCTCGATTCCCTTTTATCTCTGTCCATGCGAGAAGGAGAAACGCTAAAAGCCTACTCGGACAGATATTGGGAGGTGCACAACGAGGTAGAAGGGAGTCACGATGACGTCGCCATCAGTGCCTTTAAAAGGGGCTTGCCGACAGAGCATGGCTTGAGAAAGTCTCTCACAGGGAAGCCAGCCACCAGCGTGCGGCAACTTATGGACAGGATAGACAAGTATAAGAGGGTCGAGGAGGACCAGCAAGCCGGGAAGGGAAAGGCGAAGTTTGTCCCCCAGGAGAGAAGGGACTTCAGGTCGGACCGCTTCAGTAACAGTAATAAGCCGAGAAGAGATTATGCAGAACAGTCGGGATCTACAGGGGCTCAGGTAGTCCACGCTGTGTTCCGAGAGCCATTACACGTGATCATGGAAAAAATAAAGCACGAGCCCTATTTTCAATGGCCAAATAGGATGGCAGGTGACCCCTCAAAACGCAATCAGAACCTATATTGTGCGTATCACCAAGAGCCCGGCCACGTCACGGACGAATGTAGGAATCTGAAGAACTATGTGGATCGACTCGTCTGAGAAGGAAAGATAGGGCATCTGTTGCAACGCCCTGAGCAGTCAAATGTCGATACCAGGCAAAGCACCTTGAGGCCACCCATCGGCACGATAAATGTCATTCTTGCCGCACCTGGGAGAACCGGTTCCGGCCCATTCAGAGTAATGTCAGTAGGTAGGTTCCCGACAGAGCCAGGCGAAAGGGAATCCAAGAGGGCTAGAGGGAGAGTGCCATTAATTGGATTCACGGAAGAGGACAAGGAGGGAACTATTCAGCCCCATGACGACGCCCTAGTCGTGACACTCAGAATAGGAGGTTATGACGTGAGGAGGGTGTTAGTTGATCAGGGCAGCGCCGTGGAGGTGATGTACCCGGACCTATATAAAGGGCTGAATTTAAAGCAAGAGGACCTGTCGCCATACAACACTCCTCTGCTTAGCTTTGAGGGAAAAATCGTCATCCCTAAGGGCATGATCAGATTGCCTGTGCAAACAGACATAGAAATAGTGGAAGTAGACTTCATTGTGGTGGACGCATACTCACCCTACACGGCTATTGTGGCACGGCCATGGCTTCACACGCTAGGGGCTGTGTCGTCTACCCTGCACCAGAAGGTGAAGTATCCCTCAGAGGGCCGGATCAAAGAGATAGTGGGGGATCAAGGAATGGCCAGGCATTGCATGGTATCGGCCATTGCTCGACGATTAAGCGACGCGCCTTCCACTTCAACCGGGAATACCTTATAGCAATCAAAAACCCCGGTCCAAGTTGCAGGTAATGAAGGGCCGGACATGGAGGTGAGTTGTGAAGAGCTAGAGAAAGTGCTCGTCGGATCAGACCCCGAAAGGTTTTTCCAGATTGGCTCGGAGCTACCAGCACAGGAGAAGTCGGCGCTAATTGATTTTCTGCGTCGAAATGAGGATGTATTCGCTTGGGATCCTTATGAAGCCCCTGGGGTTGACTCAGACCTAATACGCCATCACCTTAACGTTAACCCAGCTATTACCCCAAAGAAGCAGCCCCCTCGGCGCCCGTCAAGGGAGCATGCAGACGCTGTGAGGGAAGAAGTGACGAAATTGAAAAGAGCTGGGGCTATAAAGGAAGTGTTCTACCCCGAATGGTTGGCGAACACAGTCGTGGTGAAGAAGAAGAGCGAGAAATGGCGAGTCTGTGTGGACTTCACGGACTTAAATAAGGCTTGCCCGAAGGATCCTTTCCCAATGCCGCGAATAGACCGACTGGTCGACGCAACTGTCGGGCATCCCCGAATGAGTTTTTTGGACGCTTTCCAGGGCTACCATCAGATATCCTTGGCCACGGAAGACCAGGAAAAAACTGCCTTTGTCACCCCAATTGGCAACTATCATTACAAGGTGATGCCTTTTGGTCTGAAGAATGCCGGTTCGACCTATCAAAGGATGATGACCAGGATGTTTGAACAACAGATGGGAAAAACTGTCGAGGTGTATATAGATGATATGGTAGTAAAGAGCAAATTGGTGACTGACCACATCAGGGACCTTGACGAGGTGTTTCACATCCTGAGAAGGTACAGGCTGCGACTGAACGCTTCCAAGTGTTCATTTGGAGTGGGATCGGGAAAATTCCTTGGCTACATGGTAACCCATCGGGGGATCGAAGTTAACCCTGACCAAATAAGGGCCATTCATAGTATGCAACCGCCTCAGAATCCCAAAGAAGTCCAGAAGCTTACCGGCATGATAGCAGCTTTGAACCGTTTCATCTCCCGCTCGGCGGACCGATGCCGACCTTTTTTCCTCCTATTGCACAAGTGGAAGGGTTTCGAGTGGACTGAGGAATGTGACGTGGCTTTCCAACAGCTCAAGGAATACCTCGCCCGACCTCCGATCATGTCCAGTCCTGAGGCCGACGAGGTACTCTATGCATACATCGCAGTCGCCGATCATGCAGTCAGCCTAGTACTGATCCGAGAGGACAACGGCACGCAACGGCCCGTGTACTACGTAAGCAAGTCGCTACAGGAGGCAGAGACCCGGTATCTCCCCCTCGAAAAGGCAATATTGGCTGTCGTGCAAGCTACAAAGAAGCTTCCCCACTATTTTCAGGCGCATACAGTGGTTGTGCTAACCCAACTTCCATTGAAATCAGTCCTCCGCAGCGCCGACTACACTGGGAGAATCGCTAAGTGGGGAACCATCTTAAGCGCCTTTGACATCAGATATATGCCGCGCACCGCCATAAAAGGTCAAGTCCTCGCTGATCTGGTAGCTGAATTTGCGGAACCAACCGTGGAAGGGATGGACGTGTCGGAATCACCGAATAATGATAGGAGACTGGTCAGCACGATCTCTGTGCAAGAGCACGATGAGTGGAGAGCATACATTGATGGTGCAGCGAACCAAAAGGGGTCCGGAGTGGGGCTCGTTCTAATCTCTCCCGAAGGTATAACCCTGGAGAAGTCGTTGAGACTGGGATTCCCAGCAACGAATAACGAAGCTGAGTATGAAGCACTGCTAGAAGGGATGTCGATGATCCGGAAGCTGGGTGGGAAATGCGCGAGCATATTCTCGGATTCAAGACTCGTAGTGGGGCAAGTAAGCGGGGAGTTGGAGGCGAAAGACGAAAGAATGCAACGGTATCTTGCCCAAGCTAAACGCCTACGCGCCCACTTCGATGACTTCCGTTTGATGCATATACCCAGAAGCGGGAATACTCACGCCGATTCTTTGGCAACACTGGCCACATCCTCGGCTCAGCCCCTTCCGCGGGTTATCTTGGTCGAGGACCTCTGTCGCCCCACGGAAGAGGAGGCTAAAGGTATTCGGATACACAATGTCGGCGAGGGGCCAAGCTGGATGGACCCTCTTGTCCAATTCTTGAAGAATGATTCCTTACCAAACGACAAAGTCGAGGCCGACAAAATCCGGAGGAGAGCTTCTCGATTCTGGTTGTCCGAGGACTCCAAGCTCTACAGACGTTCATTCTCGGGGCCATACTTGCTGTGTGTACACCCAGGCGCAACTGAACTCATTCTGGAGGAGTTTCACGAGGGGATTTGTGGGAGCCACACGGGGGGCCGGTCCCTCTCCCATAGGGCTATGACGCTGGGTTACTGGTGGCCAAGCATGCATAAGGAAGCTCTGGAATATGTGAAGAAGTGTGACCAATGCCAACGGTTCGCTCCGAATATACATCAGCCCGGTGGGGTACTTAACCCATTGTCCAGCCCTTGGCCATTTGCACAATGGGGCCTAGACATATTAGGTCCGTTCCCCAAAGCTGCCGGGAACAAGAAGTTTCTTCTCGTCGGCACCGATTACTTTACGAAATGGGTTGAGGCTGAAGCGCTGGCAAACATTAGGGATGTTGATGTCAAGAAGTTTATCTGGAAAAACATTGTCACCCGATTCGGTACCCCACACACCCTAATCTCGGACAATGACCTGCAATTTGATAGCAAGGCCTTCAGGGAATATTGCAGTGAATTGGGGATTGTCAACCGGTACTCTACACTAGCCTACCCGCAGGGTAACGGACAAGCCGAGGCAGTTAACAAAACCATAGTGAATGGGCTGAAGAAGAGGTTAGACGACGCGAAAGGGAGGTGGGTTGAAGAGCTCGCCCATGTTTTGTGGACGTATCGCACCACGCCCCGCCGATCCACGGGAGAAACCCCCTTTTCGTTAACCTACGGGGCCGAGGCCGTCATCCCATTAGAGATAAACTTTCCCTCCCAGAGGACTGCTACATTCGACCCTATTGTTAACAACTGGCTTCTAGAGAAAAGCTTGGACCTCCTTGAAGAGAGAAGAGATTGCGCGATGGTGCATCTAGCTCAGTATCAGCAAAAGCTCAAGCGGGGCTATGACGCCAAGGTGAAGTCAAGGCCATTGACGCCTGGGGACCTAGTGCTGAGGAAAGTCCTCGGCAATGCTAGGAACCCTGCATGGGGAAAACTCGGGCCGAACTGGGAGGGTCCATACCGTATCACCTCTGTGGCTGGCATTGGAGCATACTATTTGGAAGACTTGGACGAACGTGTAGTGCCACGTCCATGGAATGTAAATAACCTGAAAATGTACTTTTATTAATGAAGAATATTTTACTTGATGTCGTTCTACTGTACAATTTTCAGTAAGCGTTAAACAGAACCCAAGTCCTGCATGGCTCCTCGGACCACAGACTTGGGGGAAATTAACCTCGCAGCGATTTTCAGTAAGCGTTAAACAGAACCCAAGTCCTGCATGGCTCCTCGGACCACAGACTTGGGGGAAATTAACCTCGCAGCAATTTTCAGTAAGCGTTAAACAGAACCCAAGTCCTGCATGGCTCCTCGGACCACAGACTTGGGGGAAATTAACCTCGCAGCGATTTTCAGTAAGCGTTAAACAGAACCCAAGTCCTGCATGGCTCCTCGGACCACAGACTTGGGGGAAATTAACCTCGCAGCGATTTTCAGTAAGCGTTAAACAGAACCCAAGTCCTGCATGGCTCCTCGGACCACAGACTTGGGGGAAATTAACCTCACAGCGATTTTCAGTAAGCGTTAAACAGAACCCAAGTCCTGCATGGCTCCTCGGACCACAGACTTGGGGGAAATTAACCTCGCAGCGATTTTCAGTAAGCGTTAAACAGAACCCAAGTCCTGCATGGCTCCTCGGACCACAGACTTGGGGGAAATTAACCTCGCAGCGATTTTCAGTAAGCGTTAAACAGAACCCAAGTCCTGCATGGCTCCTCGGACCACAGACTTGGGGGAAATTAACCTCGCAGCAATTTTCAGTAAGCGTTAAACAGAACCCAAGTCCTGCATGGCTCCTCGGACCACAGACTTGGGGGAAATTAACCTCGCAGCGATTTTCAGTAAGCGTTAAACAGAACCCAAGTCCTGCATGGCTCCTCGGACCACAGACTTGGGGGAAATTAACCACACAATTCCTTCATCAAGGGTTAACCGTTTATGTTTCACGAAAAGCGTTAAAGGGAAGCCAAGTCCTGCGCGGATTCTTAGCCACGGACTTGGGAAAAAATCAGCATTGTAATCGTTATTGCTCGACTACAAAGTGTCGCAATTTTATCGTCTTTATTCATTATTGTTCGACTTTAAGCAGTAAAAGGGTAAGACCGATATCCATTCATGATGAAAACAAAATAAAGTAAAGCAACGATATATGTAATTAAATAACTTTTGTCATATAATGTTCAAAGTAATTCAGTCCAGAAATATTATCAAGGATCAAACAAAACAAAGTACAAAAGCGGGACAGACGAATTCCTATTCTACGTCCCTAAGGGCCCTGAGTTGGGGCGGGCTGATCATCCACTGCTGGGTTCTCCGGGGCGATCTCCTGGGCCTGGGCAAGGATCTCACTGATGCGAAGACTGTCCTCGGGTGACTGGCCCTGCGTAGCTTGTTCCATGCCTCCAGTCTCGAGAATGGGGGAATCTGCTGGAAGAGGTTCAGTGGAAACGACCTCCCCAGGAGTCTCACGTATCTCCGCAGGGTAAAAGATGTTCTCAGCTTTCCTGAGATCAGAATCTGCGGGGACGGCTGCCCTATCCATGGCCAGCCCCCAGGTCGAGGTGACATAATCCCTGCAGACAGTGGCGATTTCCTCGGTCAACCTTTCCTCAGTATCGTGAACCCCACGTTCATACGAAGCCGCCATAGCCTTCTCGGCAGCCTCCCTGGACAAGCGGGCTTCCTCCTTAGCCTTTGCAAGCTCAGCCTTAAGCTCCAAAACCGCTTGTTGCTCTGCTGACAATTTTTCCTCAGAGTGTCGGAGCTGCTTGCGCAGCTCTTCGGTTTGCTTTTCAGCAGTCTTCAGGCCAGCCTCTGCACTCGCATTGGCCTTCTTCACCTCTCTTAACTCATGATCCTGACGATCAAGATCACGTTTGAGATCGCTCGCGGCCCTCTCAGCTGTAGCACGGGACTGAGCCTCCCTATGCACATCCTCACGAGCTTGTTTGGCCCATTCCTCAGCAACATAAATTTGTTGGGTGACCTGCACTCAAACGGAAACGAAGACGATACCAAGATAAGACGATGAGAAGGTTCTCAACACAAAAATAAGATAGAAGATTCCACTTACCACAGCCATGTCCCTCTTCAGTGACATGAAAAGCTCTGGTTGACGAATCTTCCTGAGGCCTTCCATATCACGGGGCAAGAGAAGAGGTTGCTGCAATGCTTCAGCTAAGAACGAAGCTGGCTCACGCTGGGTCTCCCATAGGGTCGCATCCCAGAGGATTGGAGCGCCATCTAGCTCGATCTGAGGAGACCATGTCCGAGGTCCTCTCTGAGTGACCGCCTCATCTCGGCTCTCAGTGGACTTTGTTCTTTTTTCCCGGGGCTCTTTCGTTTCCTTGCTCTTCTTTTTAGGCCCGACCTTCTCGTGGGCAACCTCTCCCTCCTCTGCCTCTTCTACAGGCCTTTTCCGCTTTAGATTAGGCATAGGCTTCAGCGCCGCGCCCGACGAGGGAGGGGGAGGAAGAACGGGGGCTTTGGAGACGACCTGTCCTTTTGAGGTCTCCTTAGAGGTCTGCCCTTTGGACCTGTTGGATAAGAGACCCCTGAGGCCAGTCCTCGGCTGGAGGTCCATTCCTTCTTCTTCCTCGGTATCCTCGCTAAGATCAGGCTGTGCAATGACCAAACCAGTACCAGGAGCCGCTGAGGCACGGTCCAAATCAGCGTCAGAGTCGGAGATCTCTACTACTCTGACCGAGGCCTCCCCTTCCTCAGAAAATTGGAACCGGTCTATCTGATCCTCTAAGGATGAATGCGAAGAGCCGGACTCCACCTCTGGGATAACTACTGGGGGAAAAGCGTGTTGGGGGGGTAACTGAATTGGAGGCAAGTCTGTATCAGCGAGGAACCCTGGTATGGACACGTCAATCCGTGCTAATCTCGGACTACCGGCCCTTATAGCTTGTCCGGCTTCTACCTGGGCTCGAGTGAGCGGAGTATAATCCAAAATTAAAGGAGCCGACCGTAGTTGTCCGTCCCTGCTAACAAAAATCTCGGACCTCAGGAGGTAATTTAGAGCCGGGACATTGACTAGGCTCAGCCGAGGAGTGGTTCGCTTCTTGTCTGCAAAGGCCGTCAAACGATTTATGTTAGTCCGAGGAGACATGCAATCAAACCAACAAATCTAAAGCAAGTAAAAGAAAAAGGGGTGGAGGAGCTTGAAACCAGAATCCTCCCCTCGGCATCTAATTCTACGACACCCCACCTGGTTTTCCCTCCCTAGTCGGACAGTGAGGGCCGTCAGACCATGGCCCGGAGACGATCAAATGGTCGTCCTTCAGGCCTTTGCTAGACTTCGAAAGGCAAGATATCAACCTCACTGCGTCAACCCTAGACTTTAGATAGTATGTATCGCCGAGCTTATGGCATTCGTAAAGATGAACCACGTCGTGCCATGAGAGGCCGAGGTTCATCTGATCGTTCAGGGTTTCGACACACCCCAGGATCCGGAATACATTAGCGGTGCATTGATGGGGGGCCAACCTATGACCACGCAGATAGTCCCTAGTTATTCTCCCCATCGGAATAGTCATTCCTCCTTCCACGAAGGCTATCATTGGAATTGCGACTTCTTCTGTTCTCCGTTTCATCAAAATGTCCTCCAGATGACAGTACTCTAACCCTACCTCCGGTGGGATACGATACTTCGCCCTGAAGCCCGCCATACCGGCCGGAGAATCTACCAGTTTCTCAAGCCTACCCATCCCCTTTAATCCTAAAAACAACTTGAAGGCAGTATGATTAATGAAGAATAATGGAGAAGAAGCGCGAACTTACGGGTAAGAGGTTCGAAGGAGTCTTCAAGAGAATGGCAGCGGAAGCAAGAACAGACTGAAGGAATAGGCTCTGAGAAGTTCTGAATATTGGAAAGCTCGTCAAAAATGAGAGACGAACGCCCTCAAGACCTATTATACTCGGTAGAAGTCGAACAGACGCGCTCGCGTCTAAGGCATGCGAGACGCTGTCCACCGTAGATCCTGCCTCCAACCGTTGGATTGAGCGAGTGTAAAACC